>NC_141052.1:12516909-12831909 GCF_041138505.1 Cibotium barometz | reverse complement strand
AGAGGAGAAACATAAAGTTCTTCAGTGTCCGAGTAGTTTTGAATGTGGAGCCTCAATTTTCCAATCAATGGTGTGACTGGAACTTCTTGTCCCTTGAAAGCTCCCATAGTTTCTAGTGGGGCACCCATATCATCATAGCTTATTCCCAAATGCTAGGCTAGCTCAACCAAAATGAAGTTATATGTAGATCTAGGATCTAACAACATAAAGGCATTCTGGTCCCTAATTTTTCCCCATACATAACATAGTTGAGAAGCCCTGGGGTTCTCAAATGGAGTGGAGAGAATTTGTGTTGCTTGTGGTGGCTCTTTCTTCGCCCCTTTAAGTGGGCAAGTATGATAGCTATGTCCCTGCTCACTACATTTAAAACAACAATTCTCTTGCTTATAATGCTCAAGCTCATCCGAGGTGAGCTTTTTTTACCCCTTATACATTTCTTTGTCCTTCTTCTTACTTTGGTTCCCCTTATGATCCTTTTGGGGGTGATCATTAGGAGCTATCTTCTCCCCTTTGTCCATCGGTTTAAAAGCCGCTTTGTTGGAGGGGAAGATCTTCGCGGTGACCAAAGAATGATGAATGACTTCGGAAATAGTTTTAGGCTTTTGAGCATTAACGTAAGTCTTCACGTCTTTAGGGAGTCCAGCACAGTATTACTACTTTTGCTCGGCGAAATCATTCTTTTTAAAGACGGTCGCTTTGAAATGAAGATCCCAAAACTTGTCGACATATCTTTGCATGGATTCACCCATGTCGAGCTTGAGTCCCCGCCAAGAGGTGAAGACATCATCTCTAGCGTTCTTGGACAAGAACTGTGTCATTATGGCTTGCCGGCATTCCTTCCATGTCTTTGGGGCTATTCCTTGAGTGCGTAGGCTTGCCCACCACTGGCGTGCACTCTTTCGGAAATACATCACAACATGACGTAACTTGGAGCTTTCGGTGAAGTGCTCACCTCCAAAATCTACGTCAAATTGTTGGATAAATCCAAGTACCTTGTCGGTGTGACCATATGCACCATCATAATAAAGAAAAGTAACATTCTTTCCACCACCTTTGAATTTCTCCAAGTTCCACGCCCTTTTCCAAGCACGATAAGTCCCCTTGCGTTTCTTGGAAGAATTCGTGTGGGAGGATCCACTTGAATCCGTCATGGAAGGGGGACTTGATGGAGGAGAGGGAGACCTTCTTCACCGTTGTGGCGATGCCTTCCTCGCTCACTTTTTCCACTCCAAGAAGAGCTTGAATCCTGGCTAGCACTTGGATTTTGCCTCTTCATTGAACGTACAGGAGAACGAGGGACTTGATATCTTCAAGGAGCCTCATCCGAGGAGATCTCCTCTCTCGGTCACTCGCCCTATTATACCGTTCACTTGAGTGAAGAGATGGCCATTCGGGGGAAAGATGCTTCTCATTATTATGGGAAAGAGCCACTTGATTAGCCATCATTAGTGCATGCACCACGGGTTGTAATGAGGGGTTGGCTTGCGCTTCATGGAGCTTTTGGACCAAGTACCAAAGTGCTTGGGTACCCTCCACCGAAGCTTCATCGTCCCTTAAATTGACCGTGCATATGTCGATTTCACTCTGGGGTTCCATTTTCACAGCTCTTATTCTCTGAGAAAAAGGAAACCGAAAGATAAGCTCTTTATGTGTGCGAGTCCTTTGAGGCTAGAAATCAAACTATACGAAGAGGGTGAGGAGAATTTCCCCTACTTTGTAATAGTCTACTTTCTACACAAATTAATAAAATCACAAAGCTTTTCCTTTAATCGTCCTCTTCTTCAAAAAGAAGAAGAAGTTACGCTCTGATACCATGAAACCGAAATAGCGCTTAAATTCCTTTTAGATTTACATTTAGAGAAACAATTGCAAAATTAGTGCTAACATAGTCAGACAAGCTCTTTGAAAGAGAAACATTACACACACATTTAGAATTGTGTTATTCCCTTAATTAACATGTCTAACTCTTTGATTATCTTTCTATTACATGCTTTCTTTTAGAGTTGGCGTTAAATTACTTAGTGGAGCTTGCCCACACATGAATCATCTTAATGATGCATGTGTGGAGATAATCTACGTTTAATTACCATAGTTGTAAGTAATGAAATATTCTATTCTCGTGTGCATGCGGACACACACACACACACACACACACACACACACACACACACATGGATTCTCCTTGTCGTCCTCCCTTATCTAATCATGCACACACATAAGCCAATTACAAGGATTATATGTGATGATATTCTACACCATAAGTGTGTAAGATTCTTGCATCTTTATGCATACATGCATAGCAAAATTGATAACTCACAGTAGCAATTTCTCAATTAAGATTTAATCATTTTGATTAGGAGAGACAGGCATACTAAGATTCTCAATTAAGATGCGCACACACATAATTTTAGTATAAGAATTATGTGTGTGGGTTCTTTGCAAATTTAGACATGATTCTAGTATGCGTATTATGCGCCATGAACATCGCTTAATTACCAGTCTTAATTAAGTAATTAATCACTAGAATTAGAGAGAGACACACACATTAACCATTTTCAATGTGATACGACACGTAGTGAGGGCCGGATTTTGTGAGGCCGACCCCCCCTCAAAAGGAATTGTATTCTTGATTCACGACAAGCGTGATGAAATACTTACACAATCTTTGCTCTTGATGAGCAGGCTTACACTAGAGGATTATGGAGACTTAGAACTCCACAATCCGGGCTTCCAATGCTTCTTGTGGTACCTGCTGCAAGTTGCGTATCCCTCTTCTCAAGGATCTCACGAGCCAACGACAAGGAGTTCCTGCAGAGAGAAGGGACAACAAGCCTCTCTAGAGGACTTAATCTTAATGATAATACTTAATTACTTAGATTTGAGACTAAGTACATAGGTAGCTTGGCAGGAGAACTATAATAAAAATGAAGGAGGAGAAGCTGTGAATTTATGCATGTAGGGATTGATGAGAGCTTTCAATCCCACCCCCTCACATGCAAAGCTGAACATGCCACTGCCAGATATGGCCTCTACATGCACACGAGTTTGGAAAAAGCACCTGTACCTCTATTTTTGGGAGAGTGTGCGCTTTTTCTGACTTGGAGAGCACTGTAGATGGGGCACCTCATCTTGGGGCTGTTTTTAGGCACAAAAAGTGGCCATGGGCACCCTCTGGTCCACATTCCACCCCCTTTGCCCATGTGCCCATGGCTCCAGCCCCCGTTCCCACTTTGTAAGCCATATTTTGTCCGTTTCGAGGTTATTTCTTACTCGTTTTGACTTCTGTAAAACATGGTGAACTCCTGGTAAGATTTTGAGACACTTTTGCAGTTTGCATTGTCCTCTGGGCTCCTCATAAATCCCTAATGCACTTCCTTGTTGCCTTCTACTCTTGCTTTTGTGGATTTTCTCTCACTAGAATGGCCAATTCTAGAGAGAGAAAGTCATGGGTGAAGCTAATAATTCATCAAAATTAAATTTTGATGACATAGGATCAGACTCTCTCGGAAATTCCACACTCGGCGGACCCAAGTCCAACCTAAGGGGGTTAATCCAAATACCGTGGACGACTACCTCGAACGATTTGATACGCTATGATAGAGATATACTAACTAATTAAGTACCTCTATGTTTCCTTCGTCCTACCAATTTGTTGGGAAGTGGGAAAACGGGTGTGAGGGCTACTTGGCCCACCACACTGCCCAACCGAACACTTCGAAAAACGCACTATCGAGAGGTGTAGATACTACCTACTCAAACAGTGAAAGCAAGGAAGACAGGCAAGCAGCTGATTATCTACCCTCGAAGGTACGTTTTCGAGGTAGTTCTCCATCTTAAACAAAATTTTAATTTCTTTTTCCCTTTATATTATAGATAAAATACTCTAGTTCCATCAAGCAGCACATTTACTTCTCCAGACACGGATTAACCCTCTCTCTGGGTTGGAACCCATTCTGTCTCCCCTACCACGTGAAAAGGCAGCGCCGAGCACGAAACCCTTAACTTATTTAGTGTGGGAAATGCTAAAAATCTTACACTTATGGTTCTTTTTACTTTACGATGGATGCGGGGATCAACCCTCGTGTTGGGTGAATGTGGCCCAGGTAAGGTTCCTAGCCTTTCCTGCTAAGTTCCCTTTCCCTCAAACAAGACAGTGTTCCTTATTAATAGCATACTCATATCTCCCACTCTTGAAATTTCCTCCATCACTTTCCGTGTCATCTTCAGACATGACCATCCTCTACTTCTTAGTCATGTCATCTCCATTTTTTTTTTCTGGCGAGACACACTCGGCCCCCTGCCCCAGATATGGGTTATCACTGTTTGTGCAATCCACGGAGGCTTGCCTCTAGCTGGGTCAAGTTACCGGTGCAAATCCCCCTAGATAAGATCCTTTGCTAGCCGATCTACGGATTCTCACCCATCCGGTTGGGTTAAGTTGACAATCTACCATTGTGATACGCCCTCGCCAGATTAGGACCATAACATCACAACGATCCACGGACACAATGTCTGCCTGGACTTACAATCAGGGTAAATAGTTCTAAAGTCTACCTGTTGTTGTGAGGGCCACCCCCCAACCCGTTCAGGTGTTCACAGGGCATCCCTCCCGCTTAGGACCAGACTCCCCCGGGGGCCGGGATATCCACACCCGGACTCAAGTCTAGCCTAAGGGGGTTAATCCCTGAAGTTATACCGTAGGCGGCCAACTTAAATGATTTCATACGCTATGATAGATATATACTAACTAGTTAAGTACCTCCCTATTTCCTTTGTCCTATTTTTTGATTTTCATCATTTCTTTCTGCCCTTTCCTCACGATTTCTAACTGGGCTTCCTTTTCCTCCCTTCTGATTGGGGTTTTGCCTCCTCACTTCATCCAACAATTTCCTTGGGTTTTTGGATGGTTCTCCTAGCTCTTGATGGCTTTCATTTTCCAAGGGCTTCTTTGTGCTCCTTGTAACTTCTTTGGGCTCTTCCAGCCCCCTAGCCGTCGTCTCACTGGATCATCTAGTTTTTCAATTTGTTCAGTCAATGGCCTCTTTGGGTTCCATTGCTGTTCTCCGGACAACATGCATTAGTTTGGCATCCACTAATGCATTCAACCCCCTAAAACCGCCACTTACATACTCTGTCCCATGTGAACCCGACGAAACGGTATCAAAATTTGGCGGGCCTGTACAGTATACCCCAAGCCAACCCTACAAGTTAGAGGATGTTCACATGTAGTTTCATGATTTTCAATGTAAATCACTCTTGCCCGTGTGAACTAGAATTGGAATTGAACCAAAATTGAAACAAGGTGTCAACACATTGCCTCCCATAGGTTGAACCAAGATTTGATCAATTCAGAGCTTGTTAGCCCATGTTCACATGCACAAGCATCTCTTTGACTGCAAGGCCTAAACGGCTGGCTAAATGGAAACCAAAATTCAAACAAGGCATAATTACAAAGTCTCCATCGGTACAATCCAAATTTGGGGAACATCAAACATGTAAGGGTGCATGACGTGCAATTTTGAGTTTTTGGTTATAAGGCCCAAAGGGGCGGGTAAACAATGTCGGATTACGCCAAGACTTCACATGCCAGTGGGTCTTACATTGAAGAAGCTATCCAATTAGCCTACTAATTGAAGTTGAGGCCACCTTGCGAGGTCAACAATGATTGATCAAGCATCAGGCCAAAGCTAAAACATTTGGCGACAAGGGCAAGGCTAAAAATGAGAGCGCCACACCCGTTGACAAGAGATTTTTTCACATGGTCGATTGGCAATACTCGGTAGAGACCTATGATAAGCTCACAAATCACACTTAGAGAATATCGTGTGATGAGCTGTGAACATATCTATCAGTTGCAACTACGTATGCCGATTGCAAACAAATGTTGGGTGACTGCTTAAACCAAACCATAGTGCAAGAGCACTTGAAATTGGGAGTAGACTATCCAAGTGAGGGTTCTATCTTGCAAGTAAAGATGAATGAATCTTGTGGGCCAACCCCTCCACAAAGTAGGATTGATCCTCCCATGATAATCTCTCCAGGTTACCATGAGGGATCACCCATGTCTACCTCAACTCTACTGATGTAGTTCCTACAGTCGAACAACTGCTATTGAGATATGCACCCTATGATGTTACTGGATTGCACCCACTACCCTCAAGTGCTATTCCTAGCACCAATTTCTTGCCTGTAATACCTCACACAGACCCTCTAATGCCTATGCCGCCAATTGGGCCCACTTACACTTATGCCGCTAGTCTGCCAACAACTACACTAGGCTCCCACCATCGTACGCGCCATATATTCCTAGGCCTACTCCAAGGCATGGATTGTGCGGCCTACAACCCCCCCTAGGATTTCCACCTCGTGTACCTACACCTCTTGTAGGGAAAAGGGAGGAGGAGAGGCTTTTCTAGCTTGGGGAGCACTCCAAAAAGAGGGTACCCACATATGGCCCTCTTTTGGGTTCAACTTTTGACCCTTTTCCTTCATTTGGTCCATATTCCCACTTCCCCATCCCATGTACTCATGATTTTAGCCCCGTGGTGGAAGCCGTATTTCATCCGTTTTGAGGTATTTTCTAGGCCATTTTGGTCCTAGAAAAACATGTTGGAACCCCTAGAGCATTTTATAGTGGATTTTGAATGTTTCATTATGCTTATAGCACTTCTAGACCATGGCATTGACATTTCGTCTGATTCCTAGTTATGTCAATATCATTTATAGGCATTTTGTCTCTCTAGCCTAGAGAGAGAAAATCATGTTTTATGTGATCAAAATAATATTGTGATGAAAAATAGACATTTGTAGCTTATTAAATTTTGATGACATTGTCATCATATAATAATAACCACCTCATCACCTCCTAGAGCTATCACCACTTCTTAGTAGGAAGCAATGATACAAGCTTTCAAGTAGTAGAAACTCGAGGAAGAGGGCCACAAAGCAAGTGATCTTGGTTAAGGCAAACATACAGAGAAATATAGTTCTTGTTTTAGATGTCTGGGTCAAGGGGCAAAGAGTGTCAAAGGCATATGTTGACGGAGGGGCACAAATGTGTGTAATGACTAAACAAACACATGATGGATAAAATTAAAGCTAGAAATTAATTCCTCATCACAATTATGAGTAACCTTAGCCAACAACTCTAGTCTTAGGTGCCTAGGGAGGATTAATTCCTAAAGATCAAGGTGCATGACATAGAGGTTGAGGTGGATATGTATGTGATCACAAGTAACCGGAGGGCTACTTGATAATCCTAGGAATGCCCTCGCTTATAGAGCTATGAATGCCAAAAATAAAGGGCCAAGGGGATGCTCTTCCTAAAATCTAAGGCAACAATGGGATCTAGTGCAGAAAAAGTGACTTATGACATGAAAAAAGGGAGAGAATTTGACATGAGATATGAGACGATATAGCAACACATATTCTATTATCAAGAGTGAGGAGGGAACAATGTATGAAGATGAAAGCAATTCAATAGATGTAATGGGGATTACATTTGGGCATGGTGAGGTAGGAATTGTAGAGACCAAGAATGATAAGATGAGGAGTTGGAACTCCACCCCTACCTAGGCAGCTTGAACTCTACCACGATGTCATAACGAGCCTCCTTCTTGAGGTTTTCCTTTCCCAAAAAACATGCTCAAACTTTGCCCATGTCTTGCCACGTGGTTGCGGGCGGAGTTCTTGTTGCCACAGTAAAGCTGTCATGTGCATACCACGTGGTTGCGGGCGGAGTTCTTGTTGCGGGCATGTGTATTCATGCTATAATGGAATCAAAGAAAGAGAAAATAGTAAATTCATGCATCCAAAAAATTCTAATGATTCACTATATTTAGAAAAAAAGAAGAACACTTACAAATTCATCCGTTTGCAGGCCACTTAATAGTGCTATCTTTGGCACTTTGGTAGGATCAATAATAGTGCATAGAACCTTGCAATGTTTCCTTCTTACCAATGAAAATTTCTCTTTGATGGCTGCTCTCCAGGCAACAATTCTATGATTCCCCTCCCACACATAAAACATTTTATTTGATAGGCACTCTAGCTCTGGCCTCAAAGCAAGCTCTTCTTCAAACTCATTATTTATTTCTTTCCATATAGGATCCCAATCTTCCATTATCTCATCTAAACAACAATGAAACAAGAAAAGTTTCACCTGAAAGACAAGAGAAGTCATCTCATTCTACATATGATAAATAACCAATTAAGACAAGTAGAAATTTTACCAGTCAAAAGAGTCTCCTCTCTCCTACATGTCCAAATAGAAGCAATGAAGGCTCCTTTCTCCTCCATATAACCTTCATTTGAAGCATCTTTCAATCTTGACACATCTTCTCAATCCTCTGACTTTAGCATAGGGAATAAATCTACATAAGGGAATGGGAGGACAATTAAAGCAACTAAAAATCCTTGTGATCTGTAAAATGTCTTCTCCATTATGCATGTAAATCTTGTTTTCCTCTCCAGTCTCAAGACATGCCGACACCTCAGGCCGCCTCACTACATAGGGCACAATTTGCATACATGTCTCCTTTGGTATACAAGAGCTTCTTCTTGGTTGTGACTTGACCCCTGATCCAAGCCTTGACTTTGCATCACCTCCTCTTGAGTCTGAGAATCATCTAAGAGTTTGGTAGCAGACGCCGAGTTAACCTGATCACTTATCTTGACGACAGTGATGACCTAGTAGCAACTTTTCTACCGCTCTTTGAACCTCCACAAGATGAGGGACTAAAAGAAAGCAAACGTATATAAGAGGATATAAAAAAATACAACAATGGTAACAATTTTGACAGCATCTAGTTTGCATTTTGATCCAAATTCCGATCAACATGCCACCTCATTGAGGCCATCACAGGATGATTAAGGTATTTTGCTATACAATATGCATTTACACAAAAACAAAAACATATCATTGTCCAAATTTTGGCAGCATCTTGTTTGTATTTTGGTCAAAAATCCAATAAACAAGCCACCTCATTAAGGTGTCACAAGATGATTAAGGCAATCATAAACATAAAAACATAAACATAGAAATCATAACTATCTTCAAGTTAATATTCCACGATCATTAAAAATTTATAAGTGTAGTTGTAAACAAGAGGATGCTAAAGCAGCCAAGGCACATAAGTCATTGTCATGACATGGCTATGGCCTTGGAATATGGCTATACAAGCCAATTGCATCACCAATAGTCTACACATGGCATGCCTCCTAAGCATCATCTATAGAGCATCATAAAAACAAGACATCATATATGGCCTCCATGACATCATTTACCTCCATAAGTATCATTTGTCTCCATTTGCTATAGGACAATGACTGTGGGCAACCATAGATGGGAGCTAATGTCCCTCATGACCATGCCATGGCTAGATTGCCTGTAGCACTCCATGCCAGCACGGAGTCCTACAGGAAGCCATGGCCATTGCCTTGACTTGTAGCCAAGGCAATGACCATGGCCATCTTGACCATAGGCTAGATTGCATGTACCACTCCGTGCCGGCACGAAGTCCTACAGGAAGCCATGGCCATTGCCTTGACTTGTAGCCAAGGCAATGACCATGGCCATCTTGACCATAGGCTAGATTGCCTGTACCACTCCGTGCCGGCACGGAGTCCTACAGGAAGCCATGGCCATTGCCTTGACTTGTAGCCAAGGCAATGAGCATGGCCATCTTGACCATAGGCTAGATTGCCTATACCACTCCGTGCCGACACGGAGTCCTACATGAAGCCATTGGCAATGTTGAGCTAGTTTTGAGGAGGTCTATGAGGGTATCACATCCTCCAAGTAGATATGTTTCATTATTGGATTATGTCATGTTGACAAACTATGGTGAGCCTTCATGCTATCAAGAAGCTATGTTACGCGATGATGACAAGCTTAAGTGGGAGAAGGCTATGCATTCAGAGATGGATTCTCTACATAAGAATGAAACTTGGGACTTGGAAAGCATGATTTGCCATGCAAATGGGTCTACAAGTTGAAGGTCAAACAAACCGAGTGATGGAAGGCCTAACTACAAGGCAAGATTGGTTGCCAAACATTTCAAGCAGGAGAAGGGTGTTGACTTTGATGAAATTTTCTCTCCAGTATAAAGATGACCACTTTTCATACAGTTCTTGCTTTGGTTGTCACAAAGGACATGGAGCTTGTCCAAATGGATGTTAAGACAACGTTCTTGCATGGTGATATTCAGGAAGACATTTACATGTAGCAGTCAGAGGGTTTTGTTGCAAAAGGCAAAGAGAACTTGTTGGTGTGTAAGCTCAAGAAAAGCCTTTATGGTTTGAAGCAGGTGCCAAGGAATGGTATCATAATTTTGATGCATTCATGAGTCTCAAGGTTAAAGAAAATGTGAAGTGGATCATTGCCTCTATACAAAGAAGGCTTTGCGGATGGTGGTCTTTTGATCTTGATCCTTTATGTGGATATATAGCTGGGATGAATACACATGAGGTGGATGCATTGCAAGCAAAGTTGCATGAGATGAAGGATTTGGGAGAAGCTAGTCATATTCTTGGCATACATATTGTGTGAGACAGGCGTATGAAGCTACTTTACTTATCTCAATCTGAGTATGTCTTTAGAATACTCAAGCATTTCAATATGGAGAGTGGGAAAGCACTCAGTACTCCATTGCCTCCATATGTGAAACTTAGCCAAGATGACTATCCTAAAATGGATGAGGAAAAGGCTGAAATGGCCAAGGTTTTTATCAACTATTACGGAGTAATTGACTGAAAGAGAGTCCTCAAGTATATAGAACTCCTCCCCCTTATGATTAGAGGTTGTCTCTAGAGAGACATGCAACTCTCAGGACCTAATATTTACTATTGCTTGCAATCCATAGAATTAGTGGGGAGCTACTTGTTCTTGTAAGAACTTTGCACTCATGAGAACTTAACCATTGTTGAAATATAGATTCTTCTTAGAAGATGGGAAGGTGATTGTACAACTCATTATAAAGAAGAACAAAAAAGAAGTACACAAGAACAAGAAAGAATGACATAACAAGTATCAAGTACACATAAAATGAATGCTGATTAAAACTCTTAAATAAGTTGGCCGTTTTTTATTTGACCATTTTAAAGTAACTATTATTTTAAAAAAATATTAATTTTTTTGTGATATATATATATATAGAAATTTAGCATCTCTCAGTGTTTAACCAAATACATTTCATAGTTGGCAATATATTCACATATCAAAATGGAATCTCTGTTGAAGATCAGCAAGATCAACCACAACGGATCCATATAAAAGAGCCATGGACTCATCCGTTGACAACCAGCAAGGTCAATCAACCAGATCCATGCCCGAATTTAGAAAACAACTCTTACTCCTTGTTCCAATATCTTCCACGACGCACGTGTGGGTATCTTCGACGACCCAGAGCCCGAGCACCGTATGGTCAGCACCCTCTAGGATCCTTTGCAGAGGTGACCTACCACTTCACTCATAGGCCGCTTCCTTGGTCCCTCGTCCACCGTATCGGAAGCTCACCATTTGAATCAAACCGGGGCTGGTCAAGACCTCGGCCGGACCTTGCTATGCGAGACATCCTCCATTGACTCTCCGTCAGCTGTTGCAACTTATCAGATTAGGTCTCCCCACGACCTCATTCACAAGACAGTCAAAATGCTTCTCTAGCATTCTTGACATAAAACCTTTAAAAACAGGTCATAAACACACTTTCTAAAATGAACTCTCATCTTTCCACATTGTTCCACATTAATCCACATTATTTAAATCACATCCATTTCATAAGAATTCCCGTTCTCATCCGATCACATCATTTTCATCTCATCACATCTTTCCTCATTTATCCTTATTAGATCTCATCCACTCGCATCTACCCATCTCCACATCTCATCACATCACATTCATTCACATCTCATCCATTCATAAATCCACATCCATTCTTCACATACATCCACATCCATTCTTTCATATATATCCACATTCATTCTTTCACATACACATTCGCATCCATTCTTCACATATACATTCACATCCATTCTTCACGTACATAACCACATTCATTCTTCACTTATACATTCACATCCATTTTCATCACATATCATCCACTCATATCCCATATCATTCATTTACATCGTGATTTACATGACATCACATCTCATCCATTCATTCACATCTATCTGATTCACGTCACATCTATTCACCTCACATCTCATCACCTCTATTCACATCACATCCACCCATCCACATCACATCTCATTACATCTATTCACCTCACATCTTATCACCTCTATTTACATCACATCCATCCATCCATTCATTCACACCTATCTGATTCTCATCACATCTCATTACATCTATTCACCTCACATCTCATTACCTCTATTAACATCACATCCATCCATCCATTCATTCACATCTATCTGATTCACATCACATCTCATCACATCTATGCACTTCACATCTCATTACCTCTATTCACATCACATCCATCCATCCATTCATTCACATCTAACTGATTCTCATCACATCTCATTACATCTATTCACAGAATTTAAGAGAATTCTAATTTTGATATAAAGATTATTTACGCATCTATTTATGCATAAAAACCAACTTCAATGGGAATAACACTTTTATAAAAATCCTTTTATGCATCTATTTATAAAAATCCTTTTATGCATCTATTTATGCATAAATTCAAATTTAAGGAAAATAACACTTTTTGAAATAAAATTAAATCCTTTATACATCTTTCTATGCATAAAATCAATTTTAATGAAAATAACACTTTTGAAAAAAAATCCTTTATGCATCCTTCTATGCATAAAACCAATTTTAATGAAAATAACACTTTTGAAATAAAAATAAATCTTTTATGCATCTTTCTATGCATAAAATCAATTTTAATGAAAGTAACACTTTTGAAATAAAAATAAATCCTTTATGTATTTTTCTATGCATAAAACCAATTTTAATGAAAATAACACTTTTGAAATAAAATTAAATCTTTTATGCATCTTTCTATGCATAAAATCAATTTTAATGAAAGTAACACTTTTGAAATAAAAATAAATCCTTTATGCATCCTTCTATGCATAAAATTAATTTTAATGAAAGTAACAATTCTGAAATAAAAATAAATCTTTTATGCATCTTTCTATGCATAAAATCAATTTTAATGAAAGTAACACTTTTGAAAAAAAAATCCTTTATGCATCCTTCTATGCATAAAACGAATTTTAATGAAAATAACACTTTTGAAATAAAAATAAATCTTTTATGCATCTTTCTATGCATAAAATCAATTTTAATGACACTAACACTTTTGAAATAAAAATAAATCCTTTATGCATCCTTCTATGCATAAAACCAATTTTAATGAAAATAACACTTTTGAAATAAAAATAAATCTTTTATGCATCTTCTATGCATAAAACCAATTTTAATGAAAGTAACACTTTTGAAATAAAAACAAATCCTTTATGCATCTTTCTACGCATAAAACCAATTTTAATGAGAATAACACTTTTGAAATAAAAACAAATCCTTTATGCATCTTTCTATGCATAAAACCAATTTTAATGAAAGTAACACTTTTGAAATAAAAATAAATCCTTTATGCATTCTTCTATGCATAAAACCAATTTTAATGAGAAAAACAGTTTTGAAATAAAAACAAATCCTTTATGCATCTTTCTATGCATAAAATCAATTTTAATGAGAATAACACTTTTGAAATAAAAGTAAATCCTTTATGCATCTTTCTATGCATAGAAATTAAATTCAATGAAAACAACACTTTTATAATAAAAACTTCCATTATGTATCTTTCTATGCATAGAAAATTAATTCAATGAAAACAACACTTTTATAAAAAAAATTCCATTATGCACCTTTCTATGCATAGAAATTAAATTCAATAAAAATAACACTACATATTCATAGGTGAATATGTACATGGAGTAAATTAGAATATTTCTTTTAGAATGCACAAACGATGGGAATTACTCTTTTGGAATAATATAAAAATGAACTTTCTTTTTCACAAAATTCTAGAAAATTTTGCCATAACCTCCTTTGTATGGCTGACCATTTCTCATCTTTAACATTCTATTTTCTATTTAAATTAACCCCAATTAGATGTAAAGGACTCTAATCTACAAAATTTTTAATTTCCAAGAGAGTAAACAATAAGAAAAGTTTAATTAATCTTTTTGTTAAACATTCTAGGATAAAGAAAGGTTGAATTGTAAAGAAGAGAAGGGGGAGACCTTTTCATCAAGGCATAGCATCAGAATATACTTTAATCAACTAAAACAAACAAGAAAATCAAGAAAACCATAGATTTAAAATTAAAAGTAAGAAGAATTTAGCTTACATGAAGTTTGTAAGCTTTCCTTTGGCTTGAGGGATTGAGGGTTAATAAAAATCCTTTATGCATCCTTCTATGCATAAAACCAATTTTAATGCGAAAATAACACTTTTGAAATAAAAATAAATCTTTTATGCATCTTTCTATGCATAAAATCAATTTTAATGAAAGTAACACTTTTGAAAAAAAAATAAATCCTTTATGCATCCTTCTATGCATAAAACCAATTTTAATGAAAATAACACTTTTGAAATAAAAATAAATCTTTTATGCATCTTTCTATGCATAGAACCAATTTTAATGAGAATAACACTTTTGAAATAAAAACAAATCCTTTATGCATCTTCTTATGCATAAAACCAATTTTAATGAGAATAAAACTTTTGAAATAAAAACAAATCCTTTATGCATCTTTCTATGCATAAAATCAATTTTAATGAGAATAACACTTTTGAAATAAAAACAAATCTTTTATGCATCTTTCTATGCATAAAATCAATTTTAATGATAATAACACATCTTTCTATGCATAAAATCAATTTTAATGAGAATAACACTTTTGAAATGAAAATAAATCTTTTATGCATCTTTCTATGCATAAAATCAATTTTAATGAGAATAACACTTTTGAAATAAAAACAAATCCTTTATGCATCTTTCTATGCATAAAATCAATTTTAATGAGAATAACACTTTTGAAATAAAAATAAATCCTTTATGCATCTTTCTATGCATAAAATTAAATTCAATGAAAATAACACTTTTATAATAAAAATTTCCATTATGCATCTTTCTATGCATAGAAATTAAATTCAATGAAACAACACTTTTATCATAAAAACTTCCATTATGCATCTTTCTATGCATAGAAAATTAATTCAATGAAAACAACACTTTTATATAAAAAAATTCCATTATGCACCTTTCTATGCATAGAAATTAAATTCAATAAAAATAACACTTTTACAATAAAAATTTTCATTATGCATCTTTCTATGCATAGAAATTAATTTTAATAATTAATATCAGTGATATCCATGCATATTCATAGGTGAATATGTACATGGAGTAAATTAGAATATTTCTTTTAGAATGCACAAACGGTGGGAATCACTCTTTTGGAATAATATAAAAATGAACTTTCTTTTCCACAAAATTCTAGAAAATTTTGCCATAACCTCCTTTGTATGGCTGACCATTTCTCATTTTTAACATTCTATTTTCTATTTAAATTAACCCCAATTAGATGTAAAGGACTCTAATCTACACAATTTTTAATTTCCAAAGAGAGTAAACAATAAGAAAAGTTTAATTAATCTTTTTGTTAAACATTCTAGGATAAAGAAAGGTTGAATTGTAAAGAAGAGAAGGGGGAGGCCTTTTCATCAAGGCATAGCATCAGAATTTACTTTAATCAACTAAAACAAACAAGAAAATCAAGAAAACCATAGATTTAAAATTAAAAGTAAGAAGAATTTAGCTTACATGAAGTTTGTAAGCTTTCCTTTGGCTTGAGGGATTGAGGGTTCTACTCTTGTTTGGATCAAGAGTGGCCACCTATTAAACATTCTAGGATAAAGAAAGGCTAAATTGTAAAGAAGAGAAGGGGGAGGCCTTTTCATCAAGGCATAGCATCAGAATTTACTTTAATCAACTAAAACAAACAAGAAAATCAAGAAAACCATAGATTTAAAATTAAAAGTAAGAAGAATTTAGCTTACATGAAGTTTGTAAGCTTTCCTTTGGCTTGAGGGATTGAGGGTTCTACTCTTGTTTGGATCAAGAGTGGCCACCTATTATTTTGCAGAGGATTAAGCCAAAAACAATTGAATTATCAAGAAAATTCAATGTAGGTAGGAGTAGAGTAACAGTGCATAAACACTATTAACCTTTTACAAAGGGAGAGGCTTCTATTTATAGGAAAAAGTGAGCCTCTAACCAAGCTAACTGATTCTAAAATTTTCCAGATCAGTTTGGTCAATTTTTTATCATTTTTGGGTCAGTTTAGCTTACTTTTTGGATCTAGTTGAAAAAACAGGAGAGAGGAGAGATGAAAATATCTCATTATTTTTTAGTTTAAAACTCCTCCACACATGTGAAATAGGTGCCTCCTTCATGAGGGGAGATCCTCACACTGAGGTGTCAAAATGCATCATTTCTTCTAAATATCTCTTCTTTTTTAACTAATAAGCCTTGTCCTTAGTCAACTCTTCATCTTCTGCTGTGAGCATTTACTCATTTTTGGAGGATTTTCTTTTATTCTTCATCCATTCATTCATATCACATCCATTCATTCACATCACATCTATTCACTTCACATCTATTCACTTCACATCTCATTACCTCTATTCACATCACATCACATCCATCCATCCATTCATTCACATCTAACTGATTTTCTTTTATTCACATCACATTCATCCATCCATCCATCCATCCATCCATTCATTCATTCATTTTTGGGAGATTTTCATTTATTCATTCATCCATTCATTCACATCACATCTATTCACTTCTTCACATCTCATTACCTCTATTCACATCACATCCATCCATCCATCCATTCATTCATTCATTTTTAGGGGATTTTCTTTTATTCATTCACATCACATCTATTCACTTCACATCTCATTACCTCTATTCACATCACATCCATCCATCCATTCATTCACATCTAACTGATTCTCATCACATCTCATCACATCTATTCACAGAATTTAAACATAGAATTTAAGAGAATTCTAATTTTGATATAAACATTCTTTACGCATCTATTTATGCATAAAAATCAACTTCAGTGGGAATAACACTTTTATAAAAATCATTTTATGCATCTATTTATGCATAAATTCAAATTTAAGAAAAATAACACTTTTAAAATAAAATTAAATTCTTTATCCATCTTTCTATACATAAAATCAATTTTAATTAAAATAACACTTTAAAAAAAAAATCTTTATGCATCCTTCTATGCATAAAACCAATTTTAATGAAAATAACACTTTTGAAATAAAAATAAATCTTTTATGCATCTTTCTATGCATAAAATCAATTTTAATGAAAGTAACACTTTTGAAATAAAAATAAATCCTTTATGCATCCTTCTATGCATAAAACCAATTTTAATGAAAATAACACTTTTGAAATAAAATAAAAATCCTTTATGCATCCTTCTATGCATAAAACCAATTTTAATGAGAAAATAACACTTTTGAAATAAAAATAAATCTTTTATGCATCTTTCTATGCATAAAATCAATTTTAATGAAAGTAACACTTTTGAAATAAAAATAAATCCTTTATGCATCCTTCTATGCATAAAACCAATTTTAATGAAAATAACACTTTTGAAATAAAAATAAATCTTTTATGCATCTTTCTATGCATAAAACCAATTTTAATGAGAATAACACTTTTGAAATAAAAACAAATCCTTTATGCATCTTAAACCATTTTTAATGAGAATAAAACTTTTGAAATAAAAATAAATCCTTTATGCATCTTTCTATGCATAAAATCAATTTTAATGAGAATAACACTTTTGAAATAAAAACAAATCTTTTATGCATCTTTCTATGCATAAAATCAATTTTAATGAGAATAATACATCTTTCTATGCATAAAATCAATTTTAATGAGAATAACACTTTTGAAATAAAAACAAATCTTTTATGCATCTTTCTATGCATAAAATCAATTTTAATGAGAATAACACTTTTGAAATAAAAACAAATCCTTCATGCATCTTTCTATGCATAAAATCAATTTTAATGAGAATAACACTTTTGAAATAAAAATAAATCCTTTATGCATCTTTCTATGCATAAAATTAAATTCAATGAAAATAACACTTTTATAATAAAAATTTACCTTATGCATCTTTCTATGCATAGAAATTAAATTCAATGAAACAACGCTTTTATAATAAGAACTTCCATTATGCATCTTTCTATGAATAGAAAATTAATTCAATGAAAACAACACTTTTATATAAAAAAATTCCATTATGCACCTTTCTATGCATAGAAATTAAATTCAATAAAAATAACACTTTTACAATAAAAATTTTCATTATGCATCTTTCTATGCATAGAAATTAATTTTAATAATTAATATCAGTGATATCCATGCATATTCATAGGTGAATATGTACATGGAGTAAATTAGAATATTTCTTTTAGAATGCACAAAAACGGTGGGAATTACTCTTTTGGAATAATATAAAAATGAACTTTCTTTTCCACAAAATTCTAGAAAATTTTGCATAACCTCCTTTGTATGGCTGACCATTTCTCATTTTTAACATTCTATTTTCTATTTAAATTAACCCCAATTAGATGTAAAGGACTCTAATCTACACAATTTTTAATTTCCAAAGAGAGTAAACAATAAGAAAAGTTTAATTAATCTTTTTGTTGAACATTCTAGGATAAAGAAAGGCTGAATTGTAAAGAAGAGAAGGGGGAGGCCTTTTCATCAAGGCATAGCATCAGAATTTACTTTAATCAACTAAAACAAACAAGAAAATCAAGAAAACCATAGATTTAAAATTAAAAGTAAGAAGAATTTAGCTTACATGAAGTTTGTAAGCTTTCCTTTGGCTTGAGGGATTGAGGGTTCTACTCTTGTTTGGATCAAGAGTGGCCACCTATTATTTTGCAGAGGATTAAGCCAAAAACAATTGAATTATCAAGAAAATTCAATGTAGATAGGAGTAGAGTAACAGTGCATAAACACTATTAACCTTTTACAAAGGGAGAGGCTTCTATTTATAGGAAAAAGTGAGCCTCTAACCAAGCTAACTGATTCTAAAATTTTCCAGATCAGTTTGGTCAATTTTTTATCATTTTTGGGTCAGTTTAGCTTACTTTTTGGATCTAGTTGAAAAAACAGGAGAGAGGAGAGATGAAAATATCTCATTATTTTTTAGTTTAAAACTCCTCCACACATGTGAAATAGGTGCCTCCTTCATGAGGGGAGATCCTCACACTGAGGTGTCAAAATGCATCATTTCTTCTAAATATCTCTTCTTTTTTAACTAATAAGCCTTGTCCTTAGTCAACTCTTCATCTTCTGCTGTGAGCATTTACTCATTTTTGGAGGATTTTCTTTTATTCTTCATCCATTCATTCATATCACATCCATTCATTCACATCACATCTATTCACTTCACATCTATTCACTTCACATCTCATTACCTCTATTCACATCACATCACATCCATCCATCCATTCATTCACATCTAACTGATTTTCTTTTATTCACATCACATTCATCCATCCATCCATCCATCCATCCATTCATTCATTCATTTTTGGGAGATTTTCATTTATTCATTCATCCATTCATTCACATCACATCTATTCACTTCTTCACATCTCATTACCTCTATTCACATCACATCCATCCATCCATCCATCCATTCATTCATTTTTAGGGGATTTTCTTTTATTCATTCACATCACATCTATTCACTTCACATCTCATTACCTCTATTCACATCACATCCATCCATCCATTCATTCACATCTAACTGATTCTCATCACATCTCATCACATCTATTCACAGAATTTAAACATAGAATTTAAGAGAATTCTAATTTTGATATAAAGATTCTTTACGCATCTATTTATGCATAAAAATCAACTTCAGTGGGAATAACACTTTTATAAAAATCATTTTATGCATCTATTTATGCATAAATTCAAATTTAAGAAAAATAACACTTTTAAAATAAAATTAAATTCTTTATCCATCTTTCTATACATAAAATCAATTTTAATTAAAATAACACTTTAAAAAAAAAATCTTTATGCATCCTTCTATGCATAAAACCAATTTTAATGAAAATAACACTTTTGAAATAAAAATAAATCTTTTATGCATCTTTCTATGCATAAAATCAATTTTAATGAAAGTAACACTTTTGAAATAAAAATAAATCCTTTATGCATCCTTCTATGCATAAAACCAATTTTAATGAAAATAACACTTTTGAAATAAAATAAAAATCCTTTATGCATCCTTCTATGCATAAAACCAATTTTAATGAGAAAATAACACTTTTGAAATAAAAATAAATCTTTTATGCATCTTTCTATGCATAAAATCAATTTTAATGAAAGTAACACTTTTGAAATAAAAATAAATCCTTTATGCATCCTTCTATGCATAAAACCAATTTTAATGAAAATAACACTTTTGAAATAAAAATAAATCTTTTATGCATCTTTCTATGCATAAAACCAATTTTAATGAGAATAACACTTTTGAAATAAAAACAAATCCTTTATGCATCTTAAACCATTTTTAATGAGAATAAAACTTTTGAAATAAAAATAAATCCTTTATGCATCTTTCTATGCATAAAATCAATTTTAATGAGAATAACACTTTTGAAATAAAAACAAATCTTTTATGCATCTTTCTATGCATAAAATCAATTTTAATGAGAATAATACATCTTTCTATGCATAAAATCAATTTTAATGAGAATAACACTTTTGAAATAAAAACAAATCTTTTATGCATCTTTCTATGCATAAAATCAATTTTAATGAGAATAACACTTTTGAAATAAAAACAAATCCTTCATGCATCTTTCTATGCATAAAATCAATTTTAATGAGAATAACACTTTTGAAATAAAAATAAATCCTTTATGCATCTTTCTATGCATAAAATTAAATTCAATGAAAATAACACTTTTATAATAAAAATTTGCCTTATGCATCTTTCTATGCATAGAAATTAAATTCAATGAAACAACGCTTTTATAATAAGAACTTCCATTATGCATCTTTCTATGAATAGAAAATTAATTCAATGAAAACAACACTTTTATATAAAAAAATTCCATTATGCACCTTTCTATGCATAGAAATTAAATTCAATAAAAATAACACTTTTACAATAAAAATTTTCATTATGCATCTTTCTATGCATAGAAATTAATTTTAATAATTAATATCAGTGATATCCATGCATATTCATAGGTGAATATGTACATGGAGTAAATTAGAATATTTCTTTTAGAATGCACAAAAACGGTGGGAATTACTCTTTTGGAATAATATAAAAATGAACTTTCTTTTCCACAAAATTCTAGAAAATTTTGCATAACCTCCTTTGTATGGCTGACCATTTCTCATTTTTAACATTCTATTTTCTATTTAAATTAACCCCAATTAGATGTAAAGGACTCTAATCTACACAATTTTTAATTTCCAAAGAGAGTAAACAATAAGAAAAGTTTAATTAATCTTTTTGTTAAACATTCTAGGATAAAGAAAGGCTGAATTGTAAAGAAGAGAAGAGGGAGGCCTTTTCATCAAGGCATAGCATCAGAATTTACTTTAATCAACTAAAACAAACAAGAAAATCAAGAAAACCATAGATTTAAAATTAAAAGTAAGAAGAATTTAGCTTACATGAAGTTTGTAAGCTTTCCTTTGGCTTGAGGGATTGAGGGTTCTACTCTTGTTTGGATCAAGAGTGGCCACCTATTAAACATTCTAGGATAAAGAAAGGCTAAATTGTAAAGAAGAGAAGGGGGAGGCCTTTTCATCAAGGCATAGCATCAGAATTTACTTTCATCAACTAAAACAAACAAGAAAATCAAGGAAACCATAGATTTAAAATTAAAAGTAAGAAGAATTTAGCTTACATGAAGTTTGTAAGCTTTCCATTGGCTTGAGGGATTGAGGGTTCTACTCTTGTTTGGATCAAGAGTGGCCACCTATTATTTTGCAGAGGATTAAGCCAAAAACAATTGAATTATCAAGAAAATTCAATGTAGGTAGGAGTAGAGTAACAGTGCATAAACACTATTAACCTTTTACAAAGGGAGAGGCTTCTATTTATAGGAAAAAGTGAGCCTCTAACCAAGCTAACTGATTCTAAAATTTTCCAGATCAGTTTGGTCAATTTTTTATCATTTTTGGGTCAGCTTAGCTTACTTTTTGGATCTAGTTGAAAAAACAGGAGAGAGGAGAGATGAAAATATCTCATTATTTTTTAGTTTAAAACTCCTCCACACATGTGAAATAGGTGCCTCCTTCATGAGGGGAGATCCTCACACTGAGGTGTCAAAATGCATCATTTCTTCTAAATATCTCTTCTTTTTTAACTAATAAGCCTTGTCCTTAGTCAACTCTTCATCTTCTGCTGTGAGCATTTACTCATTTTTGGAGGATTTTCTTTTATTCTTCATCCATTCATTCATATCACATCCATTCATTCACATCACATCTATTCACTTCACATCTCATTACCTCTATTCACATCACATCACATCCATCCATCCATTCATTCACATCTAACTGATTTTCTTTTATTCACATCACATTCATCCATCCATCCATCCATCCATTCATTCATTCATTCATTTTTGGGGGATTTTCATTTATTCATTCATCCATTCACATCACATCACATCTATTCACTTCTTCACATCTCATTACCTCTATTCACATCACATCCATCCATCCATCCATTCATTCATTCATTTTTAGGGAATTTTCTTTTATTCATTCACATCACATCTATTCACTTCACATCTCATTACCTCTATTCACATCACATCCATCCATCCATTCATTCACATCTAACTGATTCTCATCACATCCATCCATCCATTCATTCACATCTAACTGATTCTCATCACATCTCATCACATCTATTCACAGAATTTAAACATAGAATTTAAGAGAATTCTAATTTTGATATAAAGATTCTTTACGCATCTATTTATACATAAAAATCAACTTCAGTGGGAATAACACTTTTATAAAAATCATTTTATGCATCTATTTATGCATAAATTCAAATTTAAGAAAAATAACACTTTTGAAATAAAATTAAATCCTCTATTCATCTTTCTATGCATAAAATCAATTTTAATTAAAATAACACTTTTTAAAAAAATTCTTTATGCATCCTTCTATGCATAAAATCAATTTTAATGAAAATAACACTTTTGAAATAAAAATAAATCTTTCATGCATCTTTCTATGCATAAAATCAATTTTAATGAAAGTAACACTTTTGAAATAAAAATAAATCCTTTATACATCCTTCTATGCATAAAACTAATTTTAATGAAAATAACACTTTTGAAATAAAATAAAAATCCTTTATGCATCCTTCTATGCATAAAACCAATTTTAATGAGAAACTAACACTTTTGAAATAAAAATAAATCTTTTATGCATCTTTCTATGCTGCATCTTTCTATGCATAGAAATTAAATTCAATGAAACAACACTTTTATAATAAAAACTTCCATTATGCATCTTTCTATGCATAGAAAATTAATTCAATGAAAACAACACTTTTATAAAAAAAATTCCATTATGCACCTTTCTATGCATAGAAATTAAATTCAATAAAAATAACACTTTTATAATAAAAATTTCCATTATGCATCTTTTTATGCATAGAAATTAATTTTAATAATTAATATCAGTGATATCCATGCATATTCATAGGTGAATATGTACATGGAGTAAATTAGAATATTTCTTTTAGAATGCACAAACGGTGGGAATTACTCTTTTGGAATAATATAAAAATAAACTTTCTTTTCCACAAAATTCTAGAAAATTTTGCCATAACCTCCTTTGTATGGCTGACCATTTCTCATTTTTAACATTCTATTTTCTATTTAAATTAACCCCAATTAGATGTAAAGGACTCTAATCTACACAATTTTTAATTTCCAAGAGAGTAAACAATAAGAAAAGTTTAATTAATCTTTTTGTTAAACATTCTAGGATAAAGAAAGGCTGAATTGTAAAGAAGAGAAGGAGGAGGCCTTTTCATCAAGGCATAGCATCAGAATTTACTTTAATCAACTAAAACAAACAAGAAAACCATAGATTTAAAATTAAAAGTAAGAAGAATTTAGCTTACATGAAGTTTGTAAGCTTTCCTTTGGCTTGAGGGATTGAGGGTTGTACTCTTGTTTGGATCAAGAGTGGCCACCTATTATTTAGGATTAAGTCAAAAACAATTGAATTATCAAGAAGATTCAATGTAATTGGCTCTGGGTAGGAGTAGAGTAACAGTGCATAAACACTATTAACCTTTTACAAAGGGGGAGGCTTCTATTTATAGGAAAAAGTGATCCTCTAACCAAGCTAACTGATTCTAGAATTTTCCAGATCAGTTTGGTCAATTTTCGACCATTTTTTGGTCAGTTTAGCTTACTTTTTGGATCTAGTTGTTGAAACAGGAGAGAGGAGAGATGAAAATATCTCATTATTTTTTAGTTTAAACATCCTCCACACATGTGAAATAGGCACCTCCTTCATGAGGGGAGATCCCCACACTGAGGTGTCAAAAATACATCATTTCTTCTAAATATCTCTTCTTTTGTAACTAATAAACCTTGTCCTTAGTCAACTCTTCATCTTATGTAAGCATTTACTCATTTTTGGGGGATTTTCTTTTATTCTTTAATTTATCTCCTCCCTACATTTGGATTAATCTTATTGGTCCATAGGAACCTTAATTGAAGCATAATTCAAAAATTTTTGAAAATCTGGACCCTTAGGCTAAGGTCCTTTTTACCTATTTTTAATTAATTCCAATTGCACATTGAAAACTTCTTTTTGAATTTCTGTTTCAGGGGAAACCATTTTAGACACTAGGAGGATTTTTATATCCAAAAATATCTTAATTTTGAATTACCTCCCTCTAAACATTTTCTCTCTCCAGGCCAAAACAGGGTAAAACAAGATCTTTCTTTTATTTCACAGAGGAGAATAATTATAAGATCAGAAGGGGAGGTTCTTACACCTGCACACCTCAAAAGCTGGAATCTTACAGACTTGAGCTTTATGGCTACTACATCTCACATAGGCGACGACTTGACTTGACGATTATGCTTGTCTCTCTAGCATAAGTAACTTGATGGTAAAGACATGGTGATTGACTTATTGTGCTATGCTTAGGATTTACACTTGGGCACTTTTGGTTTTTTATAACTTGAATCTTGACTCTTATGCCCTTGGCACATTTCGTAACCCAACTCTTGACTCTTGTTCCCTTGGCACGTTTTGGCCTCCGACAACTTGACATTTCAGTAGGTTGTCCATCAGTCTTTCCTTTTTGCTTTATGTCACTATTGAGTAAGCAATAACTTATTTTGTCCTATAACAACATTCTCTTTACAAATATGGTTTTTGACCATGTAAGGATCGAAGATATAAGGGTCTTAGAGCCATTCTAAGGTGAGGTTTGCTTGGCAACCCTGCCACTTTTGTTGGGATTTGAGGATTCTTCTTTAAGCTAGAGGTTGAAAGGAGGTCTTTGGAGTTGTTTCCTCTCTCCCTCAATCCATAGTTTCTCTACCTTTTCCTTTTCTTTGTTGGTCTATTTGGGTACCTATACCTGCTTTGGCTTGGCAAATTGGCATATTGGCTTTGAGCATGATGATGATTTTTGAGGTACTCTAGTTCCCATTCTTTGTTGTTTTGATGCTGGCTTTATCTTTACCACCCAAATCAAGATTTATCCTTGGGATTTGAGGGATGTGTTCTATACTTATACATCCTTATGTGGCTAGATTATTATTTGGTTTAGTGTGTTTCTCCCTCTCTTTGGGGTCCATACTACCAACTTGTCACATGTGGTCTATTTTGCAGGTTAGGTATACTAGATTTTGGGATCGACACTTGTTTTGGCCTCTTGACCTTGGTTTTAGGAGAAGTATAGGATTTAATAGCCCAAATAATTGAAACTTTTGGTATCCATACTTGTCAAAGTTTACCCTTAGATATTGGTGGTGAAGCGGAGGCAATAGAGGGATTATTGGAGTGTCCTTGGCTATTTTTATATTTCTTCTACGGTTCCTCTTGGTTGTGTCTTAGGTTTCCCTTCCTTGGGTTTGGATTTTGGCTTGTAGGCACTTGCTTGTGATAGAGTTGGGAAGGGTTATGGTTGCTTCGATGAAGCTTAGAGATTGTTTACAAACAATCAAACTTATTGGCTTAATCAAACCTGCTTGTAATAAAGTGAGCAATTTTTGGATCTTCAAGGAGACTTGTCCTTCATGGTTCGTTGCTCAAATTTGATGGTTGTATTCGGTATCCTCTCTAGTCAATTCTCTAGTCATGTTAGGCAATCCACCCTCTTCTAAGGATGATTTCTTCAAGCATAATTACTACAATCATGACAAAGAAACAACCTTCCATGAGATAAGAGTTTATGTGGAAATCAAGCTTTATAACACCTTCACATTCATTGTACAATCTTGAAACATTTTACACTAATGCCTTTATAGGCTCAAGGATTTTCTTACCTAATGAGATCCACATCTCACAGGATATTAATTTTCTTCCTGCTCCTATATCTAATAGAGCAAGTTTGGCTATACTTTTTGTAACTACAAAAAAGTCCAAGCAAAGCCTTCTGGGCTTTACTTCTTCTTCTCCATCATCATTGTCTATTATATCCATGTTTATAGGTATAATGATTTTTCCTTGTGAGCCTTAGCTTCCCACAGATCCTGTTTCTTCCCTTTATGTTCTTCTTTCTTATTTCCTCAATTAGGTGAATGGCATGAAATTATTCACAAGGGAGAGGTTTGTAGAAATTTATAAGTTTTCTCCTATATTGATTAAGTTTTCTTTTATTTTTCTTGAGGTTATAGAGCACAATCAAGTCCTCTACCTTGAATCTCTTGGTTCAAATCAAACCATCTTTTCCTCCTCTTCTTTCTTGAAGTATACATGCCCACCAAAAAGTGTAACCTAGCCTCATCTAGTTTTTTAAGTTCAATGAGTCATTCCAAAAACTCTTGGCCAATCGATACTAGTTGTTTGGCTACCCTCAAGGTTGGTGTTAACCCAATTTTAGGGTTAACAAGATCTACCGCCATTATCTTACATCAAGGAGTCACGATAGATACACCAAAGGGTCATACATTCAAGATATGAAGCAATGGTGTCCAAAGCTACAACTTGGACGGGCACCCGTAATGGTGTGACGATGGAGTATTTATGGTGATTCTCACTTCAAGAGCGTATGGTAGCAAGTTATGAAGTTCTAACTGATATACTTCATGGATATATTATGAGAGTAGTCATTGTAGCATTAGGCCTCTTATGAGTCTAAAGTGCCCGGTCGGCCACAGTTGAAGTGAGTGTGAACACTTATGGCCATGTATATAAGTGAATTTCTCTCATAATACAATATACTCTTCCATTGTGTGATTGAGGCTTGCTCTTGCTAATCTCTCTCCCTAATGCATGCTAGTGAGTGAGTGTGAGTGAAGTGAGGTGAGAGGAGGGATGAGTACCCATAGTGCAAAGCGGCGGTGTGACAACGCTCGCGGGAGGCACGGTGGAATTACTTCTCAAGGAGTTGTAGATCTTGGAGATAACAAAGGTTATGAGCTTAGCCCCATTGGAAAGATCATCTCACGATAGTTGTGGTTCACCAGGTAATCTCTTTTTGGATGTGTTTCAAGGAGAGTTAGGGTGAGCCTTAACATTTTTGGCGCCGCTGTCGGGGAGCCATCCCTTGGCTTTTTCTATTTTTTTCCTCTAATCTATGCATTACCCATTGCCCATTATCTTGATTAGTGGTTAGTTGGCTGAGTGTTAATTAAGTCC
This sequence comes from Cibotium barometz, assembly GCF_041138505.1. Lineage (NCBI taxonomy): Eukaryota > Viridiplantae > Streptophyta > Polypodiopsida > Cyatheales > Cibotiaceae > Cibotium > Cibotium barometz. The sequence goes on along the minus strand of NC_141052.1, from coordinate 12,803,923 downwards.
TGCATGTGAATATCCATGCTGTCTGAATTGCAAAGGGAAAGATGTGGATTTGATAGTGGTTTGTGTGTGATTTGGTGTAGAATAGCTCTCTTTTTTGTTTTTGAAAAGAATGCCTTTTGCTTAATTTTTAGCTTAATTTGTTATTTTTGTTGTTGTTATTTGGGTTTTTCATATTCTTAGGGCTTACACATAGTTTGTATTAGGCTTAGTTTGCATCCATTGCATCAAACAATGCAATAGAATGCAATATTTAGTGAATGTTAGCTCTCTTTAGTGTTAAACATAGAACTAAGATCATTAATTTTAGTTTAATTGTGTATTTGTTGTTGAAATTGTTTGCATTAGAGTGTTAGCAAGCATTAGGAGTAGCTTAATCTTTTAAAAAATTTCTTAAGGGTTCACGGCATGAGACCCTTCGTTCATGCAACCAATAAAAAAATTAAAAAAAATCGAATTTAACTTTTTCATGAAGTCCGATTCACGGCGTGAGACCCTTCGTTCACGCGACCAAAAAACAAAATCAAAATTTATAAAATTCATCGATTCCGCTTCACGGCATGAACTGCATCCTGCTAGTTCACGACGTGAAAGGGGATCCATCGGCCAAAAAAAAATGGGACTCTGGAAAACATCCCTGTTTGGAGGCTCGTATCTCCTAAATCGTATATCCAATGAAAGCGCTCTAGGGCTCATCGAAAAGCTGAAATCAAGCTCTTCAACTTTGGAACTGGTCGTTCGAAGTCAAAATCAATCATTTGGCCTCCGACCAGCAATCTCAAAATTTGACCTGGAAATCGAGGCAAAACACAGCCAAAAAACCACGAAAAAATGTTTTAAAGAAAAGCATGAAAATGACAATGAGCCATATTCAAGCTACTTTTTGAGGGTGTAAACGACAAAATCATAGACGACTCAGGGAAACAAAGTTGTAATACTCCAAAAATACTACAACTCTCTCATATAGAGTTTTTCAAATTTCCTTTTGGAACACCCTCAAAAACGTGCTACGAAATAGGGAAAAAAATTCTCAAAATTTTTTTTCATCTTGAGACAGTGATGGAAAATAGGTTTTAGGACCTCCTCATCCATATGGGAAGTTACTAGCATACACTTTTTCCAAAAAATTATCTCTAAGGTTCACGTGCGTATAGCACCTAAGCTATTCAGGGCGAACAGACACCCGTTTGACCCAACGAAGAGTACGCCAGGCCTCTTGAGACTATAACGGGCTATGAGAAAATATAAAAAGTAATTAAAAAAACACGTGTGCTTGCTCATTAATAAGGAGCAATTACGAAATTAGACATGACAACGATAGAGGGATCACCAAGGATCACACAGGGACTGAACCCAATGGCTGACACCTTTGAGCCATTGAGATCTATGCCACAAATGCACCTCTCAATGCCATTGACCATGCCTACAAACGTGTCATCGGGTTTCACACCCCCTGTCACTTCAATCCCACCAGGCTTTGGTCCCTTACCTAACATTCCCACAAATCCTATAGGTACCAACCCTTTCCTGGATGCCCATACCTTGAACATAATGACTAGTCTAGGAAGGGGGGTAGCCCAAGGACTCAATTAGTCTCTCCCAAACTAGAGCACTCACATAATACGGTCTCAGTGACTCATATAGAAATACGGCCATATAGATTTCTAAAATTATGGGCAAATATGCGACGGAACAACAGACCCTATTCAATTCATTCAAATGTTTGAACAGAGATGTGAAGCCTTTGGAAATCCTAACTGTCCCACCAAGGTACATGCGTTGAGCCTATGCTTAGAGGAGGGAACGGTTAGTCGATGGTTCATCACATTGATGCATGCGATCAAAACCAACTTCAAAACCTTGAAATCAGCCTTTATACATGACTTTTCCAGATCAGTGGAGTGTAGCAACAAAACTCTATTCAATTGAGCGTCAACCAAATGAATCCATTAGAGACTTTATCCTTTGGATAAAACTCTTAGACTCACGAGTCATGGGAAAAATTAAATGATATTCAATTGAGGAGATGTTTCATGATGGGCTTAAAGAATAACAGCTTACACAACTTGATCATTGTATCCAATCTGGAAACATTCGATCAATGTTGTAAAGAAGCAGTACGTTTAGATAACAACATGCTGGAAGATGATCATGCATTCTTTCAATCCTCACCAACAAGTGGCTACTTCAACACACAGAGCAGTTTAATTAGAGTCTATATGACTCAATTCTTGTATGTCATGTATATTTGCTTCATAAGAGAACTTAAATATACATAAAACATAAAAAGCACATGGGCAGAAGACAACAGGAACAGGTCCTACTCAACAACATTTGACAAGAATCCTGCCACACAAAGGGACATCATCACGGGCCAATTTCTTCAAATGATGAATGTCGCTTTAATGAATCAAATGAGGAACTAAGAATCAAATGAGGAACTAAGAATCACCATCTCATTCTAATGATTAAGTCTACATTCCTTCGGATCCTTCCTTCTCTTCTCTTCCAATATTAACATCTCTTAGTATCCTCACTAACACAAATCACATGCAACCTTGCTTATGATTGTTGCCAAAAAAATAAATGCTCACATAAATATGCAATCATTCGCAAAAACCCCACCCCCTCTTGGGAATTCCCAATAAACCACTAACCTTTTCATTCACTAACTAGCTTTTCTTATTCCTTCTAGAGGGACAAAGACCATTGAGCGTCATTCAACATCAAAGCCATTGACAAAGCTTGTCCATTCTCCCCACACAAAGGTCTTCATACGTGATCACGAGGATGCGATCGCCATTAGGAAGGGAGGGATGTTAACCCAATTCTAGGGTTAACAAGATCTACCGCCATTATCTTACATCAAGGAGTCACGATAAATACACCAAAGGGTCATACATTCAAGATATGAAGCAATGGTGTCCAAAGCTACAATGTGGATGGGTGTCCGTAATGGTGTGACGGAGTATTTATGGCGATTCCCACTTCAAGAGCATGTGGTAGCAAGTTAGGATAAAGTCCTAAGTGATTTACTTCATGGATATATTATGAGAGTAGTCATTGTAATAGCATTAGGCCTCTTATGAGTCTAAAGTGCCCGGTCGGCCATAGTTGAAGTGAGTGTGAACACTTATGGCCATGTATATGAGTGAATTTCTCTCATAATACAATATACTCTCCCATTGTGCAATTGAGGCTTGCTCTTGCTAATCTCTCTCCCTAATGCATGCTAGTGAGTGTGTGTGAGTGAAGTGAGGTGAGAGGAGGGACGAGTACCCGTAGTGCAATGACGGTGTGACAACGCTCGTGGGAGGCACGATGGAATTGCTTCTCAAGGAGTTGTAGAGCTTGGAGACCTCAAAGGTTACGAGCTCAGCCATTGGAAAGATCCTCATGACAGTTGCGGTTCACCAGGTAATCTCTTTTTGGATGTGTTTCAAGGAGGGTTAGGGTGAGCCTTAACAGTTGGGATTGTGAATTTCAGGGAGCGAGTGTAACCTAGTCTCATCTATTTTTTTAAGTTTAATGAGCCATTGCCACAACTCCTGGCTAGTCCATTCTAGTTGTTTGGCTATAGACTCAAGTTAGGATCATGATTTTACAAGGATAATTGCATCTAGCAAATTATAAGGCCGAGTACTATTGACGTCTTGTAGGCATTTTGGTATACCCATAAAGTTAATGAGAGTTTTTATTTCTAGTTTGTTCTTAAAGCTTTAACTATTTTCGTGAAAGCACTGCATATAAGACTTTGTTTGTGCTTTTAGTTCGTCCATTTGTTTGTGGATAGTATAGGGAAAACTTACAATGATAACCATAAATTCTTCTAAAAGAAACTCCACCACATCATTTTAGAATTAGTCCCTTAGTCACTTATAACTTCTAGGGGACATCTAAACCTTATGATGATGTTCTCATAGAGGTTCTCAACAAGGAGGAATTCGACAATCATGCTGGTGCATCAGCCTTAACTGTGACCTTCGCCTAGGCGATGTAATCCATAGCCATGATGATATATCACGCTCATGTGCTTTTAGTTGTGGGGTTAAAGGGTCTTATTTTTATCCACATTTATCAAATGGTTTGTCAAACATGATTGGCTGTATGGGCATCCTATCTCTTTGTTAGGGTATTGTGTGAAGTATTGGCACTCCTCACATCTTTTGACATATTCCATGGCATCTCCAAAGAGTGTGTCAGGCCACCACAATCCGGCATAGAGGAATTTTTGAGCAGTGAGTGCACTCCCTAAGTGTCCTCTAGCCACTCTTGCATGAGCTTGTTCAAGAATATCAATGTACTCATCCTCACACACAGAGAGTCTTAAGATATTATCTCTTCATTTTTTATAAAGTTTCTTGTGTAAAGAGTTACTACCTTCACAATTTGTCTCTTCCTTTTCAAGGACATTAATTCCTATAATAGGAATACATGGCTCAAGAATTGAGCAATCTTATAGTTCCATCTTGGCAGTAGGTTGATTTGAAATAAAGGAATGGCTAAAAGATCGTCATCAACTCATGTTGGTGGTTCTCCACTCAAGATTCTCAACATATGGCCAGCTCTTACATATGTTGAACTTTTTCTCACCAAGATAGTAAAATAAAACTCCAAAAGAATTAATAGCCACCTTGTGATCCGCCTCATGGTGCACGGTTCGTTGACTAGATAGAGTAAGGCATGATGGTCACAATGTTTTAAAAAAATTTAATTGCTAAAAGATAATGGCAAAACTTATTCACAGCATAAACCATTAACTAGTTATTCCCTCTATAGCTATATAGTTCTTCTCTAGCTCATCCAACTGTCTATTGGTGTAGCAAACTAGAAAATTCATGTTCTTTTCTTCTAGTTGAGTAAATATGTATCCTATCGCATAAGCCAATATGTCAATCATGGAAGACAGTATCCCATCGTGACACTCTCAAAATTAGAGCTAAGATTAGAGCTTGCTTTGGCTTGTGGAATGCTTCCTCACATTCCTCTGTCAAGATGAAAGATACCAACAAGGCATATAGAGGCCTAGCAATTTTCACATACATAAATATAAACCTTCTTTAATACCTTATGCGCCCCATAAACCTTTGGATCGCCTTTGGGCTTTCATATCTCTTGGGTTCTAAAATAGCTCATATCTTTCCTTCATTGGTTGTGATCCCATTTTTGGACACCATGTGCCCTAACATTCTACCCTACCTAATCATGAATTTACACTTTTTTGGGTTCAACCATAACCTTTAGTAGCAATATCTCTCCAACACTTGTTGTAGATAAGGGATATGCTCTCTTCTCAACTTTGAGTTCACATAGAGGTCATCCACATGAAGACCTTTAAGAATTTTTGTAAGAAATTCTTATAAGAAGTGGACATGAATCCTATGTGGCATGTTTGTAAGTATGAATAGCATTACTTTAGATACAAATGTCCCATCTTTTATAGCAAATGTGGTTCTATGTTGGCCTTTGGGATCTATGGATACCTGGTTGTATCTTGAAAATCCATCTAAGAAGCTATAAGCTTATTTTTTCTACCCTAACAAGCCCTTGGTTAGAGGCTGTAAAAGAGAAGATGTAAATGTGAAAGAACCTATGAAAAGGTGAGAAGAATCTACTGGGAGAGAATAAAGGGTAGCATGAGAAGATTTAGGAAGTGTGGAGATATTCTGGGAAGTGTGGAGATATTCTGGGAAAAGTGAAGAGGTGGAGAGAATCAGGGAAAAGAGGTGGAGAGAATCATGGAGAAATCAATGGGATTAGATGCTTGATGTAAACTCTATAAATTGAGGCATTGCCCTAATGAGAACTTGTTGGTTTTTTTTATTATCCATGCCTACATTAATCTATTTGTTAATTACCCACTAATTACATCTTAATTATTTGTTAATCACTTATTAATGATGTTGATTCTAGTGTTTGATCCACCATAGCTCATCACAATGCCCTAATTTCAACATGGTATCAGAGCCATGCCTAGAATCCATCATTTTGTGAGCTGATTATCTTGCTAATTGTTTTGCTAATTAGGATTAGTAGAAAATTATATTTTCCCTCTTTTTTCAACTAGTCTCTGTACCACCAGCCAGTGGAGGAGCTCCCTCTCCTTGCACACACAACATTAGCTCAAAAGCTTCTAACCCTAGCTAGCCAACCCTATGGTGCTCCAGCCAGTTGAAACAGAACATCAAACTGCCGAGTAGAAGCGCCGATTTTTGCAAATTTGCTAGCGCCGTTTTTTTGTAGAAGAATGGAGATGATGTCTTGCTCAGCTACAATCAGTCTAATTCCTCTTAGCCCCGAGGGTTTTCAAGCAAGCTCTACAAGCTGGTGAAGATAGAATTCAATTTCATCAAGTCTACAGTGAGATCCAAGCTCTTCATCAAATCTACAGGTGACTTTGGTAAAACAGAGATTAAGCTTTCAATATTTGGTCAAATCTTGTGTTTCTTGGCTTAATCCTCTACTAGAATCATTGCTATTGATGGCTTTGAAAGCATTTGAGCTCATTTGAAGTCTAAGGCACCATATCTGGACTCCCCGCATACTCTGTTTTTTGCACATAAAACAGTGGATTAATTTGCTAATCAGTGATTAATCAATGCTAATCACTATATTTTGGTGCAATTGAGGGTTCAAATTAACCATTAGTTATCTGATACAGATCCCTATAACTTTAAATTTCAATTCAGAGTTGGTTTGATACTCCAACCATTCCGTACAAATTGGTTACCCTTGATTTAATGCCCTTGATTTAATGTAATTTCTGGTGATTTTATGCTGATAAATTTGTTGTAATCATCTATTAAACACCAGATTGAGTTGTAAAAGGGTAGACACTACCCTTGAATCTTGAAATTGGATCAAGAGGTAAGACCCCCTTCACATCACCATGAGTACAGCACAAGAAATAGCCAAATTTAATGGGGAGCAGTTTTACACATGGCAGACAAAAACCATGTATTTGCTCATGAGGAAAAATCTGTGGGGATTAGTTGAGGTAAGAGATGAATGCCCAGAGAGAGGGGAAAATGAGTGGAAGAGTAGGAATGAAAAAGCATTGGGACTTATTGCACTCAGTTTAAATGATGAAATCATTCATCACATCACAGGGATACAATGGGCAAAAGATGCATGGGATGAACTCAATAAATTATTTGGCACACAAGCTAAGAGTTCAAAGATAAATCTATTAATGCAATTCTACAAATTGGACATGAAGGAAAGTGAACCTTTAATCACACACTTGAACAAATATAAAAGCATTAAGTAACAGCTGGCAGCTATATTGGCAAAAAGGTAGAAGATGATGAGGCACTAGCAGTGCTTCTGAAGAGTGTGGACAAAGGTGAATATGAAAATATTATAGCAACACTAAAGAATGTACCTGAATTGAAGCTACACAAGATAGAAGCAGCTCTACTAGAGCAAGAGAGCAGAGGCAAAGAGAAGAAATGGCTCGACTCAACAGCAGGAGAAGAAAAAGCATTCTTCACCACCCGAGGAGGATTCTCTCAAGGACGAGGAGACGAGGAAGAGGCAAAGTAGGAGGAAGGACCTTCACTTGCCACAAATGTGGAAAGCCAGGACACATGGCAAGAGACTACTACAGCAAACCCAGTGGAGAAGGAACGACATCGACAAACTTCATGGAGGCTCCAAAGGAAGTGGAGTCGGATCATCTTTTCTGAGAGAGAGAGAGAGACCCCACAACCCAATGTAACCTGCCCCAACAAAGTAAAACCACCTCTGAGCCATCGATGATGTAGGACACGTGGTAGATGTATGTGTGAGCACTTTAGTCAAGGTCGCGGGCACTTATAGTAGCCTTGGGACATATAGAGAGAGATAGTGTCAAGGACTATGGAGTTTAGGGACTTGAGGCACTGGTCGCGGACTGTCAAGTAAGAAAGAAACTTGATACAGGGTCCAGGTGTGCTAAGTTAACTTGAGGGGAGGTGTGCTAGGCACTAGTCATCCCGGACTATTGAGTAAGGGGAGGCAAACTTGGTATAGGGTCTAGGTGTACTAGGAGTATTCACTTGAGGGGAGGTGTTGAAAAATACAAGTGAATAGGGTGTGTGCGGGAACAAGCCCTTGGTTAGAGGCTGTAAAAGAGAAGATGTAAATGTGAAAGAACCTGTGAAAAGGTGAGAAGAATCTACTGGGAGAGAATAAAGGGTAGCATGAGAAGATTTAGGAAGTGTGGAGATATTCTGGGAAGTGTGGAGATATTCTGGGAGATATTCTAGGAAAAGTGAAGAGGTGGAGAGAATCAGGGAAAAGAGGTGGAGTGAATCATGGAGAAATCAGTGGGATTAGATGCTTGATGTAAATCCATGCCTACATTAATCTATTTGTTAATTACCCACTAATTATATCTTAATTATTTGTTAATCACTTGTTAATTATGTTGATTCTAGTGTTTGATCCACCATAGCTCATCACAATGCCCTAATTTCAACATTAAGCACATTTTCAATGTAAGGCAATGGGTAATGATTCACACCATGGCTCCATTTACCTTTTTCAAGTTCATGCATAAGCAAATCTTGTCGTTCTTTTTGGGTACTATGACCACTAGTGATACCCAATCAATGTGCTTAACTTCATATATGAAACCTTCTCTTGGATATTGCTATATCTCTTTGTTTTTCTCTTTTTTGGTGTTGATGTATACACACCTTCCTATTCTCAATCTTATAGTTCTTAAAATGTGTAGGAACTTGTCTCTAGTCCTCTTCCTGGTCACTTTCTTTGGAACTAACTGCTTGGGATTCTTCCTTGGTTATTTCCTCACATATAACTTTGTTTTGCCTTCTCCATTCAGACTTGGATGTCTTTTTGGAGTCGACTGAGGTGGAGAGTACGAATAATATGGTTTTGATATAGAGGAATAATGTCATTTTTATCTTTGTCACAAAACTGAGTTCCTGTGATTCTAGGGTAAGTGTCCATTGTAGCCTAGTTTTCCTTCTCTTCAAGGTCAGGCAGTGATGAAATAATGGAAGTTTCCTCCTCATGCTCACACCTTTTATAGCTACACTTGTTTCATATAAGATACATTTAAGCTCTTCAGACGTGTTTTCGTATCAAACCCTAAGTCGTTGTTGATAGTAGGCATTCTAGTCACATCTTTGTAAGAAATGGTTTTTTAGGTTCACCTTGATCATACTATCCTCCTAGTGGAGATAGATGTAATCTCTTCCTAGTCATGGATTAACATCATATGGCACATAAAAGGGCATTCCAAGCATCACATCATAATTTCTTGGCCTTCCAAAGTTAATTATGGCAAATGGATGCTCGTAGGCTAGGCCACACAACATTACTTCCACTTCTTTCAAGATTCCCATAGGTGTTCATAAATTGCCATTGGTTAATTTAAGGAGAAATTTAAAGGTCTTAGAGGATTTCTCCCCCATCTTTGCCACATGTCTTTGGTGACTCTGATCACTCTTGCTCCTCCATCTAGGATTGTAATTGTAATCACGCCCTCCAATTTGATTGGAATGGTGGCATTCAGGTCATTTCCTTTAAACTATTTACTCATACACTGATAGGCACATTTTTTTATACCTTTAGTGGGTTTTCCTTGTTTTCTTAGTTGGTCCTACTCACATTTCCTAATAGCTTAAGCTGATGTTTCATCGAACAGTGGACTTTATTCCAAGATTCTAGATTCCTTTTTAAGTACTCAATAGATATTCATAGGGGTAGAGAGGATTGTTCTCAAGGCTCCTATTTCTTCCTTACTATAGCCTCATTAAAGGCACTTTGGCTATGGTCATTGATTCTTCCCCTAAACCAATGTATGAAGGCATGGTCCACAATGAGTTTCCCTTTGACTCTCGTGACACCCACGTCCATTCAAACTCATTACCCTCAGTGTCTTCTCCTAGTATAAATTCTTAGAGTACAAGCTCCCTCTCATAAATCTCGTATTCCCTTGGGATATAGTCATGTAGCACTCTCTTGTTCCTCAAGACATAGTCATATAGCACTCTAAGTTTTCTTGCATCTTAAGGCTCTAAAGATTTGTTTTACAGCGGGTTCCTCTTTGGTTCAAAGCTCTTTTAGCACTTCCTTGTTTTCTCATTGTTGACCAAGTGTTCATTCAATTGTTGGTCTTTTATAATTCTTGGCTCAAGAGGATTCCTTCCTAAGATACTTCTAGGATTGTCTCTAGAGGTCTTGATGTAGGAATCTTGTGTGGAAATAGCATGGTTGGTCCCATAATCCCTCTATTTCTAGTTGGGTCCACTGCACCAAGTCATGTGCTTCACTCAAGCTCAAGATCTCTTCTAGGCTCAGGTTAGGGTATTCTTGTAGCTTCTTAGGAAGGGTTTCTTTTTATTTTGGTCTTGGTTTGTGTCTCCTTTCCATAGCTTTCTTTGCCATTTCTATGAGTTCGTATGTCCTATCCATCAAGATGGATCTATCAATGATTTTGTCCCTCATTCCTCGTCCAAAAGGGATTTGAATGGGAGTTTCTATAGAATCTTCAATTTTAATGTATCCTTGATCATCCCTTAGACTCTTAGTTTGTTTGCTAATGGGCTTGTGATGCTTTTTAGGCTTTTTCCCTAAGTTTTTTTTTTAATCCATGAGGATTGGTTCATAAGGGTTTCCCACTCCCCATTCTTCTTCTAAGGTAATTTAAGTGGAGCAATCTAGAACATCCTCAATCTCAAAATGACCTAGTAGGTCCCTTGGGTTTTTATCCTTTGTCTCATTCACCACCTTAGGAATTTGGGAAGTCCTTGGTTTGAGTGGTTCTATTGTAGGATCATTGGGTGCATTCCCCTTATTACAACCTTTACTTTTACTTTTTCCTTTTTTACTTTTAGGGGTCTATGATGCTAGCTTAAGCCCTTGTCACTATTTTCAATGGGACTTCCTTTTCATCATCTACAAAAAGAAGATGTCAAACAAGACACACTAACTATCCCCAACTGCATGGGCAAGAAATGATGTACTCATGGGGGGGATTTAGATTTATTGTGGCGGTCTCATTGGGCAATCGGCCAATCGGTCACTCTGTAAGGGCCTTTGAATCTAAAGCAGGCTAAGGGAGATTACCTTGGCATGTTGATATCTCTTGGTCCTCACAAGTTGTTGTGATTCTAGCATCAAATGTCCTAGTTGGGCCATGTGGTGTTCACCCCTTAGTGGACCAAGATATTCGACATAGAAATCAAGTGTATTAGGATGTCCATCAATAATTGATTCAGTATGGATTAACATCATATGGCACATAAAAGGGCATTCCAAGAATCACATCATAATTGCTTGGCCTTCCAAAGTTAATAATAGCAAATGTATGCTCATTCACAGGCTAGGCCACACAACATTACTTCCATTTCTTTTAGGATTCCTATAGGTGTTCATAAATTGCCATCGGCTAATTTAAGGATAAATTTAAAGGTCTTATAGGATTTCTCTCCCCCATCTTTGCCACATGTCTTTGGTGGCTATGCTCACTCTTGCTCCTCCATCTAGGATTGCAATTGTAATCACGCCCTCCAATTTTATCGGAATGGTGGCATTCATGTCATCACCTTCAAATTATTTACCCACACACTGACAGACACATTTTTTTATAACTTTAGTGGGTTTTCCTTGTTTTCTTGGTTGGTCCTGCTCACATTTCCTAATCGCTTAAGCTGATTTTTTATTGAGCAATGGACTTTATTCCAAGATTCTGGTTTCCTTTTTAAGTACTCATCCATAGAGATATTGCAGGGGTAGAGAGGATTGTTCTCAAGGTACTTGAATTCAGGGAAAGGAAACTTTGTAGTTGACTAATCCCTGAGGTTAAAATTAGGTGAAAAGATAGGGAAATAGAGGATTCGACTTGGGAGTCGGTTAAGATTGTTTAGGGCAGTTCTCCTTCTTTTCATTGCAAGAGTGCAATGTTTTGAGAGAGGGGAAGTATGTTATATGCACATTATGTGTACATATACTAGGAGGCTAACCCACATTAGGCTTGTGAGCATGGGAGCATGGGAACAAGCTCTAGTGGAGCATGGGTTAGGACTAACCTTAAAGGGTTAAGGTTAGGGTCAGGCATCCAAGGGTCACACATGGAAAATGGAACGTCAAGAGTCACTTGAGGGCCCTCCTATATAATAGGGGCATGGGGCACACTCAAGGGAGGCTTGGAGACTTGGAGGCTTGGGGGCTTAGGCTATGGTCTCTTGATGTTATCTTGAGGCTAGGTTATGTTATGTTCTCTTGTGTAGAGGATCATAACTACTCACCTACCATTTCACACTATAGGTACATGTTGCTGGATTGGAGTTATACCTCTTGATGGTATGGGACATCAAGGTAAAGGTATGATGTACTTCATTATAATTCATGTGTGCATCCCTTGGGCTTGGGGGTGGTCGGGTGGATGAGTTTATGCCTGATTTATGCATGTTTATGCATAACAATTATCTAGAGAGATCTTAGGGATTTAACAGTGGGGTCCTCCAAAAGCTCACCTGTATCTGTGTGGAAAGCTTCATGTTTTGCTCTAATGGCATTGAAATAGGCTTACAGCCTGTCATACCATACTTGGACAACATGTCCAAGCCATACTGCCTCTGCAAAATAGCAAAATGCATAAGGTGATCTCACCACCTCTATGCCCAAGAAATACCACAGCTCACCCAAATCCTTCATCTCAAACTTCTGCTTCAAAAGCATCCTGACATCATGTATGTCGGCATCACTATCACCAGTGTGATAATCAAGTCATCCACATAGATGACTAATAACATGATACCTCTATCTCTCTTTTTCACATATAGTGAAAAATTTACATTGGATATCTAAAATCCAATGGTAACAAGATACTCCCCGATCTTGTTTAACCATGCTCTAGGTGCTTGCTTCAAGCCATACAAGGCTTTACGTAACCTGCACACAAAATCTGGATTACAACATACGAGGGTCGGTCCATAATGTGAACCCGACTAAATGAGCTGGCGCTATAACTATGCCAGTCTCTAGTAATCCAAAATGGTTGTCACACAACCTGTCATCCCACTGGCCACATATCACCCATAATCTCACCAACCATGCCCGTGGTGTAGATGCAGAAGCTATCACCCAGGTGGGTCATCAATGTCCACCACCGTAGCACTAGTTGATCTTGATATCTCAACAGTTGGTTGATTCATGATTGATTCACTCTAGCTCTTAGGACTAGGCATTCATGAGTGGTATGGTTGCTTTTACATATAGCACACCACATTATTTCTTGTCCTAGGAGCTAAATGCAAATAGCCTAACTCTCTCAATCTGGCTTTGTGTACTTCTTCAAATTTTTCAATCACGGCATTGGCCTTCTTTGATAATGGCTCTTAATGTTAGGCTCAGTTATGATTCTGACCTTAGATTGTCTATGGATGGAATTCTAATAAAGTTATAAGTCTTTGGCATATCTAAGCAACGCTCCACTACCATTCTAAGCCTTTTGGCATACAACACATCATGTAGTTGATTGCTTCTCAATCCTTCCAACAAAATTAGCCTAGTTTGGCTCGATTTTTCCTTGGCTATTCAAGTTCTAATGCAGTCTTTTATTGTTTCATGTGTTCAAGCTGCTTGAATTGATAAATTTGAGTCTCTGAGCTATGCCTAACACCTATCTTCAAAAATCTTGTCATAAATGCTAGCTCTAATCTTCCATGGTTTCCCTTTAGGAATCTTCCATGGTTCTCTTTGGGAATCTTCTAACATTTGAAACTAGAGCAAAGTGTTATTTTCTAAGGTTAAGCCAAAGGCATCTACCTTTGTTCAAGGATTAGTCATTTTTGCTATATAGACTTGCTTGAAAGTAGTTACATGGCTGTTGGGGTCTCCCATTTCATCAAACTTCAAAATCAGCTTGGCTATCCTAGGATGGCCATACTCTATTTCCTCTCTCATTCCCCTAGGATGACCATACTCCATTTCCTCCATTAATCCACTAGTAGGTCTCATTAGTGCTGGAACATAACATCTATATTTATTCTTATTTCTTAAGTCATGTGAGTTCTGATCTTGGTCTCTATCAGTTCTACAATTGGTTTCTTGGGAGCCATTATAGCCATGTGCCTAGGTCCCACTCTAGGTTATGTGACTTCTGAGCTCGGTCTTTTTTGTTTCTACAATTGGTGGCTCAAGATCCATGTGCCTAGGTCCCACCACTCTAGGAAGGTTTGCTTCTTGGCATCACTAGAAGCGATCGCTCCAAGAGCACCATTATGATCAATGTAGATTGGAATGTTTGTAGTTTCATGATAACCATAGCAGTGAAGCACATAGGTTTCACTTGTCGTTCGAGTGTGAACTTATTTCCCATAGCATTCTCACTAATGGATTGTCTCTCTCCAGTTTGACGAGCTTCTTGAGCTCTTTTTCAGCCCTTCTTAATGATTCACCCACGAATATCTAGTGCTGCTCACTAGGCTCCATTCTCATTGGTGGAATCTCCATCGGGTTTATACCCCACAATATTGATCTCGTCTCTTCCATTGTGAAGGACTCTTGGTCTGCTTCACAGATGGTGTCTAGCACGAATAAGGAGGCCAATTCCACATGTGGTCCAATACCACTCCCTAATGTCAAAGCATGAGGCATACATTGGGTAATGATTCCACCTGACCGTAAATGTATAAGCACTTGATCCAGTCATAATTTCTTGTGAAAAAAATTTTTATGAGGAATTTATTATTTTTGAAGCTTTTTAAAATGGATTTTTAATGATATTTTTATATTTTTTTTGTAATTTTTAAGGTTTTTAATAGTAAATAAACTTATAGAAGAAAGGACAAGACATGCAAGATGCATATAAACAATGCATGCATGAATTTTTTATTTTTTCTTGTTTTTCTAGTCTCTTTGAAAATCCAATTAGATTGGCGATCTAGATATCTTATGGATGATCTAGATTGAAGGCGATTTGAACATATGATACGATTCAAACTAGCCATGATATGGAACCCATGATCTAAACAATGGTAGCAATCTAGATCCTAAATGATTTGGAGATAGATCAACAAATGACCATAATTTGACTTTGAAATCACTAATCCTCACAAGGGTAACGATCTGAAAAGAAAGGCTTTGGTCTCAACAATTTGGATGCATATTCAACGATCTAAAAGCTATCTTGATCAACGATTTGAAAATTCCAAAGTGCAAAAAAGTAGTTTTTTTAGAATTTGTTTTATTTTTTAGGGTTTTTCTTAATGTGTTTTAGATTTTTTAACATGATAGGATTGCCTAGCAGCACTACAAGTCTTGATTTTGCACTCAATTTTACTAAAAAATAATAACTATAAAGATTAATACCTTGATTAAGCCAATCTTGGCCAAAGTTATAAAAAATGCTAATATACCCTAATTTTCTAATTAATCTAAGAATAATGCTTATAGCAATGATGGAATTAACCCACTAGAGAGATAACCTATCTCAATCACACTTGGGAGAGCTTGCTCTTCATTCCAACACTCCCATGAGTTAAAGAATAGAATAAATTAATCAATAAAATACATTGAAAAAGATTAATGTTAGAAGAAATGCTTGCTCTAATCACACTACTCCACTCCTAAACACCCAAATAGTACATATAATCACTCACAAAACAATTCAAATCCTACTCTAGAACACATCTCCTTAACATTTTACAAGGATTTACATCCAAGGACAAGATAGAGTGAGAATAATGAAAGATTTTTGAGTAGATGATAGCTCTACTTTCTTCCCTCATCCAAGACTAATCCGATCCCCGATAGTAGTGTCAAGAACAATAGAGTGAGAATAATAGAATATTTTTTAGTAGAGGATAGCTCTACTTTATTCCCTCATCCAACACTAATTCGATTCCTGAACAGTAGTGCCATTTGTCCATGTCAAGAACCTTCTTACTCTCTAGTAAGGAACTATAATGCTAGTGGTTAAAACATAACAAAACCCTCATGTCTCAATTCATGATTAAGTACAAAACTTTTGGTGCACTTTCCAGTGTTACAACACTTTTGGTGTGAATATGCCAAGGTACAAATGAATGGAAAGTCATGAAATTCTATGTTGATGATGCATAATGTGATGAAGGAGCCAGTGTGGATGTGAATGTCAATGTGAAAGCTTTGAAAGAAGCATGAAAGTTTATTGTGTACATTTCAACGGAGCATGCAAGGCTTTTGTCTACATTTTAAGCATGGAAGACACCCTTCTGTGATGATTTTCACTCTCTCCTATGTGTGTTATATTAAGGTTTCAACTTCAACATAACACATAACAACTAGATAAATAAGTTGAAATAGTGCACTAAACAAAAAAACTATAGCTAAAGTGGATTATGTAGAAGCTAAGATTAGTCAGGTTAATTGTGTTGTCATTATAGTAGGATTAGAATCTAATAAGGTAGTTGATTTTCATTAGGAGAGCTTGATACATGATTCTCAATAGTTTGTCATGCAAATCTATAGGCTAAAAACAAGTTTGTCTTTTACTATTCAAGGATGATATTTCCTCATTTATTGGCTATATTGTGAGAGCTTTTTGCACCTAAGGATAATGGGTACATAGAGCCTTCACTGTATACTCACACTAGTTTCTCTCTTTTTGTTGAATGTTGTGATGCCTCTACTCATTTTCTTCTTGGCTAGCTTGGTGCCAAGACTCACAAGGGTTTATACTATATTCTAGAATAGTACTTTAGAACAAAGAACCTCTCTAATTTAGCATGAGGATTAACAAAATATAGCTAAGGTGGGGCGAGCATTGAGATGTAAGAGAAGATGATCAAGTATTACCCTAATCTAGATAGTTAATCTATTGATAAGAGCATCACTAATGGTTTCCTAATGAGATCCTAATCTACTCTCAACATTATGCTCTAATCACTTGCTAAGGACCTACCCCTAGAGGCTTTAATACCAACTTAAAATCTAGGGAGCTCAAAGCAAGTGAAAAATTTGATGATTAAGACAAGATAATGACACTCTAATCACATGGGCATGTTATAATCATCACGAAAAGGAGTTTAGTCTCATTACAAAATTTCTCTAAAATGAACTTAGGGATACATTAATTCATAGCTCACAACAAAGAATCTAGATCCACAATCATCTCCATGAGAATGTCCATCGAATCGCCTAGAATATCTCCACACCTCCTAAATCAACTTGTGCTACCCTTGAGTCTCGCAATACACATCCATGAATCTCTCAATCGCCTTTTCACCTTTTTAAATTCCTCGCATCTTTTACAATGTTATCAACTAAAAATAACGTTTGAACACACATAAACCTTTACCTAATTCCTTATAGACCTCCATGCATGTGTACACAAATATCGAGGCTTAAGAGCTCCCCCTCAAGCACACAATCCATCACCATAATTCCAACAATGAAAACTAGTAGGAGCTCTTTAAAGTGTGTATCTGCTTAAATCCTTTTACAATATGCTAATTGGAGCATATAATTTAAGTTATCTATGTCATACGATGGAAAACTAATGCCACTTGAAATTCCATTTAATCCTTTACTTGCTCATGTTCTTTTTGACATATGTGGTCAAACAATCCTTGAGCTTGTATCTATTTATGTGGTAGTAATGTGTGGACATAGACTAATAAAGGGTCGGGGAACTTTTTCCCTCATTAGGAGGTTTTTTTCCCCAAGCGTGTGTATACACTCTTATAGTTGTGTGAAAGTGACCTTATCATGTCACTTCACTCATTCTTGTCAACCTATTTTGAGTGTTGTGCTTCTCTCCATGTCTCCTTGCTTGTGCATCTCTGTGTGTGTTACTACCTTGTTCTCAACTCCAACTCCAATAATTGGTATCAGAGCAAGTTCTTTTGGCCCTCCCCCCTTGTTATATTCTTCTCAAGCTACTCTTTTGATTGTCTCAGATTGAGATATCCTCTTAGGTGGAGGAGGTATACCTTATAGTGTGATTTTAGCTCCTTCAACAAAATTTTACGCATTTTGAGGCTCATCCACATGTTGTAAAATGTAGCCAAAAACATTCGAAGGGAATGTCACTTTGAAATCTCTTTGTTCAATTTTGGATTTTGTAGATAGGGCCATTGTCATCATCGACATCGCAAGCTCATCATCATCAACAAGAGCAAAAGCTTTGAGACCAATCATCATCGACATCGTATCTTCAACCTCATCATCATCAATAGCTTTGACACCATCATCATCACATTGATATTGATTTTTGCATTCTTGCTAGTAACATTTCTACATTCTACACTTTGCAATTTTTCATACACTTTGTAGGTTTTGTTCGTCATCAATGCTCTAATGGCAGAGCCATCTCGATTACATTCAGTGGACATTGACAATACTTGTAGGTAGTTGGGATATTTTCATTTTGTGTAAGGAGAGTCATTATTTATAGGCTGAAATAGGTAGATATGTATTTGGGGTGCTAAGGATAAGCTTAATGGGACCAACTACCCATTGTAGTCTTATATAATACATTATGTATTGGTAGTCAAAGGGCTTTGGAATGTTATTATTGGCATTAAGGCATGCCTTATCTTAGTACAAGTACTTTGGATGGTGATACTAGTTCCAATGTAATTGTGGCATCTACCTCCATACCTCCCACAATGGAACAACCTATGTGGGATGATATGGATGCATAGGCAAATACATTATGGCACTTTCTATGAAAATGAGCATTATTCCTCATATTCACTCATGTAAAACTACCAAGAAAGCTTGGGATGGACTTGCTACGCTTTACCAGCTGTGTAACGAGGCACAATTGGCATACTTACGTAAGTAGTTAGAGTTTGAGCATGGAGATTTAATGGATGCGCTTGCTACACTTTACCAGGTGTGTAACAAGGCACAACTGGCATACTTACGCAAGTAGTTAGAGTCTAAGCATGGAGATTTAATGGATGAGTTTCTCACAAGGATTAAGATCTCAGGGAGTAGTGTGCATGTACTGACGAGGCCTATCCAGATAGTTCATTAGTATCTACTATTCTCACAGCTTTACCACATTCATACTAGGGTTTGCATCTACTCTTCGAAGGGTAAACCCAATGCCCTTACTTTTAATGAGTTGGTTACAGTGCTCTTGTAAGAAGACAACTCTCAACAAAATCAAACTTGTGTGCATGTGGGAGATCAACCATTTGTTGCCAATCAAAAAGGTAAAGGCAAAGCCTTTTCTTGGGGTGGCTATAAGCCAAAGGCAAAATCAACCTCCTCTTCTCGCAAGGATGCCAAGAAGGGGGTCGATAAGCCAACAAAGAAAGGAGAATGCAAATATTGTCGGAAGCCATGCCATTATATCAATGAATGTAGAAAAAGGCTAGAGAAGAACAAGAAGAAAGAGCCAAGCATGGTTGTGTGGTTGATGCATCAACACACCAAGTGTTAAAAAGAAGGAGTTAGTGAACTATGCATAAGATGATTTGGAATTCATTGTTCACTATAGATATGACCTTCTATCCATGATGTATGCATATCAATGACACATCAACATGTTTAGTATTTTGATAGTGGTTCTAGCAAGCATATTACTTCTTAGCATTATTTGTTTTCCTCCCTTAAGTCTGCTCCTCAAGGAGGCATAGTCACATGTGCAAAAACTCCTCATATCCAGTGAAATGAGTTGGTAAGGTTGTGCTGATCACTACTACAAATGGTGGGACAATCACTCTCTCAAAAGTCTTATCTATTCCAGGCATTAAAAAGAACTTGATGTCAGTCTCTACCATTGCTAGGGCAGGCCTAGTAGCGAGATTTGTTGATGTGACTGGTGTATAGTTCATGATCGTAGTGATGGAGACATCACTATGTGGTATCAATACTCTAAGCTATGGGATTTACAAATTGGACATGTATGAGAGATTGGCACATAATGCTCATTTACTTACTACTACCATACGTGCTATAAGGGACACGGAGAGCTATGGCATGCTTTCTTTGGTCATTTAAATTTTGGCAATTTATTGTGCCTTAAAGGGAAAGAGATGATGTTAGAGTTATCAAAGCTTAAGGCCCCTATCAAACATGTATGTGAGGGTGCATTTTGGGAAAGATACAATGGGTATCATTCTTAAAAGATGGATTAATAAGGGATATTCAAAAATTACAGCTTTTACATAGTGATGTATGTGGTCGTATGAAGATACCACAATCAAGGGATATCTTTACTTTGCGACTTTTATTGATGAATACTTTTAGGCACACATATGTGTATGCTTTAAAGGTGAAGTTAGAGGGTTTTACATGCTTTAAACACTGTTTCTATGGCTAAAAATGTGTTTGCATGTAACCTGGCTGGCACCCTTCGTATAGATTGAGGGAGGGAGTATATGTCAAAGGAGTTTCATATATATATGGTTGAAAGAGGCATCAAACATCAATGCACCGTGCATTCCTACCTTAGTAAAATGGCATGGCTGAGAGGAAGAATAGATCTCTCATCGAGATGGCATGTAACACGATTAAAGGGTAGGATTTACCTCATGTTTTTTGGTTTTAGGGTGCCTATTATGTGCTCAACACATGCCCCACCAAGGCCTTGTGAAGAAAATTACCCCTTGTGAAGCTTGGAATGGTAGGAGGCCCTTTGTGGCTCATTTGTGTGTTTTTGGTTGTCTTATGCTCTTGTGCGCTTCAGTAGCAACAACGCAATAAGCTAGATGATAAGGTGGAAAAATGTATTTTTTGGAGATACAACTTAAAAATGATACTTGGTATTTCCCATATTTGCTTTATGGTAAAAAGGCCATTGGTCCAAAAAATACATTTTTCCCAATAAGGTGGAAAAATGTATTTTTTGGAGATACAACTTAAAAATGATACTTGGTATTTCCCATATTTGCTTTATGGTAAAAAGGCCATTGGTACAAAGTGGGGTTATAAGCTTAAGTGAAAGATGATGGTAGCATTGTGACCGCCGCTCTCATGAGTTCAATTGGACACCCAAAACATCCTCGTATAGGAATTTGATAGTGGACCTAACATTATCCTTTCGTGTAGCATGGCCTCTATGTAGCTATTATAAGTAACTGCTATAAATGTGCTATAAGCAACTGCTATATGTGTGCTACTACAATGTAGCTGCTGCTACAAATATGCTACTCTATGAGTAGCTCCTTGTGTGTTGTTGCATGTAGCTAGACTAACTAGTCCCACAAAGTTAGTGTCCCGTTTCTTAAAGGCTAGTCCATAGGCATATGTACACCTATCACTCTCATGAGTTCGAGTTGACAAACGCAAAGTGTGTATCCCTAATGAAGAGTTTAAGTGCACACCTATCACTCTCACAAGCTCAAGCTAACACCTGAAGTGTGTACCCTTAGAAAAAACTCCTCTTGTAGGAAAAAAAAATAGAATTGAAGTCGTATTTTGCATGAACGTCCCTTAAGAATGTTTGAACTAAACATTATGGCTAAAAATGCCTACAATCCCCAAGTATTAAACTCCAAATTTTAAGATTTTGATCCACTTGAAAAATCTAATTGATTACTACTTAAGGCTTATACACCTATGACTCCAACTCAAAAAGGAAAATTGCATAAAGCGACTCCAAATTTAGATTTCCTTAGTCATTTACTTCTCGGTCTTGGAGCATAGGTTTATTTAAATTCTTATCTCTTGAGTTTTCATGAAAGATGATGTATTTCACGTTTTCAACAATGATGAGAGTCACACATCGCATACATCTTTCTTTCCCCTTCCCTTCAAATGAATGATAAGATCAAAGATCGCAAACCTCCTCGAGACCAAGGATCTACTAAACCAAAACTATGTCCACAAGTAGCTCTCAGGTTGTTAATCCAATTCTGGGATTAACAAGAGCTATCGCCATTATCTTACATAGAGTCACGGTAGATACACCAAAGGGTCATACATTCAAGATATGAAGCAATAGTGTCCAAAGCTACAACTTGGACGGGTGCCCGTAATGGTATGACAGAGTATTTATGGTGATTCCCACTTCAAGAGTGAGTGGTAGCAAGATAGGATGAAGTCCTAAGTGATGTACTTCATGGTGGATATATTATGAGAGTAGTCATTGTAATAGCATTAGGCCTCTTATGAGCCTAAAGTGCCTGGCTTGCAACAGTTTAAGTGAGTGTGAACACTTCTGGCCATGTATATAAGTGAACTTCTCTCATAATACAAGAAACTCTCCCATTGTGCAATTGAGTCTTGCTCTTGCTAATCCTCTTGCTAATCTCTCTCCCTAATGCATGCTAGTGAGTGTGTGTGATTGAAGTAAGGTGAGAGGAGGGACAAGGACCCGTAGTGCAATGCGACGGTATGACAACGCTCGCAGGGCGGAAGACATGGTGGAATTGCTTCTCAAGGAGTTGTAGAGCTTAAAGACCTCAAGGTTACGAGCTCGGCCATTGGAAATATCCTCACGACAAGGTAATCTCTTTTTGGATGTGTTTCAAGGAGAGTTAGGGTGAGACATAATATTTTTGGCACCGCTGCCGGGGAGCCATCCCTTAGCTTCTTCCATTGTTTTGCCTCTAATCTACGCATAACCCATTGCTCATTATCTTGATTAATGGTTTCCCGTGAAAAAGATGTGGATTTGATGGTGATTTGTGTGAGGGAGCATACTTAGCATTGTTAAGTGTCATACAGGATCACCAGTTGTGATTGAACCTCATAATGCCAATCCTAAAAAAGCAACCAAAATACAAAACCAGGAGGAGTACCGCTTCCCCTTTCAAGAGGAAGACATACTCTCTATCTACAGAAGGGTCATTAGAGATAGATTGCATGAATTATGCAGTTGAAAACACACATGAGAAATTTGATGAATCCCTTATAAAATTAAAGAAATCTCTCAAATCCTCATTTGGAGGCGTGCTCTTGTCTCATGGGGTGAAGCCAACATAGCATCATCACTTGCACCTTTAATAAAGGCTAAACATAAGTTATACCAAGACATAAAGAACTACATAAAGCATGATTGTGAGGATTCACAAGTCTCCAACAAACAGACCTCAGTTAGAATTGTCAGAGGACTAAGTGTGCCATTGTACACATTGGGTACTCTTAAAAAAACTGAGAGCCAAAAAGAGGATGAAAGTGAATGGGAATATAAAACAGAAACGAGATCTGAAGCTGAAATAAAAACTCAAACATTCATGGTTCCACTTGAAGATTCTATCATGGTATGGTTAGATTTTCCTATAGGCAATGATGTTAAGCACAAATACGTGTTGATTAGCCCTCGAGCTAGTCATAACATCATAACAATAGACACTTGGGTGTCATTGGGACAACCTAAAATAACCCCTAAAGACAATGGTCTTGCAAAAGATGCCAATGGACAAAACATTGAAGTTCTAGACTACTTTAGCTATGCTACTCAAACAATCATCAGTGGAGATGTGGAATTTAGATTCCATTTTACCCCAAATCCCCTTGAGTGTGATATCATCCTTGGTGAAACTTGGATACATGACTCGTTGTATTCAATTGATGAATCCATGCAAATAGTCACTTTGAACACTCCTGCAAGCATTGAGCAATTGTTATTCCAGGAGGACAGACCTTGGAAGAGTTGGAAATTCCAACATATCTTACGGATAATATCCCAAGAATTATGGTTGGATTGGATCTTTCCAATAAAATCACCACAATCCAAGCACATATTTATCCACAAAGAGAACACAATCTCATGACCCTCAAGTTATGGGATTTGTTAGGTCAACCAACACTTACGGCTCATCCTGAAAGAATTTTATTTACACAAGATTTGAACGTCATGTTTGGGGTACTTTGAATATACAATGTATATTGAAACTAACCCCCTTACTTGAAATTTTTTTGTGGTTATGTGCTAGAAGTAGATTTGATCTTGGGGCATAAATGGACTATTGCTAGCACCTTTGTGCTTTTGCTTTAGCGATAGGGTCATCATGATGATCAATGACACAAAGTTAACAATACCATACTACAAGGAAGAAGATCCAACCCTAATGGATTTCTATGATGCTCAATGCAAAAAGTTACAAGCCTCTTCCACGAAATACCCTTTACATAATGACCTAAACCTAAAGAAGTTTCCTAAGTGCAACCATCTAACAAGGAACTCAAAGGAAAAGCCCCAAAGCCCACACCTCTTCATTTACAAACCTCACCAAAGGAGATGGCAATATGCTCAAAAGCCTCATCATCCAAAGCCATTCCATAGGGACTCAAGCCTCATCAACAAAACAACACCCATGAGTCTCAAACTCTTAACCTCAGTGCAAACCAATATGACGGAGGGTCCCAAACCTTCCACTTCAATTAAAAAGAAAAATCTACCAAGATAACAAAAATCAAGGTATCTTAATGGTATCAAAATTGTGGGTGGAGAAGAAGCTACTTGTAGCCCAAGGCTACTACAAAGGCACCAATCCAATTTGGGTGCCTCGATCATCAAAGCCTCTACCTCAACACAACACTCAGAGGCCAAGGAAAAATAAAAGTACTCCACAACACTGTCCATAAAAGCCTATGCGAGTTCCTCAAAGAACTCCAATAAATCAACAAGTGTAGGTACCAAAAATATTACTACAAGCACAAGGATACTACTACCAAGGTAATACCAAAGCTTGGATTTCCAAGCGCATCAGAAAGTCCCCTAAGCCTGCACAAATTATAAAACCTTAGCACCAAAAGCATCAGCCACCAATTTATAATGTTCATCAAATATGGGTGTCTCTGCACATGCTTCAACAACAAGGATACTATGATGGTAATCCTGTCATATGGTTACCAAAATCGAACAAAGTGAAGAAAGGCTCACCACCGACTTCAACCCCAACAGCTTCACCTAAAGTTCAACAAGAATGGAAACCCAAGCAACATCAAGCAAGCTAGTCATCAATAAATACACAAAAGCTTGTGTGTTCAATCAACCCCAATGGTAACCAACCAAAAGCTATACCTACCACCTCGATAACACTTGAAGCACGTCTATAACAACGGAGACTTATGAGCGCATTAAAGACAAACTTACAATGCTCTTTTCACCCCTCTGGATATGAAGCATAAGTGTAGAAGCTACGTGGTAGACTTAAGAACCTATTCTCTCATAAAGGAGAGCAGCCAAAAGAACCTGTTGCTCGCAAGGTGGTAGCCAAAAAAAAAACAAAAACAAAAAAACAAAAAACAACCAAACAAACACAAGGGAGTCACATATATGGCCTACCTAAAAATGGTAGAATATCACAAGCAACTCCCAGCGATCTTTAATAGCCATCACATTTTTGCTAAGTTTATAGCTTACTATTCTTTTGGCTAAGTTAATATAGCAGCTGCTCCATGAGTACATATCCATACTCATGCACTGGAGAACATTTGCATCAAGGCCTGTTATGGCTCACCCTAATCCCCCTTGCCAACAAGAGATTACCTGGTGAACCACGACTGTCGTGAGGGACTTTCCAATGGTTGAGCTTATAACTCTTGAGGTCTCCAAGCTCTACAACTCCTTGAGAAGCAATTCCACCACACCTCCCGCCATGAGCAGTGTCACACCGCTGTGTTGCACTATGTGTACTCGTCCCTTCTCTCACCTCACATCACTCACACACACTCACTAGCATGCATTAGAGAGAGATTAGCAAGAGGATTAGCAAGAGCAAGACTCTATTTGCACAATGGGAGAGTCCCTTGTATTATGAGAGAAATTCACTTATATACAAGGCCATAAGTGTTCACACTTATGGCCTTGTATTATGAGAGAAATTCACTTATATACAAGGCCATAAGTGTTCACACTCACTTAAACTGTGGCCAGCCATGCACTTTAGGCTCATAAGAGGCCTAATGCTATCACAATGACTACTCTCATAATATATCCATGAAGTACATCACTTGGGACTTCATCCTAACTTGCTACCACATGCTCTTGAAGTGGGAATCGCTATAAGTATTCCATCAAACCATTACGTGTGCCTATCCAAGTTGTAGATTTGGACGCCGTTGCTTCATATCTTGAATGCATGACCTTTTGGTGCATCTACCTTGACTCCTTACCCTAAACCCCCCTTGAAATACATCCAACAAGAGATTACCTAATGAACAGCAATTGTCGTTTGAGGATCTTTCTAATGGCTAAGCTCGTAACCCTTGAGGTCTCCAAGCTCTACAACTCCTTGAGAAGCAATTCCACCGCACCTCCCGAGCGTTGGCACACCGCCGCGAGCAGTGTCACACCGTTGCATTGCACTACCTGTACTTGTTTCTCCTCCCACCTCACATCACTCACACACACTAACTCGCATGCATTAGAGAGAGATATTAGCAAGAGGATTAGCAAGATCAAGACTCTATTGCACAATGGGAGAGTCCCTTGTATTATGAGAGAAATTCACTTATATACATGGCCATAAGTGTTCACACTCACTTAAACTGTGGCCGACCAAGCACTTTAGGCTCATAAGAGGCCTAATGCTATTACAATGACTACTCTCATAATATATCCATGAAGTACATCACTTGGGACTTCACCCTAACTTGCTACCACATGCTCTTGAAGCGGGAATCGCCACCATCAAATCATTACGAGCACCTGTCCAAGTTGTAAATTTGGACGCCATTGCTTTATATCTTGAATGTGTGACCTTTTGGTGTATCTAGCTTGACTCCTTGATATAAGATAATGGTAGTAGCTCTTATTATGATAGAAATGGGTTAACAAAGGCTCATCATCGAGACAACTTTCCAAGTACATCTCTAAATGGGGGGCCATGGTGGACGAAATCTTGGTCAATGGTACAACCCATCACCTAGAATTTTCCTTTAAATTGTCAAACCTCTCCAAAAGAAGCTAGAATCTTCACAGCACAATGATATCTAATTCTTTGTGAAGATATCTATCTAAGCCTTGCAAGTCAACGTAATGCTTTCAAGCCTCGCCAACAAGTGGCTACTTCAATAGGAGTAGCTCAATAAGAGTCTATATGACTCAATTCTTGTACTTCATGTATATTTGCTTCATAAGATCACTTCAATATACATAAAAGCATTAAAAAACACATGGGAACAAGCATGCAAAAATAGGTCCTACTCAATAACAGTTGGCAAGAATCTTGACATAAGAAGGGACTTCATTAAAGGCTAATTTATTCAAATAAAGAATGTCGCTTCAATGAATCAGATCAAGAACTCAGAATCACAATCTTGTTTTGATAATTTTGTTTATGTTCCTCCGGATCCTTCCTTCTCTTGTCTCTCATTATTAACATCTTTTAGTTTCCCAACCAACACAAATCCCATGTAACTTTGCTTATGATTGCCAAAAAACAAAGTGAGCAAAAAAATTAACCAAAAAAGGAGCTCACAAAAATATAAAAATGCAATCATTCGTCGCAAATACCCCCATCCACCCACCCACCCCAATAGGAATTTTCTCTAACCTCTAACCTTTCCATTTATGAACTAGCCTTTCTTATTCCTTCCGGAGGAACAAAACCATTGAACGTCACTCAACATCTAAAGCCATCAACAAAGCTTGCCAATACTCCCCACACAACGATCTTCAATGCCATATCAACGAGGACGTGATCAGCATCAAGAAGGGAGGAATGTTAAGCCATTCTTAGGGTTAAGAAGAGCTACTACCATTATCTTATATCAAGAAGTCAAGGTAGATACACTAAAAGGTCATACATTTAAGATATGAAGTAATGGTGTCCAAATCTACAACTTGGACGGGTGCGTGTAATGGTCCGACAAAATATCTATGGTGATTCCTGCTTCAAGAGCGTGTGGTAGTGAGTTAGGATAAAGTATCAAGTGATGTACTTCATGGATATATTATAAGATTAGTCATTGTAATAGCATTATCCCTCTTAATGTGGCGATGTGAAAACGCTCGTCGAGAGACACATTGAAATTTCTTCTCAAGGAGTTGTAGAGCTTAGAGACCTCGGTTACAAGCTTGGCCATTGGAAAGATCCTCACGACAGCTGCGGTTCACTAAGTAATCTCTTGTTGGATGTGTTTCAAAGGAGGGTTAGGGTGAGCCATAACATTGAGCTCAATAGTTGATTATATTATGAAAAGTGCTAAATCACTTATATACAAGTGGGTTATGGGCTTTGCCTAGTCACCCACACTTTAAAGAGAATGCTAGGGAGAGGGAGAGCTTGAGTTCCTTGCAAGTAAAACACACACACACAAGAGAGAGATGGATGACTGAATTTTCTTCTATCTTCTTCTCTTCTCTACAACTATATAAATAAAAGATAAGAGTACATACTATAAGGGAAAGTACTCTCCTACAATAACATACAATGGTCGATCCATTGTGTAAACATGACTATATGAGCTGGCCCTATAACTACGCCATAACTCTAGTACTTCAAAGTGGCTGCCATAATACAGCCTATCATCCATTGGTGGCATATCAACCATAATCTCACCAACCATGCCAATGGCATAAGTGGGGAAGCTATCACCAAAGCGGGTCATCAATATCCACAGCACTGGTTGAGCTTGATATCTCAACATTCCTCCTCGAGCTCAACTCCACACATTGCACTCCAAGTAAGTTCTTGAATCTGTGGAGCTTCTCTGTGCCCAATGCCTTCATGAAGATATCAGCCACCTGATCCTTTGTGCTAAGATATACTAGATCTACATCACCTACATCACCTACTACTAGAACCTTCTCCCTCTCGTAAGGTGATAATACACCTCAATGTGCTTCGTTCTAGCATGGTATACTAGGTTACTAGCCAATTGTATGCTACTCATGTTGTCATAATAAATGACAATTGCCCTATCCATGGTCTCACACATACCAAGTAGCTTTTAAAACCAAGCTGCTATAGCAGCATCCCTGTACTCATCCCTATACTTGACAAAGTAACTATTGGCTCCTTCTTACTACTCCAACTCATAGTAGCAACACTAACATAAAGCCACTGCTAGACCTTCTATCTGCGACACTTCCAGCCCAATCAACATCTCTGTACCCATGTAGCTATATCTATGTACCAGTCTCATAGAAAAGTTCATAATTAACTATGGACTTTATGCACCTAAGAATCCAGCTAGCCACACCCAAGTGTGGCTTCCTAGGGGCCTGCATAAATTGACTCACAAGTCCAATAGCATAGCTCAAGTCTTGCCTAGTAATGGTCGTGAAGATCAAGCTACGCACTATGCATTGTACATAGTGGGGTCCTCAAAAGCTCACCTGTATCTAGTGAAAAGCTTTGTGTTCTGCTCCAATGGCATTGAAATAGGCTTAGAGCCTATCATACCATGCTTGGACAATATGTCTAAGCCCATACTGCCTCTATAATAACAAAATGTCATGAGGTGATATCACCACTTCTATGCCTAAGAAACACCAGAGCTCACCACTTCTATGCCTAAGAAATACCAGAGCTCACCCAAATCCTTCATCTAAACTTTTTTGTCAAAAGCCTCTTGATGAGTATGTCAGCATCATTATAATCAAGTCATCCACATAAATGACTAATAGCATGATCCCTCTATCTATCTTTTTTACATAATAGAAGTGAAAAATCTACATTGTATATGTGAAATCCAATGGTAAAAAGATAATCCCCGATCTTGTTTGACCATGCTCTAGGTGCCTACTTTAAGCCATACAAGGCTTTACATAACCTGCACACAAAATCTGGGTATGCATCACTCTCATATAACCTGGTGGCCGCATCATGTATAGTTCTTCTTGTAAATCACCAAGAAGGCATTCTTTATATCCACTAATGTAAAGACCAACCCTTTGTTGTGCAGCCATAGCAATGACAGCTCTCACAGTTGCCATTCTCGCAAACCAAGCTAAATGTCTTCTCATAGTCAATGCCATAGGTTTGTGCATAGCCCTTGGCAACTAATCTCGCCTTATACCTGTTCACTGAACCATCTACGTCATACTTGACCTTATATACCCACTTACATCCAATTGCCTTCTTTTCCTTAGGCAAAGGCACTAACTCCCATGTTGCATTTGTATCCAATGATGCCATCTCCTCATTCATAGCATCTGCCCATTTTTTATTTCCAAGTGCCTGCTCAAAACAAGTGGGCTCCAACTAGTGTATCGCTTTAATCATGTAAGCATAATGATGGGTTGTATATCTATCATATCTCAACCTATTAACAACAAGGTATCTAACTCTTATAGACATGCGTACAATTGGATCACTACCAAGTGCCCTCAAAATAGCCCTGGTTCTTCTTACACCAGTAGTAACCACCACAGACAGAATGCCAAGCTCCTCATGAAGGCTCTACTCAGAGCCACTAGAGTCACCATCCACACATGAGTGACTTGCTTACAGATTAGACACAAAAGTTTAATCTACCTTTTCCTTCCCTTTGCATGATACATGTGTACCTACATCTATCCTCAACCTACCTGACCATGGACTAACACTGGATCCACTACTAGAGAACTCTCCAGGTCTACTAAGCACCAATGATTGCTACTCTACATGTGGTGCAACATCAACACTTCTTACATCTTCATCTTATGTTTCCTTCTCACTGTTGTGGCGCAAACCAACTACTCATCTCATCAAAGACAATATCTCGCATCTCATAAGTGCTAGAGTTACATCTATAACCTTTTTGCTCCAAAGCATAACCAATAAAGATGCATTTCTTTACCTTTGGATCTAACTTTGTTCTCACTTCATCGGGAACATACACATATGCATGTTATGGCTTTCCCTAACCCCCCTTGAAACACATCCAAAAAGAGATTACCTGATGAACCACAACTGTCGTGTGAGGATCTTTCCAATGGCCAAGCTCGTAACCCTTGAGGTCTCCAAACTCTACAACTCCTTAAGAAGCAATTCCACCACATCTCCCACGAACCATTGTCACACCGCTGCGTTGCACTATGTGTATTCGTTCCTCCTCTCACCTCACTTCACTCACACACACTCTCACTAGCATGCATTAGAGAGAGAGACATTAACAAGAGGATTAGCAAGAACAAGACTCTATTGCACAATGGGAGAGTTCTTTGTATTATGAGAGATATTCACTTATATACATGGCCATAAGTGTTCACACTCAAAATGTGGCCGACCGGGAACTTTAGGCTCATAAGAGACCTAATGCATCACTCGGGACTTCATCCTAACTTACTACCACACACACTCTTGAAGTGGAAAACTCCATAAGTATTACATAGGACCATTACGGCCAAGTTGTAGATTTAGACACCATACATCTTGAATGTATGACCTTTTATTGTATCTACCTTGACTCCTTGATATAAGATAATGGCAGTAGCTCTTGTTGACCCTAGAAATGGGTTAACATTCCCTCCTTCTTGATGTCGATCGTGTCTTCGGGATCGCGTTGAAGACCTTTGTTTGGGGAGAATTGGCAAGCTTTGTTCAGTTGTCTTTATTCTTCCGAAAGGAATAAGAAAGGCTACTTTGTAAATGAAAAGGTTAGCATAAATTCCTAATGGGATGGGGAGGGGGGGTTATGATTGCATTTTTATATTTTTGGGAGCTTTTTTGGGATATTTTTGCTCACATTGTTTTTTTTGTTATAATCATAAGAAGAGTTACAAGGGATTTGTGTTAGTTGGGAAACTAAGAGATGTTAATAATGGGGGAGAAGAGAAGGAGGATCCAGAGGAACATAGACAAAATCATCAGAATGAGATTATGTTTCTCAGTTCCTTATTTGATTCATTGAAGAGCGACATTCATTATTTGAATAAATTGCCCTTTGATAAAGTCACTTTTTGTGGCAGGATTCTTGCCAAATGGTGGTGAGTAGGACCTGTTCCTGCATGCTTCTTCCTATGTGCTTTTTATGCTTTTATGTATATTTAAGTGCTCTTATGAGGCAAATATACATGAAGTACATTAAATATAGATATCTTCACTAAGGATTAGAGACCCATGTGTTGTGAAGACTTGTGTTTGGAGAGGTTTACAATTTGAAGGAAAGTTCTAGGCGATGGGTTGTACCAGTGACCAGGCTTTTATCCACCATGGCCCCCCCATCTAGAGATGTACCTGGAAGGTTGTGATGATGAGGCTCTGGTGCATATGTCCTCCAGTGCATGAGTATGGATATATACTCACAGAGCAGCTACTACATTAACTTAGCCAAAAGAATAGTAAGCTAAAAGCTTAACAAAAATTTAATGGCTATTGAAGATCATTGGGAGTGGCTTGTGATATTCTACCATTTTTAGGTAGGGCATATTTGTGACTCCCTTGTGTTTGTGTCTTTTTTTTATAAAGGTTTTCTTCTTCTTTTTTTCTTTATTTTCTTTTTTCTTTTTTTGCCTTTTTTTTCGCTACCACCTTGCGAGTAACAAGTTCTTGTGTCTACTACCTATTTTAGAGAATAGGTTCTTATGTCTACAGAGCGTAACTTCTGCACTTATGCTTCCCATCCCCAAAGGAGTAAAAAGAGCATTGTGATTTTGTATTTAATGCACTCATAAGTCTCTATTGTAGACATGAAAATTGAATCTTGCATTTATGGCTTAAGGTTGTCGAGGCCCTAGTAGGTACAGCTTCTGGTTGGTTGCCTTTGGGTTTGAATGAACACACAAGCTCTTGTGTATTTTTTGAGCGGCTTGCTTGGTCTTGTGTGGGCCTCCATTCTCATCAAACTTTAGGTGAAGCTCTTGGGGTTGAAGTTGGTGGTGAGGCTGTCTTCACTTTGTTCGACTTTGGCAACTATATGATAGGATTACCATCATAGTATCCTTATTGTTGAAGCACGTGCACATGCACCCATCTTTGATGAACATTATAAGCTCTAGAACTTTTTCGTTGAGTTCCTTGTTAGATGGTTGCACTTGGGAAACTTCTTCAGGAATAGATGTGGATTGCGAGGTTGTGCATTGGACTTTGTTGTGGTGAGGATGGAGTTGAGGGGATAGATGCTTTATCGGAGTCAGTCATTGATGCAAATGGTAGGTCCTTGTGTAGAAGGGCTTTGGTGGAAGAGGCTTATAACTTTTTGCGTTCAGCATCATAGAAATCCATTAGGGTTGGATCCTCTTCCTAGCAATATGTTATCGTCAACTTTGTGTCATTGACCATCATGATGACCCTATCGCTAGCAAAGCACAATGGTGCTTGGGCAGGAATAGTCCATTTATGCCCTAATTTTAAATCTACTTCTAACACATACTCAACCACAAAAAACTTGTAAGTAAGGGGGTTAGTTTCAATATACATTGTATGTTTAAAGTACCCCAAACATGGCATGTTCAAGTCTTGTGTGAGTGGAATTCTATCAAGATGAGAGTCATAAGTGTTGGTTGACCTAACTCTTGAATTGTGGTGAGTTTAGTGGGGAAAGTTATAATCCAACCATAATTCTTGGGATATTGTTAGTAAGATATGTTGGAAGTTCTAGCTCCTCCAAGGTCTCTTCCTCCCGTAATAAAAATTTCACAATGCTTGCGGGAGTGTTCAAGGTGACTGTTTGCATGGATTCATCAAATGAATACAATGACTCGCTTATCCAAGTTCCACCTAGGAACACATCATACTCAAGGGGATCTGGGATAAAATGGAATCTAAATTCCACATTTCCATTGATTGTTTGAGTAGCATAGCTAAAGTAACCTGGAACTTAAATGTTTTGTCCGTTGGCACCTCTTGCAAGACCATTGTCTTTAGGGATGATTTGAGGTTGTCCCAATCAATGACACCCAAGTGTCTATTGTCATGATGTTATGACTAGCTCGAGGACTAATCAATGCGTGTTTATGCTTAACATCATTGCCCGCGTAGGGAAATCCAACCATACCATGATAGAATCTTCAAGAGGAATCATGGATGTTTTAGTTTTTGTTTCAACTTCAGATCCCGTTTCGATTTCATATTCCCATTCACTTTCATCCTCTTTTTGGCTCTCAGCTTTTTCAATAGTGCCCAATATGTACAATGGCACACTTAGTCCATTGACAATTCTAACTGAGGTTTGCTTGGAAACTTGTGAATCCTCACAGTCCTGTTCTATGTAGCTCTTGATGTCTTGGTATAACTCATGTTTAGCCTTTAAAGATGCAAGGGTTGAAGCTATACTATCTTCACCACCATGAGAGAAGAGCACTCCTCCAATTGAGGATTTGAGAAACTGCTTTAATTTTGTAAGGGATTCATCAAATTCCACACGTGCTTTTTCAACCGCATCATTCATGCAATCTGTCTCTAATGACTCTTCTTTAGAGAGTACTTCTTCCTCTTGAAAGGGGAAGCGATACTCCTCTGGTTCTTGTATTTTGGTTACTTTTGTAGGGTTGACATTATGATGTTTAATCACAACCGGTGATCCTGTATGACACTCAACAATGCTAAGTATGCTCTCCTGAGCTTACTTTTTGCGTTCCGCATATGTCATGTGATCATGATTTTCAAGTCGGGGTGGTTGGGTGGATTCTAGTTTCTTGATTGGTCTATGAGGTGCACTTAGTGACTAATAAGAACTTGGTTCATTCACACTAAGTAACGTACTAGAACTTATATCATCTTCTGACTTTCCTTGGATCATCAGGTTTTCATTAGGTTTGCCCATGGGATGAGAACGAACTTTCTTTCGGGCTTTTGTATCCTGTGTTGCACATGTGGGTGTTGTGGTTTGTGTGGTAGCCTTTGAGGTGGATGCTTCTGCATCATGTGTAGCTTTTTTCTCTATTGGGGTTAGGTCCTCTACAGGCTCTTTTCCCTTGTGTCCTTTATTTCAACCTTGGTTTTGACAGTTTGATTGTCCTTGTTTTTCTTAGGTTTAGACGGTTTTGCTTTTTCTTTTAGTTTTTTCTTTAAAGCATGTTCCTCTACCCATTTCGAACTATTTTCTTTTGCATTCTTTTTTATTGTTTCTCGTGCCTTAGCTTGTAAGTGTGTAAGCACATTCAAGGGTACCGTGGACAATTGCCCGTTTTGTACACTCAAGATATTAAGAGTTGTATTCTGTGGGATAGGCTGCAGTGAAGCATCTCGCCTTGAGCAATCTTGGAAGAATATGTGATCGATTCCACATCGTTCACATATGGGTTGCAAGGTGTCAGTGATTGTGGGCATGGAAGTATTCCAAACTGTGCAGTTTGCTACTTTGTGTGGTCCACTACAATAGAAACACTGAAGTGTTCGTTGAACTATTTCTTAAACAGTTTCAACCCTTTGAATTGTGTTTGTTTGGGTCACGGGAGATGGAAGTTTTGAGGTAACTGTGGTGAATTAGGACATTTCGGTGTGTCATGACATAAAGCCTTGCAATGTTGGCAAAATTGAAAGAGGCTTAGGGTATGCACATTGGGGATTAGAATGGTAATGGTGGCAAAGAACACAAGGCGTTAGGTCCACCACTGTGAGAGGCATTAAGGATGTATTTTCTTGAGGGAGCTCATCCTCTCTTGGGTGTTTTAGTTCAAGGCTTTTAAGCAAGGCATTGTAGAATTCAGGGAATGACAATTCTGAGATCAATTTTTTTGTAGCCATTGCTTCACTTAGTTTAGATGAGAGACATCTCATATCAAGATCATCCTCCATCATGTTGTCATCTAAACATATTGCTTCTTTACAACATTGGTCGAATGTGTCTGGATTGGATACAATGATCAAATTGTATAAGCTGTTTTTCTTTATGCCCATCATGAAACATCTCTTCAATTGAGCATCATTTAGTTTCTCCGTTTTACAGTTCGTTTTTGAATGTGTTTAATAGGAATTTAGAAAAATCTATATCAGAGAGTTGTAGTATTTTTGGAGTACTACAACTTTGTCTCTTTGAGTTTTTCGTGATTTCGTCGTTTAGACCCTCAAAAAGTAGCCCAAATATACTTCACAATCATTTTTTGGTTGTTTCAGGCAGTTTTTTGTGCTTCAAGGGCCATTTTTGCCTCAATTTTCAAGTCAAACTTTAAGGCTACTGGTCGGAGGCCAAAATGATCAATTTTTTCAAGACTAATGGAGCTATTGGCTTAAGGTCTTTTTGTTCCGCTACCATCATACATTTGTTGTGATGGACTTTCTGCACCAGCCGGATTCATATGACATTATCTTGGGAAGACCCTTCATGAGGGAAGCCAAATTGGTGCATGATTGGGCATTAGATCAGGTGTATGTTCGAAAGGATGAGGAGGATGACAAGCCAGACCTGCTCTTAGTGCCAGACCATTTCAAAATGTACGCCATTAATGAACGAAAGGTGGTCCAATTGATGGTGAAAACAGTAAAGGAAGATGACCAATCCACGTCTTATGAGACCAACTAAAGTTAAGGAGGTTGATATTTTAGAGCGAGAAGCACCAAGAAAAAGAAACTAAAATACAGAGGGTTAGGACCTTTTAGAGTGTCCGAAATTACGCCTCAAGGGTCAGTCAAAATTGAAACTATCAAAGGGGTAAAAATGGAAGGGTATATCAATGGAAGTAAACTCAAGAAATATTATAGACCCCTGACCCAAGAAATGTTCACATAAGAGCATCTCTTAAAACAAAAAAAAGAGCTAGTTAAGAAAAAGATCAAACAAGCTCAAGAGGAAGCCAAGGCAAGGGAAGCCAGAGCAAAACAAAGACTCCAATGGAGAACACATCAACATGGCTTCACTCACCTTACTTGACAAAGGATGACTTGGATATTGAACTTGCACGACTCAGTGTAAAAGTCTCTACAAAGGAGGGCCACACGTCAAGCATCACACTCATTGATACGGGGTCAAGTCATAACTTGATTTCCTATGAGACGTGGGCCTTAAACAAACCTCCCTTAGAGGCAAATAATGCCAAGGTTCGAAGTGTGCATCCATCTATTACACATACAATAGGGCTTTTAAATATAAACATCTCTATTAGAAATAATCCCTTGGTTGAGAAGGTGTTTCTTATGCCTGTAAGAACAATGGAAGAGGAAATGCTTCTTGGATAAACATGGATTTGCACCAGCAACAACAACTGCCACATCCAATGGGCAAAACAAGAAGTACAACTCAATGATGGCAAAGACACCATTATGGAGTCCATTGAATAAGGGAAAATAGGTGTTAAATTCGCAGCAATGTGATGAGCTATGGTGGATCAAATGCTAGAATCAACATCATTAACAAAGAGATTAGATGATAATTAAGATGTGATTAGTAATCAATCAGCTAATAGCTTAATGTAGGCATGGATAATTAAAAACCAGCAAATTCTCATTAGGTCAATGCCTCAATTTATAGAGTTTACATCCAAGCATCATCTAATCCCACTGATTTCTTCTTGATTCACTCCACCTCTTTTGCTTGATTCCCTCCACCTCTCCCAGAATATCTCCACACCTCCTAAATCTCCTCATGCTACCCTTTATTCTCTTCCAGTAGATACTTCTCACCTTTTCACAGCTTCTCTCACATTTACAAATTCTCTTTTACAGCCTCTTGCTAAGGGCTTGTTCTTGCACACACCCTATTCACTTGTATATTTCAACACCTCCCCTCAAGTGAATACTCCTAGCACACTTGGACCCTATACCAAGTTTCCCTCTTACTTGATAGTCCGTGTGACCAGTGCCTAGCACACCTCCCCTCAAGTGAATAATCCTAGCACACCTGGACCCTATACCACTTGATAGTCCGCGGCGACCAGTGCCTCAAGTCCCTAAACTCATAGTCCTTGACACTCTCTCTCTCTATGTGTCGTCCAAGGCTACTACAAGTGCCCGTGACCTTGACTAAAGTGCTCACACATACATCTACCACATGGCCTACATCATCCGGTGGCTCATAGGTGGTTTTACTCTGTTGGGGCAGGTTACATTGGGTTGTGGGGTTTCTCTTTCTCTCTCTCTCATAGATTTTCACATGGCTCCTCACTTCTTGGAGCCTCACCATCTTCTCTTGTCTTCAGTCTTCTTGTCTCGTGGGTGGTGGAAACTTCTCTTCACGCGTCCATGTCTTCCTTCAATGCTTCGTCTAGCTCTTCTTCTCAGTGTTGAAAGAGATGTTCTTCTTCTTTCATGGCTAGGGCCACGAGCTTATTCGTCAGTTCTTGCTCCATGTGAGCAACATGTTTTAATGTATTGTTGATAGTTCTTTTGGACTTTTAATGTTTATCTTGTGTCATTATGCAATGCAAACCCAAATCTATGTAGGAGGTCTTACCTCTTACCTTATTCTGGACAAGGGTAGTGTCTGATCCCATTTTTACAATGATGTAATCACCCATGTGTGCCCAATACATAATGCATATAGCATTCATTCTTATGCACATTCCCAAATGCAACTCTGGATGTGAATAATCTCGAATTTGAGTGTGATTTGCAGGCATTAACCAAGGGGTAAATGCAAGATGATGATTACCACAAATTTATTAGCATAATTTTACCAGAAATTACATTAAATCAAGGGTAACAAATTTGTACGGAATGGTTAGAGTATCAAACCATCTCCGAATTGCAATTTGAAGTTATAGGGATCTGTATCAAATACCTAATGGGTTAATTTGAACCCTCAATTGCACCAAAATATAGTGATTAGTATTGATTAATCATTGATTAGCAAATTAATCCTCTGTTTTGTGTGCAAAAAATAGAGTATGCAGAGGGAGTCCAGAATTGAGGCCTTAGAGTTCAAATGAGCTTAAATCCTTTCAAGGCCATCAATAGCAATTAGTCTAGTAGAGGATTAAGCTAAGAAACACAAGATTTAACCAAACATTGAATGTTTAATCTCTGTTTTACCAAAGTCACCTGCAGATTTGATGAAGAGCTTGGATCTCACTGTAGACTTGATCAAATCAAAATCTATCTTCACCAGCTTGTAGAGCACCCTTGAAAACCCCTAGGGCCCAAAGCAATTAGAGCAATTTGATCTGGAGAAGAAGACATTTCATTTTTCCCTCAGAAAAACGGTGCCTGTTAAATTACGATTTTCGTGAGCTTCGCTTGGCGGTTTGACGTGCCGATTTGATGGGTGTGGGGAGGCTGGCTATGCTTGCCTAGAAGCACTTGCCCTAATCTTGCTCCTGGAGGGAGATCAGGCCCCTCCACTAGCTGGGGTGCAAAGAGCTTGTTGAAAATAACTTAAAAAATGATTATTTCTTAATCATCTACTAATCCTAATTAGTAAGATAATGGGATCATAAATTTGATGGATTCTAGGCTAAGCTCTAATACCATGTTAAATTTGTAGCAATGTGATGAGCTATGGTGGATCAAATGCTAGAATCAACATCATTAACAAAGAGATTAGACGATAATTAAGATGTGATTAGTGAGCAATTAACTGATAGCTTAATGTAGGCATGGATAATAAAAAACTAGTAAATTCTCATTAGGCCAATGCCTCAATTTATAGAGTTTACATCCAAGCATCCAATCCCACTGATTTCTCCTTGATTCACTCCACCTCTTTTGCTTGATTCTCTCCACCTCTCCCAAAATATCTCCACACCTCCTAAATCTCCTCATGCTACCCTTTATTCTCTTCCAGTAGATACTTCTCACCTTTTCATAGCTTCTCTCACATTTACAGATTCTCTTTTACAGCCTCTTTTGCTAAGGGCTTGTTCCTGCACACACCCTATTCACTTGTATATTTCAACAATAGGTAGTGACATGCAAGATGGAATCTCCAATGCCACGAAAAACAGAAGGCTAACAGATCAAGCATCCACATGAAGAGAATCAAAGCAAAGGTAGCAA
This sequence comes from Cibotium barometz, assembly GCF_041138505.1. NCBI lineage: Eukaryota > Viridiplantae > Streptophyta > Polypodiopsida > Cyatheales > Cibotiaceae > Cibotium > Cibotium barometz. The sequence goes on along the minus strand of NC_141052.1, from coordinate 12,764,282 downwards.
AAGTATCCACATAAAAACAATGGGTTCCCAAGGCCCAGCTTCGAGCACAAGGATACTATGAGACAGACAAAGCCTCATGGGTAACAAAGCAAAACAGACATGCTACAAGCATGAGACAACAAAAGCTAGACAAGGACAGGAAGCTATATTCCAGGTAAGCCCGCACACAACTCAGCATTCAACAGCGGTGGGTCCGAAAGGACCTCTTAGCGGCACATGGTTACTATCAAGGAAATGAAACGGTATGGGTAACAAAAACAAATCCAAAACCCAATTCCGTATGTACTTCCAGAGAAATTGAAGAGTGCCATAAGCATAGACAAGACCAAGTCCCAAAATAAATCAAATGCTAAGGAAGCACCAAAGTTGATCTGGAAAAATAAGCAAGTTCAACTAAGTAATCAAGGAGGCAAGATTGCCAATGACATCCACCAAGGAGGAAAAGCTAAACCAAGCTGTGGACCACGGTGAGAAAGATGTGCACTCACGACATAGGAAGCAAAACAGGTTCACCAGGATTCGGTGGATATACTCATCTAGTGGATGGAGGGAAAAATCAATTGTTCTCACTCAAAACTTATGTGGTTACAACAATAGATTCCCACAGGCTCCAAAGTACAACAATGGTTCCCGCGACACTAAAAGAATGAAAGAGGATGATGAAGGCTACCCAGCTCCAATAAAAGGGTCCAAGGTAAAAGGGTATGCTTTTCATGCCGTGAAACATGTTCATTCGTTTCACACCGTGAATTAACTCATGCCACTTCACGCCGTGAAATGGTAAAAAACCCTCCACGAATCGCAGACACATGGCATACCCAGTTAAGATGGCCGTCGGGGCCCAACGGCGGCTAGATCATAAATACATCTTCTTTCCCCTTTTTGTCAAATTTTCATCGCCCAGTTTGCTTCCTTGAGTCGTATTCTCATCTTCATCACCTTCTAGATTGTGTGCGTCGTTGGTGTGCTTCTCCCGTGCTTTCTTGTGACAATCAATTTCCAAGTAGGAGCTCTTCACACTTTCATGAAATCATCTATGCACACATTAACAGAGTCTGTGTAATCCTTGTTTTATTCATCTTGATTTTTGTCTGGTCCTTCTTACCTTAAATCTTGAGACCAATGAATCTCATCAATGCATACGGGTATGACCCGTGAAATAGCAGTGTGCTATTTCACGAAGTCAAATGCAAAATGTCGGGTTGAAAAACATATCGTAAAGTGGGTAAGATCTCATGCCCACATCTAAGCTACCCATCACCCCAGATAATCTAACAAACCTGCTCTTTCATGGTTGAAACCTGCTCTTTCACATTTTAACGCCTACTACTTCACGGGTTAAGCCTTTCACAGCTTAATCCCTTCACGTACTAACACTTCATGAACTAACCTTTCATGTGCTAACCCTTCACGGGTTAACATCTCACGAATTAATCTTTCACGCACCATTCCTTCATGCCTGGCCATGTCACGGCCTGTTACTTCACAATTTAATTCACACACATTCCTTCTTAGTTTATTGCTCACCACACTAACACTCTTCCCATCATACACCCATGCAAATTACTAACCTTAAAAAAAAAAAAGAAAAAGAAAAAGGAGGACCACAAGCTCCTACCAATCATAATGATTGATGTGTTTTCACATGGCCTCCCCCGCTACATCCAAACTAGAGGTAAAGGGGAACCCGACTATCACGCAAGCTAGTACCACAAGGTTGCCAGCCAGAAAAACAGAAGAGAGAACCACACGGCACCAAGCTCACCTATCTTGGACCATATACACAGACATTAGTCCTTCAAATGGACATTCAGACAGCTTGTGGTGATAAAATAATGTTCCATTACCACAGCCCTGAATGTTTGAAAATATTATAGGATGTAGATGTCAAGAATAAGCTAGAGAAAGTAAGTCTAGGAAAATTGGCAAAGATCCACCCCCGCACCATCAACACAACACTATGTGCGGAGTTTTTGAAGACATATGATAGAAACACCAAGAGGGGCACAGTCACCAAGGCAGATAGGTCCACTGAGCAGGTCCTCATTACCTAGGAAATGATCCGAGAATCACTGGAGCTACCACCACCTATACCAACAACCATGTCCATACCATCGATCAGATGCCAATGGAGGATATGCTAAAGAGGGTCTCTTTCAACTCAAATGGAGCAGAATACGAGAACATCAGAGATGAAGTGGATTAAAAAGCTTGCAGAGCGATGTCAATGCTCATGCAAGTTAAGGCAATTGAGGGTCTCTTTCAACTCAAATGGAGCAGAATACGAGAACATCAGAGATGAAGTGGATTAAAAAGCTTGCAGAGCGATGTCAATGCTCATGACAGGTATAATAGGTCCCCCTCAAAACAGAATAGCAAAAGTCCATGAAGAAAAACAAGAAGACTGGGCTCGGTACATTCATCGGGAGATGGAGAATTACTTAAAGTCACACCAATCAAAGGTTTGTAATCCCTATCTTCTTACTAAAGTACTCAGCCATGTAGCTCATCTGCCCATTCGCAAAGACACTCAGGAGGAGGCAGGGGTAGACTGAGGGAACATTGGAGCCCTCGACACTCATTTCAAAAGAGCTACAGCAGCAGGGACAGGCTGTCTTAAAAGAGACAAAGGAACTCATTCAAGAACTAAAGGAGGGAAAGAAATCAAAGAAAGGTAAAAAGATGTGTGGCAGCTTACAACAATTGGAATCTGAAATGCAACGAATGGAAGAAAAGGTGGCACAAGATATTTCATCGTTCCAACAATAGGTTCTGGAGGAACAAGAGGCCAAAGATAACATAAATATCAGCATGACAGCACAAGCAATTCCAGAGTCAACATAACAAACGCCATCTTCCAACAGGTTCTGGAGGAACAAGAGGCCAAAGATAACATAAATATCAGCACAAGCAATTCCAGAGTCAACACAACAAACGCCATCTTCCAACCTGCTCAAATGGTATTCACAAACCTTTCACCACTCTGCAACTCCATAATCTCTAATCAGCCCATCTCAACGGAAGTTGGTGCAATGCAAGCTCCAGTAGAACAAGTGCCACAAAAGGATGAAGGCAAAAGGAATGAAGAGGCCACCTCAGCACACCCAGAGTCTCAAGAAGCTCAAGAAGCTGAGAAGAGGAACAGACCCGATGAGACCACAAGTCCAAGTAAGAGAAGTCGATTGGAAGCTGAGGACACAATTGAAGAAGGTTCGTTCTTGCACAATATTGACGCTCATCACTTTCTCAAGATAACCATGGAAGGTCTCGATATGTTGCTAGTGCACCAAACAGAAAGCTCGGCCTCCACGTGCAAATTTGTGGACCCAAGAGCAATGAGTATGGAGATCTCACTTGCTTACCACTCACTTGCTGCATGAAAGGAATGCTACGCTATGGAAACAGGTCTAGGAGTCTACGGACCAAGTGAAAGCACTTAAGGAGCAACTAGCAGTGGGGCTGATGCCACTCACAGGGAAGTCATCCTAAAAAGCTTAAAGGTAGCCGAGGAATAGGAGGCTAGATTGCAGACTTTGGAAAGTAATAACAGATTCATCAACAAAACCATAGTCCATACCACAAAAGAAAACGAGGAGCTAAAGGCAAGATTAGAGCAGGCCAAGGTCCAATTGCAAAAGGAAGTGGCGTATACCAAGGAGAAGGAAGCACAATATGCATGACAACTAGAGGAAGCACAAGCCACATTCCAAGATGGGTATACAGGACAAATCAAAACACTCGCTGAAGCACTTACTCAGGTAGAAAATAGAGTGGTAAGCCTACAAACAGAAAGAGAGAAGATGAACAAAGCGCATGCTGAGAAACTGAAGACCCTAAATGAGGTAATCGATGCAAAGTCCCAAGAGATAGATCAAATGCTTGTTATTAGTCTCATCAACAAGTGCTTGAGCACGTTGACTACAAGCCAAAGCTTGGCAGAGGAGCAGCAAAGACTACTTGAAGAAGCTACTGTAGGCCACAGCTTCCAGGATTGTAGGCAGAGGAAGCAGATAGAAGACATGTAGAACTAGCTACTACTCAAGATGTACGGGAAGCTGCCATCTCCACACTCCTCACCACCAAAGACTCAAGAATACAAGATCTGAAACGCCAGCTTGCCCTCCAAGAAAGATCTCAAAGAATAGAACAGACTGATGAATTACGACTCCTCATCAAACACACCACGGAGATAGGTTCGTTGCCAGTGACTCCTTGGGCCCCTCCTCAAACACTAACATTGTTTTTATCTACACTAACCCTCTCTCTCCTTCAATATGAAATTAACCTCACAAAAGTCCTCAGTCTAGGAGACCTTACACTAATTCATCAGAACACGGAGAGAGATGCAGACCCCACAATCATAATGGGAATCCTTCGAGGAGATATAGTGCTTATTGACCCCACAATTATAATGGGAATCCTTTGGGGGGTATAATTCTTACTGACCCATCTGATAAACCTCCGTAGTTGGTGTCGGGTGCTACAATAGTCAGACATCCTGAATGAAAGTGTCGATAAACTCGACTTGTTTATCTCAGATGATATCCCAATGACATCGGCCAACTACGAGGTAATTGCATAAAGTTATCAATGGGTTATTAGCCATGGATGGACTAAAGTATATAATACCCACCATCAACATTTAAATCTCTTTGAATCTACATTATATCATCCTTTTGGTATTATAAAGGTTTACCGAAATATCCATAAACATTTAGAGGCTATGCTTACTAATGTGATTTTAATTTTGATAAAGAGCATATAGAATATCCTCTTATTATAACCACCGATGATATAATTGATCTCTAGGAATTTATGAAAACTAACAAGCCCAGCCTCCCACCCCCAAGCTCTGGAGAGGGTCAAGAAGAAACACAAGGACCCTCCTCATCTTGTATTTATCCAGTGTTCTTCTCATCTTATACTTATCCAATGTTCTCATCCATGGCCAGTAATTTATTAAACCTATTTCCTAATGTATCTCCAACTAACAAAACTGAGGCAGATTGCATCTTCTCTCACTTCTCTTCTCTCCCAGTTGATTTTCCCACAAATACTCTCGCCCCCGAGGAGTTGCCGACACTAACACTATCTCCACCACGACCGTCGATGAGGTACACAGTCATCAACCTCACGATGATATCCAGGCTTTTTTTGATGATAATATTCTTAAGTCTTTGATAGCTGATAGCTGAAGAATATGAGGGCTTCATCCACACAGGGGACCCACTATTGAAACCGTAACTCATGTTTAAGGTGCTGATGTAAATCACACCCTTCGAGCCTACCAGAAGAATCATGCGCCGGATGCATACCCGACCATGGAGTCAAGGAGGCATCGTTACATTCCATACCCTCTTCGAGCACCAATGCCAGATTTAGAGGAGATGTTTTACCAATGGGTGGAGAAGGGACATTATGGGAAAATGTGGCTCGTCACACAAAGCTGGCCAATCCGAAATTGGTTAATTTGCTGGAAATCAGCATAGACACATTTATGATCAGCTATTGTTTCTAAAGATGGTGGAAGCAACACCCAGTGCATATAAGGGGAGTCTACACGGCTATCCACACAAATGATACCAACCCCTGCCTAGTAGATTTTGGAAGCAACACCCAGTGCATATAAGGGGAGTCTACACGGCTATCCACACAAATGATACCAACCCCTGCCTAGTAGATTTTGGCATCCAGCCGGAATGGCGAAAGGAGTACCTAACAGTGCCCGAATACAATTATCAATACCAGAGCTGCCAGCACAAAGAGTAGACCCTTTATTCATGCCACTCAAAAGGTGCCTGACTCCACTACAATTCCAACAGGCAAAGAAATGGGATTCTCATTTTTGCTACAACTTCCCGCATTTCTCGCTATCATCGTTCTCAGATATAACAAGTTAAAGACAACAATTGCTCACATGGATAAGAGCATGGCATAGAATCCCAGATCCAGATGTAGTAGCTGCTGTGAGATTTATGAAGTTGATCATAGTCCTCATCGATCAACCATAAGAAAGACATGATGGATTTGATGCAAATCAGCTTTGCTTTGACAGGAACAGAGGGCCACTTGAAAGAGGCATGATGCTTTACTATCATCGCCTAAGGTTTCTTCCAGGATACATGCATGTCACGTTTGGAGACATGGTCGACACCGGGTTCTGGACTTCCCACTTAGCATTTCGAAGAACCCTTAAAAAGGTTCAGTCCCGCTGCAATTTGGTTAATTGGTTAATTTGCTGGAAATCAGAATTGTCACATTTATGATCAGCTATTGTTTCCAAAGATGGTGGAAGCAACACCCAGTGCATATAAGGGGAGTCTACACGGCTATCCACACAAATGATACCAACCCCTGCCTAGTAGATTTTGGCATCCAGCCGGAATGGCGAAAGGAGTACCTAACAGTGCCCGAATACAATTATCAATACCAGAGCTGCCAGCACAAAGAGTAGACCCTTTATTCATGCCACTCAAAAGGTGCATGACTCCACTACAATTCCAACAGGCAAAGAAATGGGATTCTCATTTTTGCTACAACTTCCCGCATTTCTCGCTATCATCGTTCTCAGATATAACAAGTTAAAGACAACAATTGCTCACATGGATAAGAGCATGGCATAGAATCCCAGATCCAGATGTAGTAGCTGCTGTGAGATTTATGAAGTTGATCATAGTCATCATCGATCAACCATAAGAAAGACATGATGGATTTGATGCAAATCAGCTTTGCTTTGACAGGAACAGAGGGCCACTTGAAAGAGGCATGATGCTTTACTATCATCGCCTAAGGTTTCTTCCAGGATACATGCATGTCACGTTTGGAGACATGGTCGACACCGGGTTCTGGACTTCCCACTTAGCATTTCGAAGAACCCTTAAAAAGGTTCAGTCCCGCTGCAACTTCTATAGACATGAGTTCGGTGACCAGGTCTTTCAACCTAGGTAAAGGTTCTAAGGACATAACCTACATCAGGTAGGGGGGATGTTAATCCCATTTTGGATTAACAAAGATGGTCATCCAATTAAGGGAATTAATAAGTGTCATGTAAAGGCACTATAAAAGTTATATATTTTGAGATACTGACCACCCAAGGCCTTAGTTAGTAAGTTTTGGGCGCCCAAGTGTGAATAAGTGCCAGTTGTATAAAAGGCAATTCTCATAATGAAATGACACAATCTCCCTTTGTGCTATGAGAGCTCTTGTCTTTGTAGAGAGAGAGAGAGAGAGAGAGAGAGAGAGAGAGAGAGAGAGACTGAACTTTAACCATTGTATAGTTAGATGGTAGAAATGATAATAATTATGCTTTACAGTATTTGGAGGACACTTTTTCATCCATGTTTTGTAGAATAATACAACCTTTGGAATATTAAGGATGGTAAAAATGGCAAAAGGAATATCAAGGATGATAAAAATGACAAGAGCATATCGAGAAAAGTCAAAGAGTGCTTTGTATAAATGAATGAATTGATTAATCTTCAACCATTACATAGATGGGTGGCATAAATGACATTTATTAATTTAATATTCTTTGTATGTTTTACATTTTTTTGTGCACACTTTTACATGCATGTTTTATAGAACCTTTGGAATAAAGAGGTCTCGTGTTACTTTTTTATTGTATGGTCTCTACAATCCATTGGAATAAAGAGTGTACCCCCCCCTCTCTCTCTCTCAATATATATATATATATATATATATATATATATATTGATACAACCTTTGGAATAAAGAGTCCTCGCATTACTTTTTAATGCATGGTCTCTACAATGATATTCTTTTGAATAAAGGGCTCTCTCTCTCTCTCTCTCTCTCTCTCTCTCATGATTGCTTCTTATCCTTAGCTCCTTCCATGGTACCCTCTAATATTATTATACTCTTGTTTGTCCACCTTTCTCATTATCTCTTGTGCTCGGTGCTTCCTTTTTATATCCCCCTTGCCATTGCACTGTGGTTCTGATCTCAAACCTCTAACCATCATGTCTAGCTCTAGCAGCAACATGACAACTACTAAACATGCCATCTCTATGATCTTACCGAAGATGAAAGTGTAGATGAAAGACAAGAAACAAGATGTTTGGGAGATCTTGGATCATGTGAAGCAGACTTGAGAGGAGCAAAATTGTTGTGGGACAAAATGAATAGAGAAGGGCTGTTCAAAGAAGGATACATTTATTAATGGAAAGTGAAATTGAGTACTTCAATAGGGACTTGGTGTGCATATGGCTACATAATTGACAAGAAATTGTCCTTTGAGAGGAACTTGGAAAAAAGGTGGAAGAAAAAAACAAGTAGTATGATAGTGTTGAGTGTACTATTGTACTATTGAAATTGAAACAAATGAGACATTACTCCTTTGATTTTGAAACACTGTAGATGTAATGAAATTTCAATTTGTCAAGATGGAAGAGATAAATATTTGTTTAATACCATGAGTGTGTGTCAAAACGGAAGAGATAAATATTTGTGTAATACCATGAGTGTGTGTATCAAAGTGGGAGCGATAAAACCTTATATAGATGAGAGATCACTGTAGTTGACTCTCACATAATCTATCATGTAGATGGCACCATTAATCATGACACATGCATTCGAGGCCTAATGTATATAAGATAGGATAGCACACCATTATCATCCTCATACAATAGTAGCACATCTTCAATACCATGAGTGCCACAAACATGCGAATGGGTATGAATAGACTCTCCACTAAGAATGGGCATGAATAGATCCTCCACTAGGACCAAGCATGATGTATATTGCTAGATTTGTCAAAAATTTGTTGGCAGCAAAAGAACAAGCAATGTTTGACACATATCAAGTTCCTAGCTTAAAATAAAGTTTTGTAGAACAAGCAATGTTTGACACAAGTCAAGTTCCTAGCCTAAAACAAGCAAGGTTTGACACATGTCAACACATGTCAAGCTCCTAGCCTAAAACAATGTTTTGCAGAGTGAGGAGTCATTTAGGATGTTACATCTCTTTAGAAGTTGGTGCATTTGTATGCATTTTGAAAGCATACTACAGCATGAGAGGCATAGATAAGGGTGGAGAAATACATGCTAAAATTTTCAAGAGTTGGTGGATTGGTATCTTACTCTCATTATCTTGGTTGATATGCATACTATAGCATGAGAGGCATAGATAAGGGTGGAGAAATACATGCTAAATTTTTCAAGAGTTGGTGGATTGGTATCTTACTCTCATTATCTTGGTTGATATGTATTTCCTTCATTTTAGCATTTACCGACTCTGATGCTACCAAAAGCTTTTAAGATGTACATGATTGAATTTGTGGAGACACTCTTTAGCTACATGCATACAACAAACTCAAGTGCTCGTTTGCCAGGCCCATGTTTAGTATATCTTGCAATTTTACAATTGTTCACTAGAAGCTTGCCAAACACTCGTGCTTGCAAGAGGCACACATTTGGCATATATATTGGCCAAGGTGGTCCCAACAACAAGGTTTCCATCTTTGCATGTATTACTTGGCCCTTGCTTGTGGCTCCTATACAACTATCAAAGATGTGAAGTTGCAAACAAGCTTGAAAAAGATGCCCTTGAGTTGCATCTATTCGGAACACTTGAGCACTTCCTTACCATACCCATGTTTAGTATATCCCTACAAACAAGGGTAACAGATTTGGAGATGCCTTCATGTTCTGTATGTTCAAAGCAATTAAGTGTCTACTCACCATACATTTTGTATATGTGTCGATGCAGCAAAAACATGACTCTATAGCGGCATGTTTCTAGCAACCTAAACATATCATCACAGCTATTGTTTCTCGGTCCTATGCTTATTGGTAATCATTACTTATATACTATTGTCATGCAAAAAAGAAGCTCTGTTTTATCCTTTTTCTATCATCTGAGCATGTATTTAATATCCCTTGATTGTGGCGCCTATGTCATCACAGGTTTTCAAGTTGCAAAAATATTTTCCTAGTAGTCAATACTAAGGTGTTAGCAATATCAACTGACATCCTGCATAAACAACCTTACCACTCTTTGCAATCTCAACATATATTAAGTGGCAACAAACAAATGTGTTAATGCAAGAAACATTCACATCAAACCATCTTTAAAAAGCGAGGAAGTAAGTATACACAAGCAATGAGAGCATGCCATTGCCATCAATAACAAAGAACCCATAAAAAGGTAAACCAATCACAAGAACATACAAAGGAATAAACCACCTTGCTGTTAGCTTCTTTTTGCATAAATAAAGGCAATTCAACATAAAAGACAAGCAATAGCATCGCACCTTACCGTACTAAAAGCAGACAAGAGGATAGTAAGCACAATGGATAAAGAAATGAGTTACCTTTGACTTTTGAGGACTTCGTAGAGCACCTTATATGAAAGAGAGCACCTTATATGAAAGAGAGCAACCCCCTGAGATCCAATGGTAACCCTCCACACCCTTCTTTATAGCAAACCCTACCCTTACCTCCCATGGTAAGAGGACATGCGAGGCATAACTCCAACCCTCCAATGGTAAGAGGACATGCAAGGCATGGCCCTAACCTTCCACACCCTTCTTTATAGCAAACCCTACCCTAACCTCCCATGTTTCCCTCACCATCAAGACTCTCGACTATGCAAGAATTTCTATTTAATTATTCTCTTTTCTCATTTTCTGCCAGTGATTTTAGGACACATTAAGGAGTCTACTTCAACAAAGGCAACCTGCTCTCTCCAAGAAATATGACCCATTATAGTTTTAACTAAGACAGTGATTTTAGGACACATTAAGGAGTCTCTCCAACCCATTATAGTTGTCACTTTGTCGAAGGCAATCAGTGGAGTGGGAAAGCAAGACAACACAGAGGACATGGATTCAGACGAGGACGACGAAGAGCTCGACCAGGTAACGTTTCTCACAACAATTTGATGCCAGCTCCTGGAAACCCTAGGTGGGCGGGCGCCATTGTGATTTGCGTTTCTCTGTTTTGCATAGGGAAATCAGCCACCTGTGCCTGTGATCGAGGATGAAGCCCAAGTGTGCGAGCGATTGCGAGCCCAGTTCCCTCTCTCCTTTGGCAGGCAAGAGCGCAAGCAAGTTTACTTGGAGGCCGTCCACTCCACTACAAAACGCCATAGCTCTGCACTCAATGATGGGAAGAAGCAGGATGCCCTGGGCTCCTTGAAAGAAAGGTTTCTTGCCGCAAGAAGCATACCGAAGAAGCCTGCGCCATCAAGTACCCACCACCATGAAGCAGAGAAATCGTTCAGACCCATACATGGACCCCTCCCCATGGCCACACCAGAACCACTAAAATCCTCAGAATCCCTAGCAAATGTTGAGTGGGGTTTAGAACAGCCTGCACAAGACGAAGATGACATAATGGTAGGGCCTCCCTTACCTCCCAAACCTAGTCTCAGTGAGAGTGACGGTGAGGAGATTGGCCCGCCCTGTCCTCCACCAGGGGAAAACCTCAGCAGCACAGATGATGAAGACGGTGACACCAATGAAGATGACGATGATGATGATGATGAGGAGGAGGATACTTACCAGGTTCCCATGAGCAACGAGATTGTCTTGAAAGGGCATACCAAGGTACCTTGCCTGGACACCGAAGCCCTGTGATTTTTATTTTTTTGGCCAAAGCATATACACATTCGGTATTTGAGGAGATGAATAAGCCGTTCCTTTTATCATTGCCAACAATTATTTGGCTTTCACATGTACTCGCAGTACCATGTCTCTCCACATATATTTAGAGGCAGGCAAATACAGAGCATGTTCCAAAGGAAGCGATCTGTATTCTAGTTGGTCAGGTGCTCAAGTGGCTATACAGGTGGCCAACGAGTCATGGATGCTTTCTTTTGGCCCCCACCCCTGCCCAGTCATCAGACAATTGAGATTCTTTGCGATTATACACATTGCTTTGCAGGGGGGACTTTTTTCATGGCACTGACTGTCACATGTGTATTCCTCCAAATGCATGTGGACATGATTATGGCAAGGGCTAGATAGATTGATATCTATGTAAAGGAGGAAAGATGGTCGCGGAACAAACAGTTAGTTGGGGCAGTTTCACATGGGTTGTATCTGAAGGAAAGTTATGCACCACCTTGAAGTAGACTTAGGAGCAAGGGTAGTAGACAATATGGAGCTTGAGAAATTAACAGCAGTTTACACTATGAAAAGTGGTGTGAATGGGCGAGAAAGGAGCAGGGGATCATTCTCAGTTCCCTCTCTCAACTGGTAGTGCTGTTGTCTTGGTTCTGGATGCTCCTGTTGATACCTAGGATCCAATGTCCAAACTGGGAGATGAGATGCTTCAATGAGGGAGTGAAGGGCTGCTCTTATAAGCTGATTTGCCCCCTTTTCTACAGGCTGAGCAGGCTTGTCGAGGTGTCAGGCTGCAAACGGTCTTGAGCTCATCATGGCTGGTCGTGGAGTTATAGTGATGCAATCACTAAAATATTGCCTGAATATTATACATACATACATACATATGTATATATATAGGGGACTACCCTCCCAGTATTTACCCTCTTTTAGAGTCTCTGAGCATGTACTTCAGCCTGTTGGAAGGTTTTTCATATATCAATACAAGGATCTCTCTCTCTCTCTCTATATATATGTACCTCTCCAACAGGTACATATATATATATAGAGAGAGAGATCCTTGTATTGATATATGAAAAACCTTCCAACAGGCTGAAGTACATATATATATATAGAGAGAGAGATCCTTGTATTGATATATGAAAAACCTTCCAACAGGTACATATATATATATAGAGAGAGAGAGATCCTTGTATTGATATATGAAAAACCTTCCAACAGGCTGAAGTACATGCTCAGAGACTCTAAAAGAGGGTAAATATTGGGAGGATAGTCCCCTCCATGGCTGGCCGCTCTTGGAGGGAACTACCTCATACAAGTGGGTTTTTTTTTTTTTTGGGGGGGGGGGGGGTAGGGGGGGGTTAGCAGTCATCTCCTGTTTGGATATTTACACCAGGGCCTCTGTTGTGGGTGTGCTCGCCGGATTAGGTGTTTTCTCATTTTTCCCCACTTTCCATATTTTTCCCTATTTTTTCCTTGGTGTGGAGGGCTGTCCGATTGCTCTGCTGCCCCCGGCTTTCCCCTGTATGCTGGCCGACTGGAGAGTGCTGGCCGACATGTGTCTGCTGCTGGCCGACTGGCACTGATTGCTGGTCTTGTATTCTGGGATTTTCTTGTGTATATAGTTGAGTTACACGCTTCTCTCTCTCTCTCTCTCTCTCTCTCTCTCTCTCTCTCTCTCCCAGTTCTGCGTTTTTCTGCTGTTCACTTGCACTTGGAGTTTTCAATTCTTGTCTTCATTTCCGCTGCATATTCTGACATTGTATCAGAGCTCTAGGCTCTTGGAAGATCTTGGGAACTGTGTGAGCAAAAGGGGGGTAGTTTGAAGTGCTGTTTGGAGGACTGTTTGGGCTTTGAGGAAATAGGATTACAAGCGTTTGGCGGACTGAGTGCTGGACAGCCACTTGTTGTTATTTCTTATCTCATCCACCTCCTTTCACAAGACTTCAGGACTGTTTTGGGCCGTACGGGAAGAGGAGAAGCAAGCGAAAAGCCGGGCCGTGTTGCTAGACAGCCACTTGCAGGTTTAGTTCTTCATTTTATCACACCCACACTCCCTTTTCAGTTAAAACCTGTTAGAAGTCATCTCCTGTCTAGATTTATACACCAGGGCCTTTGTTGTGGGTGTGCCCGCCCTTATCAGGTGTTTTATCATTTTTCCTCACTCCCCGCATTTCCCCCTATTTTTTCCCATTTTTCTGAGGCTTGGGAGGGCTGCCAGAGGGTGCCAAGAGCAGTACAGTGCTGGCCGACTGGGTGTTTATCAGTCGTGGGCACTCTTGCTGTTGGCCGACTGGGTTTGATCAGTCGCGTGGACACCAGATTGCTGGCCGACTGCATTTATGCAGTCGTGGGACCTCTTTCTTCAGTCGTGGACACTTTAGTGCTGGCCGACTTCCCTCCAGGGAGGTATATATAGGTCCTCAGCCCCCATACCTCATTTGTATCATATCTCGAGATCTTCTTGTGTATATAGAGCAGAGTTACACGCCTACATCTCTCTCTCTTGTGCTGTTTTTCTGCCTGCGTTTTTTGCTCTTGTGTTCCCAGGTTTGGTCATCATCTCCGCTGCGTATTCTGACATGGTATCAGAGCCCTAGGCTCTAGATAGTTCTTGGGATTTGTGTGAGCAAGAGGGGGACTGTTTTGTGGCTGATTGGTGGACTGTTTTGGACTGTTCGGGAAGAGGAGAAGCAAGAGGAAGGCGGGCTGATTTGCTGGACAGCCACTTGCAGGTTTTAGTTCTTCTTTGTTCCCACCCATCCACCCTTTTCAGAGTACATCCCCGCTATGGCAGATCTGTTTGAGATGGCCGAGAGACATGTGAAGATCCCGACACTCTCCACGTTTCCGGTGGACCGTCAGTTGGACGGGAACAACTACGGCATATGGAAGGTTATGATGGAATCTGTTCTGGAGTCTTACGACCTCGCTGATTTCGTCGTTGTTGGTGTTCCACGGCCGGAAGTAGAGGAAGGGGAGTTACCGTCGATCCGAAAGGACCGGGAGGCCCAAACACAGATGTGGGATCGTGTCAACGCCAGGGTCCGTTCGTTTATTTTCCTCAACTGCACACCATAGGTAATCAATCATGTAAAGCACATGACGCTGGCCAGAGGTATATGGCAGCATTTGGCCTCACTTTACAACAGGGTATCGCCCATGAAGAGGATTTCCTTGGAAGTACAGATGCGGGTTATGAGCCCTGCAAAGTCGTCGACGATGTGGGAGCATATTAACAAGCTGCAGGCTCTTCAGCAGGAAGTTCTTCAGGCTGGGAAGGAGATATCGTCAGAGGACATGGCCATCACGTTGCTGTCACATTTGTCCTCTTCGTACTCAGCATTTTACTCGTCTTTGATTACCAGTGGGTGGCAGGCTCAGCACCATCACGTGGGAGGAGCTTGTGCCCATGGTCCTGGACCAGGAGGAACGATTCACGAACCCTCCTCAGGGTGGAGGTTCGGAGGCCTTTACTGGCCAACGGTCGAAAGGCCGTAACTCGGGCAAAGGGAAGGCTTCATTGGAGAAGTCTTCTGAGAACAAGTCCGACGCTGACTGCGAGAAACTGAAGGCAGAGAGGACCTGTAATGATTGTGGCGAGAAAGGCCACTACTGGAGGCAGTGTCCCAAGCGGAAGACCGAGAAGGGTGAAGACTCCTCAGCAGCAATCATGAAGACTCCGGCTTTTGTGCACCTGGAGGTGATGGACACCGATGTTTCATTTTCTTCAGGCAGGGAGGAGATTGGAGGACTCTCCGCAACGGATACTCGGGAGTGGATTCTCGATAGTGGTGCTTCCAGGCACATGACTCCTTCCCGTTCCGGTTTACAGGATCTCTGCAGGCTTTTTGGTCATATTCTTACTGGTGATACGTCCACTATCCCAGTTCACAGTGAGGGCAGGCTGGAGATAGTTCCCGATGGTAGAGGGGGGAAGCATTCCTCCCAGGTGTTGTATGTTCCGGCACTTGGTTTTCATTTGTTGTCAGTGCATCAGGTTTGCAAGACTGGCGTACGGGTGGAGTTTGATGAGCATTTTGTTGCTCTCCGGGACAAAGCAACGGGCCAAGTGGTTTGGGAAGGCGGAGTGGAGAATGGAGTTTACAGGCTTTCAGCACTCTCTCTCCCAGGTCCTCAGGATTGTGATGAGTGGCAGTCTGGTAATGGCTACTCAAGTGTGGATACGCTGCAGGTACAGGCTTTCCGGGACCAGATGGTGGATAGCGTACCAGTAGATGGCAGCAGTTGGCTGGAACTTTCCAGTACTGATGTTGGTAGTTCTTGTGTTCGTGAGTCAGAGGAAGCTGAATAGGTCACTTATGCTCTGATGTCTCGTAGTGTTCGGGACATAGAACTTCCAGTTGTTGAGGATGTTCTTTCCACGGGGACCTTTCGGAAAGCCAGGCAGGTGGCAGGTGCTTACTTGCAGAAGGAGGTGGTTTCTCCAGGCTTTGTGGTTCCGGATTCAGAGGGGGTGGTTGACAGGTTTCATCAGGTTTCCAGGACTTGCTTGTGCACCGTAACAGGTGTTGATCCTTGTGAGCAGTGTGATGTCTCTTTGACTCAGAAGCTGTATGGTTCATTGATCTGGCTGATGGACACCAGATTGGACGGGAGCTTCCTGATGAGGCGGTTGAGCTCGTGGTTGCAGATGACTCTTTGGGAGGCAGGATTGCGTTTCCTGTGGTTTCTGCGGCATGCGAAGGATCATGGACTCTTGTACACAGAAGGGGGATTGTTGGATGGAGTTCGACTCCACGGTTGGAGTGACTCGGTTTGGGGAGGAGATTCGGACACGAGGGGATCTACTTATTGCCCAGGAGCAGTTTTATGGAGTAGGAGGAGGTTACATTGCAGGTTTGGGCTTCCACTGGAGGAACCCATGGTCATCCAGAGGCACTTTGTTCGTGAACAGATCGTTGCTGATGACATCTTGCTGGAGTTCTGTTCGACGGAGGACAGTACGGTGGACCTCTTCACGAAGTCGCTCTCTCAGGATTTGCTCGGGCGGCACCCCAGCTCCCAGTGGTTGGTTTCACAGCCAGGAGCTGAGAGGGGGTGTTAGAAGTCGTCTCCTGTCTAGATTTATACACCAGGGCCTTTGTTGTGGGTGTGCCCGCCCTTATCAGGTGTTTTATCATTTTTCCTCACTCCCCGCATTTTTCCCCTATTTTTTCCCATTTTTCTGAGGCTTGGGAGGGCTGCCAGAGGGTGCCAAGAGTAGTACAGTGCTGGCCGACTGGGTGTTAATCAGTCGTGGGCACTCTTGCTGCTGGCCGACTGGGTTTGATCAGTCGTAGGCACCAGATTGCTGGCCGACTGCATTTATGCAGTCGTGGGACCTCTTTCTTCAGTCGTGGACACTTTAGTGCTGGCCGACTGCCCTCTAGGGAGGTATATATAGGTCCTCAGCCCCCATACCTCATTTGTATCATATCTCGGGATCTTCTTGTGTATATAGAGCAGAGTTACATACCTACATCTCTCTCTCTCTTGTGCTGTTTTTCTGCTTGCGTTTTTTGCTCGTGTTCTCAGGTTTGGTCATCATCTCCGCTGCGTATTCTGACAAAACCCCGCAATGGCAGATTTGTTTGAGATAGCTAAGAAGCACGTGAAGATCCCGACACTCCCCACGTTCCCCACGTTCCCGGTGGACCGTCAGTTGGACGGGAACAACTACGGCATATGGAAGGTAATGATGGAATCTGTTTTGGAGTCTTATGACTTGGCTGATTTCATTGTTGTTGGGGTTCCATGGCCGGAGTTAAGAGGAAGGGGAGTTACCCTCTATTTGGAAGAAATGGGAGGCACAAGCACAGTTATGGGATCGTGTCAATGCCAGAGTCCGTTCTTTCATCTTCCTCAATTGCATACCACAAGTGATCAATCATATAAAGCATATGACACTAGCCAGAGGTATTTGGCAGCATTTGGCTTCTCTCTACAACAGGGTATCACCCATAAAGAGAATCTTCTTGGAAGTTCAGATGCGGGTGATGAATCCTGTAAAGTCGTCAACGATGCGGGAGCACATGATTATTCCTGATGGCAGAGGGGGGAAGCATCCCTCTTTTGTTCTTTATGTCCCCGTACTTGGTTTTCATCTGTTGTCAGTGCATGAGGTGTGCAAGACTGGCTTCTGGGTGGAGTTTGAGAAGCATTCTGTTGCTCTACGGGACCGTGAGACTGGCCAGGTTGTTTGGGAAGGCGGCGTGGAGAATGGTATATACAAACTCTTCACACTCTTCTCTTTGACAGGTTCTCAGATTGGTGACTTGTGGCACTTTTGGTTTGGCCGCTTGAATGTGGATATGCTGCGGCGAGCTTTCCGGGACCAGACAGTGGTTGGCTTGCCAGATGTTGGCAGTAGGCAAGGACACTGTAGTTCTTGCATTCGTGGTAAGCAGCACAGGGAAACTTTTCCGAAGCAGGCTTCCAGGCGGGCTTCGAAACCTTTGGAGTTGGTACACACTGACTTGTGTGGACCCATGCAGACAGCATCCTTGGGAGGTTCTTTGTACTTTATGCTGCATGTTGATGATTGTTCCAGATTCACACGGGTTTATTTCCTTTCACAAAAGGACCAAGCTTTTGCTCGGTTCAAGGAGTGGCATGTAATGGTGGAGAAAGAGTCTAGCTTGCAGGTGAAGACTCTTTGGGTTGACAAAGCAGGTGAATTTTCTTCCAAAGCTTTCGTAAGATTGTGTGGAACATGGCATCAAGAGGGAGCTGGCTAATACAGGTTTGCCGTCAGAGAATGGAGTAGTTAAACGAAAGAACAAGACTATGGTGGAGATGGCGAGGACGATGCTGGAGCATTGTGATCTTTCTCGTCCACTTTGGGGAGAGGCTGTGGCTACGGCTGTCCATATCCTCAACCGGTCTCCGACGACTTCAGTACGTGCTGAAAAGATTCCAAACGTAGTGAACGTTGTCCCCGATATATATATATATAGATACAAAATTTATAGTTTACTTATAAAATTTTGAAATATGAAGTTTGAAGATACATCAATGAACATTAAAGCACTTACTAATACTATGCAACCTTTAGTTTCAATTTTGCGGGAGGGAGAGAGAGAATATTATGTGAAAAAAGACAGAGAATTACACATGAGATATGAGACGATAGAGCAACACATATTCTGCTACTATCAAGAATGGAGGGATCAATGTATGAAGATGAAAGCATTTCAGTAGATGTAATGGGGATTACATTTGGGCATGGTGAGGTAGGAATTGTACACACCAAGAATGATAAAACGAGGAGTTGGAAGGGAAATATAGATAGAAGATGTTGGTTGATGACTTGTCACCAAAAGAGGAGAGAGAACGTATGGAAATGTTAAACACATACCCAAACATGCTCATCATAGACCATGAGGGAGTGATGACCATTGAGCATAAAATTGAACTATGTTCAGAGATAGAACATGTGGCTCAAACGACGTTAAGGAGGTTGTGAAAAGTGCAGAGGAATGCAATTTTGGTTAAGGTTACTGAACTATTGAATGTTGGCTTTATCTACCTTGTAGAAGATTCTGAATGGTGTCCCCAGTGGTTGTGATACCTAAGAAGAATGGAAAGTGGAGGGTAGGTGTAGACTAGCCATTAAATAGATCCATAAATTTCCCCTCCCATTTTCAGGATGAGATCCTCAATGAGGTAGTGCATTGGCTCCCTCAAAGCTCACCCCAAACTTGGGTGTTCCTCTTTTGAAAACATTTCCTAGTAAACTCTCACCTTTAATGGAGTGGCCGACAGATTCATAATACATGTAACACTCTAGTCATACGATACCAAGGGAATGCTATGATCTAAGCTTGGAGTTGTGTCAATGAGCAAGAGCGCGCCTAGCACACTTGCCTAGGCAAAAGAGCTCTGACCACACTCATAGACACACAAACACACATTCATTTCATGCATTGAAGACTTGAATCATCACAATCAAACAACGGCCGATCCTGTCCCCCCCGACATCGAAGGCCACATGTACCGCTGTCTGACCCCATGCACACCGAAGGCCTGGTTTACTTACCCATTCGGTAAAGCAGGCCCAGCGCCCAAATCCAACGGCTCTCGCAGCCCCGGGAATTGTGCAACCACTCCCCAAGTCTCATAGACGTGTAAATAAATAGCAATGTAAGCTTGGGTTCAAGAGTCAAAATATATTTTAAAGTATATATATTGCGTGTCTTTTTGCATCGCGTCCATTGTAATATCTGTAGCGTTCTAGGTTTTCTGTAGAGGGCAATGGCATCTGCATCATCTCCTCGGCATTCCAGAAGAAAGGCTGTCGCACTTATGGAAGTGGTGTCCTATGGAACGCCTCAGAGGCTGTTTGCACGAGAGGGACAATGCCACCATGTGTCACCTCAACCCAAGCCTTGCCGACAAGCTGAAGGTGGGAATCAAAAGGACCTTGAGCTGTGACAGTCAAATTTCTCCCATTGAACTCACTACGAGTGTCAACCCTACAACTCTGGCATTGATTCAAGGCCTAGTAAACTCCGCAATCGCGCTGATGCCCTGCAGCAGCAAGCGAGACAAAGTATGAAAGAGGAAATTCCTTCTGAGATTCAGAACGAGCTGGGTGTCACTTTGCGCTCGCTCATATCAGAATGGGTCAAGTCTCCTTCCGGCAAAGTGACATTGGACAAACTAACCAAGGAGCTTAACAAGGCATACACAGATCAGAATATTAAGTGTAGAGTCATGGCAGGTGATGTGTTGCAGGAGATCAAGCATTTGATCAAGGGTGTTGATGCAGGTGATGCGTGCTCAGAAACAACCAAGTCATTTTTGAAGATTGCTCAGCGAGTAATTGAGACGACTTCAAATATGCCAGGAGCTGAGTTTGTCGCATTGATCACATCCTATCTCCAGACTTATCAGCATGTGCATGTACAGTGGAGCCAAGAACGGCTTCAAGATGTGGTCAACGAAGCCAAGAAGGGAAAACTAGGAGTGGGTGATGAGACACGCACTACATGGATCAACAAGATGGCTCTCGACATCGCTACCGCACGAGGATGGCTCGTGAATGTCTCGTAGTATATATATGCATTACTCTCAATATCTTTACAATAAAAATAAAAAATTGTGCACAGTAGCCTTTTGTGCACGTTTTAAACTAAAACCTTGTGCGTTTGATTTTTTGAGTAGCCACTAGCTATGTTTAGGCAATAATATAACTATGCCTTTTCTTTTTCTCATATTTGCAGCATGATTTTTATTTTCCATGCATAATTTCTCATGTGCACATCTTTTAGGTCTTACCAAAAGGCATAAAATAATTGTACACTTTTGCAATCCCATAGTGTACAATTATTTTATGCCTTTTGGTAAGACCTAAAAGATGTGCACATGAGAAATTATGCATGGAAAATAAAAATCATGCTGCAAATATGAGAAAAAGAAAAGGCATAGTTATATTATTGCCTAAACATAGCTAGTGGCTACTCAAAAAATCAAACGCACAAGGTTTTAGTTTAAAACGTGCACAAAAGGCTACTGTGCACAATTTTTTATTTTTATTGTAAAGATATTGAGAGTAATGCATATATATACTACGAGACATTCACGAGCCATCCTCGTGCGGTAGCGATGTCGAGAGCCATCTTGTTGATCCATGTAGTGCGTGTCTCATCACCCACTCCTAGTTTTCCCTTCTTGGCTTCGTTGACCACATCTTGAAGCCGTTCTTGGCTCCACTGTACATGCACATGCTGATAAGTCTGGAGATAGGATGTGATCAATGCGACAAACTCAGCTCCTGGCATATTTGAAGTCGTCTCAATTACTCGCTGAGCAATCTTCAAAAATGACTTGGTTGTTTCTGAGCACGCATCACCTGCATCAACACCCTTGATCAAATGCTTGATCTCCTGCAACACATCACCTGCCATGACTCTACACTTAATATTCTGATCTGTGTATGCCTTGTTAAGCTCCTTGGTTAGTTTGTCCAATGTCACTTTGCCGGAAGGAGACTTGACCCATTCTGATATGAGCGAGCGCAAAGTGACACCCAGCTCGTTCTGAATCTCAGAAGGAATTTCCTCTTTCATACTTTGTCTCGCTTGCTGCTGCAGGGCATCAGCGCGATTGCGGAGTTTACTAGGCCTTGAATCAATGCCAGAGTTGTAGGGTTGACACTCGTAGTGAGTTCAATGGGAGAAATTTGACTGTCACAGCTCAAGGTCCTTTTGATTCCCACCTTCAGCTTGTCGGCAAGGCTTGGGTTGAGGTGACACATGGTGGCATTGTCCCTCTCGTGCAAACAGCCTCTGAGGCGTTCCATAGGACACCACTTTCATAAGTGCGACAGCCTTTCTTCTGGAACGCCGAGGAGATGATGCGGATGCCATTGCCCTCTACAGAAAACCTAGAACGCTACAGATATTACAATGGACGCGATGCAAAAAGACACGCAATATATATACTTTAAAATATATTTTGACTCTTGAACCCAAGCTTACATTGCTATTTATTTACACGTCTATGAGACTTGGGGAGTGGTTGCACAATTCCCGGGGCTGCGAGAGCCGTTGGATTTGGGTGCTGGGCCTGCTTTACCGAATGGATAAGTAAACCAGGCCTTCGGTGTGCATGGGGTCAGACAGCGGTACATGTGGCCTTCGATGTTGGAGGGGACAGGATCGGCCGTTGTTTGATTGTGATGATTCAAGTCTTCAATGCATGAAATGAATGTGTGTTTGTGTGTCTATGAGTGTGGTCAGAGCTCTTTTGCCTAGGCAAGTGTGCTAGGCGCGCTCTTGCTCATTGACACAACTCCAAGCTTAGATCATAGCATTCCCTTGGTATCGTATGACTAGAGTGTTACATGTATTATGAATCTGTCGGCCACTCCATTAAAGGTGAGAGTTTACTAGGAAATGTTTTCAAAAGAGGAACACCCAAGTTTGGGGTGAGCTTTGAGGGAGCCAATGCACTACCTCATTGAGGACCTCATCCTGAAAATGGGAGGGGAAATTTATGGATCTATTTAATGGCTAGTCTACACCTACCCTCCACTTTCCATTCTTCTTAGGTATCACAACCACTGGGGACACCATTCAGAATCTTCTACAAGGTAGATAAAGCCAACATTCAATAGTTCAGTAACCTTAACCAAAATTGCATTCCTCTGCACTTTTCACAACCTCCTTAACGTCGTTTGAGCCACATGTTCTATCTCTGAAATGCTCAATGGTCATCACTCCCTCATGGTCTATGATGAGCATGTTTGGGTATGTGTTTAACATTTCCATACGTTCTCTCTCCTCTTTTGGTGACAAGTCATCAACCAACATCTTCTATCTATATTTCCCTTCCAACTCCTCGTTTTATCATTCTTGGTGTGTACAATTCCTACCTCACCATGCCCAAATGTAATCCCCATTACATCTACTAAAATGCTTTCATCTTCATACATTGATCCCTCCTCATTCTTGATAGTAGCAGAATATGTGTTGCTCTATCGTCTCATATCTCATGTGTAATTCTCTGTCTTTTTTCACATAATAAGTCACTTTTTCTGCACTAGATCCCATTGATGCCTTAGGTTTTAGGAAGAGCATTCCCTTGACCCATTTTTTCTTGGCATTCATACTTCTATAAGCGAGGGCCTTCCTAGGATTATCAAGTACCCCTCCCCATTATTTGTGATCACATACATATCCACCTCAACCTCTATGTCATGCTCCTTGATCTTTAGGTCTTAATCCCCCCTAGGCACCTAAGACTAGAGTTGTTGGCTAAGGATACTTATAATTGTAATGAGGAATTAACTTCTAGCTTCAATTTTATCCATCATGTGTTTGTAACTTTGTTTAGTCATTACACACATTTGTGTCCCTCCGTTAACATACGCCTTTGACACTCTTTGCTCCTTGACCCAGGCATCTAAAACAGGAACTATATCTCCCCGTATGTTTGCCGTAACCAAGCTCACTTCCTTTGTGGCCCTCTTCCTCGAGTTTCTACTACTTGAAAGCTTGTATCATTCCTTTTTGCACAAAAGCGGTGATACTCATCGACTAAGAGCAAGGCTGAGAATTGGGGTGTTTTAGATATATCCCATATGAGTGGTCTTTCAAGCACATAGTATATCTCCATGTAGAGGGAGATTATTTTCAAGCTCGAAGGACTGGATGAGTTCAAGAAGCAACAAGGTTTCGTACGGGGTATGGACACAAAATACCGACTTCATGCTAAGACTCAATTCCCAGATCGACTTCATGCTAAGACTCAATTCCCGAAGACCTTAAAATAATAAGCAAGTAAGCATGCTCAAACATACAATGCTAGGAGCAATTGGCGCAGTTGTTCACCCAATTCTTTTAAGGACAACAGGACATGACAGACCTCGCCAAACCATCATGAGGCTACGAAGTCTAGACACGCAGGTGATGTTCCTCGTGGGCCTCACACCCGAGCCCGTCTAGGGTGTTCACAGGCATTCCTCCCGCTTAGGATGAAACCGAAATAGCGCTTAAATTCCTTTTAGCATTTACATTTAGAGAAACAATTGCAAAATTAGTGCTAACATAGTTAGACAAGCTCTTTGAAAGAGAAACATCACACACACATTTATAATTGTGTTATTCCCTTAATTAACATGTCTAACTCTTTGATTATCTTTCTATTACAGGCTTCCTTTTAGAGTTGGCGTTAAATTACTTAGCGGAGCTTGTATGGAGATAATCTACGTTTAATTACCATAGTTCTAAGTAACAAAATATTCTATTCTCGTGTGCATGCGGACACACACACACACACACACACACATGGATTCTCCTAGTCTTCCCTTATTGAATCAGGCACACACATAAGCCAATTGCAAGGATTATGTGTGATGATTCTACGCCATAAGTGTGTAAGATTCTTGCATCTTTATGTTAGAAGTCATCTCCTGTCTAGATTTATACACCAGGGCCTTTGTTGTGGGTGTGCCCGCTCTTATGAGGTGTTTTATCATTTTTTCCCACTCTCCGTACTTTTCCCCTATTTTTCCCATTTTTTCTGTGGCTTGGGAGGCAGCCCTGTCAGAATTCAGCCGGTATGCCTTGTCAAGGAAATGCAGTTTGGTTTGGTTGCTGTGTAGAAAGCATGTGTGTGTGTGCGCGCAACGAGACAAGCAGGAGAGGGCTGTTTTCAGCCAGTAGCAGCAGTGGAAGAAGTACTTGAGGCTGAAGATTCGCGGGTGGGAGGAGAGGCCATTTTATGGCAAATTTCAGGGTGCGAATAGAAAAAAACACTTGCGCAGACAAAAAAAAGCTAGCGGCTATTTTTTTTTCGAAATCTGTTTTTCTATATTATTCTCTCTCCACGCTAATACCCGCCTTTCTCTCTCCTCGCTGTTTTTCCAAGAGGCTACTTTGTCCATGTATGTTTTCGTATTTTTTTTTTGGAACTTTGGTTTTTAAAATTCGTGGTCAAAGCTTTTACTTTTAGTTTTTTTTAAGAAACATACTTTTCTGTCTAATGCTTCTGTTTTGTGCTAGGCTTCATTGTGGCTAAGTCTGCCTTGCATCTTTAGAGAATTGACAGAAACTCAGTTCGCAGAACTTTTTATAAGTATGTGCTCATGTGTGTGTATGGGGTGTGTATGTGGGAGCATATATTTATACATAGTTCTACACCCACTATTGGCGACGTTAGTATATGGTCAATACTACGCATGATGGAGCTGATGGTTATATAGTCTTTGTGGTTGACTGCCATAAGCTTGTAACTCCACTTACTCTTCATTTATGGGTAAATTTGGGCTTTTCCCAGATTCTTCTAGGTATATATATTACTTTAAAAGCTTTGAAATCAAAGCTGTCCAGCATTTACTCTAAAGACCTTGTAGGGGACATTTTAAATAGGACTATGTAGGGCCTATTTTCTCTCGTGCTCCAAATTCGTGAAGGTACAATGCTACTTTCTTCGTACTTTTCTCTCTCGCGCCTCATCTCCATCATCTTCACCTTCATCCCTACTCTCTCCCTTCTTGCTCAATCTTCCCCGTCTCTATCTTCCCCCCTCTGTATCTCTCCTCTTACAACTTTGCCAAGTACTCTTACTCACTCTCTCTCTCTCTCTATTGTAGCTATGGCTTTACCAAGTACTCGAAGACCATGAGGCGCTATTGAGGCTATGAGCCGCAGCAATGTGCTCGACAATGAAGGTGATTGGATTACAGTGGAGTACAAGCGCTTCATGTGGGTTACTATGCAGCCCAGCATGAAGGGAGCACACAAGGTTCCTCGACGCCACATTGCTTCACGCCTCTATCATTGGAAAGGGAGAATCCTTGAGTTCAAGCAAGGAAAAGATGGAAAACGAATGGCAAAGATACAACATGTTTACACGTCCGCGCTACTGAAGCTTGAGGATAACAATACAAGAAGATTTCCACATCTTTGGATGCCAAGATCACTGCCAGTCAATCGCTCCTTCTCGAGCAGATCCGCACTTTCATCATGGGAATACCTCCGAATTTATCCTCGGGTTTCGAAAAGATAGCTGCTCCGAATATCACTCTTGATCCCTTCTCGGGTGAGCAAAAGAAGAGAAAGAAGGAAGTCATTGACACTTGGTTATAGAGGTGGCTTGTACACTTCCAGTTTCACCCCTACCCAAATACGCAAAAGATTTAGTTAGCAGTCGGGTACTTATCCGGCAAAGCGTTAATGTGGTGGAAAGAACTCTGCCCGCCGCAGCCAGCGACATGGACATATTTTGAACAGGCGTTTCGCAAGGAATTCTTGAACAAAGAGGTTGATTATGACATCGTGGCTAAATTCAAACACCTCGATATGAAAGTCATGGGACTATCATTTGACAGTTATCTCAAGAAATTCCGGGATTTGCAGACTCAGGCTACGAAGATGGACAAGACTGTATACACTCTTGAGTAGGATTGCCAGACACTTATAAGTTGGAAATTAAAAAACAACTGAGCAGCTACACTTGAGGATGCCATCGAGTTTGCGTGCATTTATGATGACTTGATGACACCACAGAAACACAAAGATAACTCCGACACAAGCCAAAAAAATAAACAGAAGTTTTCTGTTTTCTTCTAGCACAGAGAACAAAAAGTTTTCAAACCTTGAAAAGGGACCTCAAAAGAATGCGGTAGCAAAGAAGGCAAGGCTTTAGCGAACTCTTCGCTTGAAGAAGCAGGGATGTTTTACTTGTGAACAAGAGGGGCATACACATGCCAATTGTCCCAAGAAGCTTGACAAACGAAGCAGCCATCGTAGCAAAAGTTCAAGGCGGCCCATATGGCAGACTTTGCAGGTATTTTTGTTTAACGTATTGCATCATCCACTTACCTGTTTAGATTGTAATTTTAGTTTCGCAGTATTTGGTCCTAAAGTCAATGGAGAAATGAAAGGACAACTAGGTCACATACTGTTGGATCTTGGTAGCTCACACAACTTCGTTAACAATCAATTGGTGTAGAAGGTGAAGATCTCAACGGTTGTCATCATCAGGACCCGACTAGGACCAACTCACCATGCTCGCGTCTCCTTGAGGATCGCATGCAAAACACAACCAATACACACGTGAATCTGTAGGGGCTTAGACTCACCTCTACGATGATCGCATGCCATGCATGATCGTAGATCATCGTCCCTTGAGCTACAAGCTGAGCTCCTAGCACGCACATCCGACTAGCCCATGCCCTCACAGCGTCCCATACCACCGCGAGTGCTCCACTAGAGCCCAAGGCTACTGTCGGTCTTGGCTATATGTGTAGCACACGTGTGTCCACACTAGATCCAGGCTCCATGAGCGCTCCTCCGTGCTTTGCTATGTGCTGTGTAGAAGATTGCACAAAGATAATAACCAACTGATGGCTTGCCCATCCTTTTATACTAAAATGGTTGGGCATCTAGACATGGGCGTCCACAAGTGGCCGCCCGCCCATCAGGTCGTCCAAAGCCCACAAAGCCCAGCTTGCCAATCTGCCTGCTACCTAGTCCTAGGTCCCCCTAGCCTAGACTGGACTAGGCCCATGTACTCCCTACTGTACATGGTCGCATCTGGTATGCACATGACATACTCCTTTCTTCTAAGAGCTCACTCCTTAGCTCCAAAGAAAATTAGGAAAGTACCTCTGAAGAGTATGCAGCGACTCCCATGTAGAGTATTCCTTGATCCGATCTTGCCACTTGATCTTGTATTCCATAATGAGCTTATTCTTTCACGAAAGCCAAGAATCCGTTCTGGCTCGTGCGGTACGAAAGATAGATCTTCGATCGGTGCTAGATCCCGAGGAGAAACCAACTGATCTGCGCCACCCAAGACTTCTTTCAAGCAACTTACATGAAAGACCGGATGAACACGAATATGGAACGGTAACGCAATCTCATATGCAACTGGACCAATCCGACGAATAACGCAGAAGGACCATAATATCTTGGGGATGATTTCCTAACCCGTCATGTAGACGTCTTTGAATTCTTTAGAACTCGTAAGTAGACCATTGTTCCTTCCGAGAACTCTCAAGGTGAACAATGTCTGTTTGCATTCAATCTATCTCGATTCTGTGCACTCCTAATGGACTGGCGAGCAAACTGTAACATCTCTTGCATGTCTTGCAAGAAATTCCTTGCTGCCTCATTAGTGAGTCCCGCGAATCCCACTGTTCGAGGAGATCTGGGTTGAAACCCGTACATAAGCATAAAAGGATTGTAACCAGTACTAGTATGCGTAGCACTGTTATATGCAAACTCTACTATAGGAAGATAATCTTCCCATGAAGACTGCTTCTTAGAGACATACGCACGAAGCATATCCTCCAAGATCTGATTCACCCTCTTAGTTTGATCGTCGGTCTGAGGATGATCTGAGGAACTCAAGCTCAGAGTGGTCTCTAGTTTCTGAAAAACTAATTGTCAAAATCCACTTGTGAACTTAAAATCCCTATCATTGACTATGTCCACTTGAAGACCATATAACCGAAATAACTGCTCAACAAAATGATGAGCCAACTATGTAGCGAAAATAGTCTTCCTGGTAGGTATGAATCTAGTCATTTTTGTCAACCGATCAACAATAACCCAAATGGAATCATGACCCTTAGAGGTCCTATATAACCCCGTAATAAAATCCATGGAAATGCTTTCCCATTTACTAGACGGAATCTGTAATGGGTGTAACATTCTTGCCGTCCGAAGATGCTCTGCCTTGTTGACTTGGCAAATCTGGCATTTAATTACACAGTCTTGTACAAAGTTTTTCATCTTTGGCCAATAAAATGTTTGTTTTACTGAAGCCAAAGTTCTGTGTACCCCTGGATATCTTGCTATGGGTGTATCATGACACTCACGAAGAATCCACAAGCGAATATCTGGTACATCCGACACACAAATCTTCTGATTTCGGAATAGTAAACCATTTCGAATCTCCCACTGACCCCCGACTGCCTGTACAATAGGTGGCGCAATCGATTGAGGTCTAATCTGAAGTGAGCTTCCGTCCTGGACCATATGCTAATAAGGACCAAAATGATGATCGTCCCTGCACAGCCTCCTCAAAGACTGAAATAAGTCCATGGAAATCTTTGTGAATGCTAAAGCATTCACCTTTGTGCAACATGATTCAAGGATAACGACGAAGTTAGCACCGTATAAGTAATGTCTCTAAGTCTTGAGTGCATATAACTCTTTCTCGAGAGTAGGCCATTTGATTTGTGTGTCATCAAATTTCTTACTCTTAAAGGCCACTGGCTGCCTGTCTTGTAATAGAGCCGCTCCCAAAGCATAATCAGTGGCATCTGTCTCAAGGACATATGGCCGACTAGGATTTAAAAGAGCTAACACTGGCGCTTCTTTAACTTTGAGTTTAAGCTCATTGAAGGCCTTGACCAAATCTTCATTCCATCGGTTGATTGGACTTTCGTCCCTTGCCTTTCAAAAGGTTCGTGAATGCAACTGTAAGATTAGAGTACTCACGCACTAATTTCCTTAGGAAAACTGTAAATCCTAGAAAAGATCGTAATTGTCTGATTGTCTCCATTCTAGGTCCTTCTGAATTCTGTCCAAGTCAATGCTGAGTCCATTCCTAGATATACGATGTCCTAAGTAAATGATCTCCTTCTTAAAGAAGTCACATTTACTAATCTTAGCATAAAGCTTGTTCTGTATGAAAATACTCAAAACGATGCGGAGGTGTCGAACATGATCTTCCAAAGTCTTGCTGTACACAAGGATATCGTCTAGGAAAACAACTACAAAGTTACCTAGATGATCTCTGAACAAATCGTTCATCATCTGTTGGAATGTAGCTGGAGCATTAGTTAGACCAAAAGGTAAAAGAAGAAACTCATAATGACCATACCTCGTACGGAACACAGTCAAGTAGACATGTCTAGGATGAATGCGTATCTGGTGATACCTCGTACATAAGTCTAGCTTTGAATAATAGGTAGCGCCTTGTAACCTATCTATCACCTTCAGGGCTAGCCCAAGGTGCTAAGGCCACTGGTCCCTCAAGTACATAGGAGATGGGCAACATGTTAAAGAATATGAAACCCCCTGTGTTCCGTGGCGAAGAGTGAGATCGCAACAAGGATGCGGTCAACACTTTTTTACAAAAGTGGAGTGATTTGCATGCC
Source organism: Cibotium barometz (assembly GCF_041138505.1). Classification (NCBI taxonomy): domain Eukaryota; kingdom Viridiplantae; phylum Streptophyta; class Polypodiopsida; order Cyatheales; family Cibotiaceae; genus Cibotium; species Cibotium barometz. Next base: position 12,734,076 of record NC_141052.1, on the reverse strand, counting down.
TTGAGGCGTACCCAAGATTCCATCCGTGCACTCGAGGCCAGTCTCTCACTGGAGGGCAAGGCCTACAAGTGGTGGATGAGTCTTGATGTTGGGACTCGTCTACGCACGTGGACTCTCTTTGAGGATATGTTCCGCAAAGAATTCCTTCCCGAGAATGAGAAAGACCGTAACTGGACAGCATGGGACAAGTGTCGCATGGAGGGTCTCACACTCACCCAGTATATCTCCAAGTTCTAAAACTGGACGGTCTTGATGATTTTCAAAAGGTTAGAGGATTTATTCGTGTCTTGGACAAGGAGTACAAGACCAAAGTAAAAACGCAATATGCTAAAACCTTGGAGGAAGCCATCAAAAGCACCCAAATATTTGATGATCTGTCTGACAAGAAAAATCATTCTTTTGCACGAGGGAAACCTTTTTTTTCATCTCGTGTCTCACAAAAACGAGAAGCGTAAGTTTCAACCCCTCTCTTGAGAGGATAATGGTAAGAAGCCCAAAGGGGCGAGAGGGCCGCTGTCAAGCGAAGAGCTTGCTCGAGCGCACCGCGCGAGAAGTTGTGTTTTCAGTGTTTAGGCTCTCATGAGCGTAGGATTGTCCTCCACAACTACAGGGCAACGAGCCCGATAAGAGCAAAGGCAAGGAAAAGGCCCTACACACGGTGCAGCTTCTACCATTAGAAGAATGCTCGAAGTACTCGGCTGTGCAAGTGTGCCACCAAGCCATCGAGCATGAGTGTTGCCTTACTGCCGCCCCTTGGCAGCCCGATAAGAGCAAAGGCAAGGAAAAGGCCCTACACACGGTGCAGCTTCTACCATTAGAAGAATGCTCGAAGTACTCGGCTGTGCAAGTGTGCCACCAAGCCATCGAGCATGAGTGTTGCCTTACTGCTGCCCCTTGGCAGGCAACTTTCGGCCCGCATGAGTTATTCCGTCTACATGGTACGATCAAACGAACGACGAGTTCGCGTACTTGTAGATGACGAGTCAACTCATAACTTCCTTAACTATACGTTGGTTAAGAAGTTACGCTTACCACAAGTCCCTAGCAGTCATACATATGTTGTTTCTCTCATGAACGGGAGCGACAAGGATGTGTGGGATACGGCAGTTAAGGATGTTTCTTTGGAGTTGCAAGGGCATACAATGAACCTTGACTTTCATGTTATGAACATGACTAGAGCGGATGTGGTGTTGGGCCGGGAGTGGTTGCATGGATTGGGTAGTTCACTTTCACGTAACTATCAACATAACACTCTTGCATTTGAGGACAATGGTGTGCATGTCTTGTTCCTCGGGGAGAAAGAGGTCCCACCGTCTCCTCTTATTTGTACAGCTGAAGTTACTTGTTTGCTAAAAAATAATGAAGTACAAGACATCTATTTTTGTTATTTCTTGTCTCCATTTGTTTCTTTACGAAAGTCTTTAAGTGGTGAACAAATACATGTGGATAATCAATGCCCAGAGGCTAGCACGTCACACTCTCTCTCTACTCTCATTTTAAAGAAATCTTCCCCATCGTTGTACTCTCTTAATGGTAACGACTATTCTATTCAATCTCATGTTAATAAATGTATGCAACAGCTACTTAAGGAATACCAAGATGTTTTTTTTAGCTGACTTACCCGCAGGTTTACCCCCTGAGCATGCCATCACGCATGGCATCGACCTCATGGCAGGCAGTAAACCGGTGAGTCGTCCACCGTATCGCCTCAGTGCTAGTGAAGCTAGCGAGATCGAGAAACAGCTGGCAGATTATATCCAACGTGGATTTATTCGGCCCAGTGCTTCTCCATGGGCTTCACCAATATTATTGGTGAAGAAGAAAGATGGGTCTATGCGCATGTGTGTAGACTATCATGGATTGAATGCAATCACGATTAAGAACAAGTATCCACTTTCTCGTATTGATGAGTTATTTGATCAACTCAACGTGGCAAAGTATTTCACTAAGATTGATTTAAGGTCGGGATATCATCAAGTACGTATACGTGCTAGTGATGTGTCTAAGATGGCCTTTCGAACCCGGTTTGGGCATTTTGAGTTTTTAGTTATGCCTTTTGGACTAACTAATGCTCCTGCCACCTTTATGACACTTATGGATAGTGTCTTATGACCATATCTAGGGAAATTTGTAGTAGTTTTCCTTGATGATATTTTGGTCTATAGTCGTTCTGAAGAAGAACATTAATAGCACCTTCGGCTAGCCTTTGAGTTGTTACGTGTTTATAAACTCTATGCGAAGGAAACGAAATGTGAATTTTTCAAGACCAAAATTCACCATCTTGATCACATCATAACCAATGAGGGTATTATGATGGATCCAGAAAAGGTTGAGGCTATTCTTCGTTGGCCTCATCCTACTAATTTAGAAGAATTGCAAAGCTTTTTGTGCTTGGTGGGTTTCTACCGCAAGTACATTAAGGATTATGCTAAGATAGCGGTGCTTATGACCGACAAATTGAAAGGCAAAGGTTGCACTTTGTCTTGGGGTGAGGACCAACAACGCAGTTTCGATAATCTTAAGGTAGCTAGCACCACTGCACCCATATTAGCTGTCTCGCTGATCCACGCAAGCCATTTGTTGTGGGGACAGATGCGTCGCAGATCCATGCAAGCCATTTGTTGTGGAGATAGATGCGTCGCAGATCCATGCAAGCCATTTGTTGTGGAGATAGATGCGAGTGCTACAGCTATAGGAGCTGTATTACTTCAGGATGGACGTCCTGTGGCTTTTGAAAGTAAGAAACTCAATAGCGCCCAATGCAATTATTCAGCTTATGAGCGTGAACTTTTTGCTATTGTCCATGCTTTGAAACAGTGGCGGCATTATTTACATGGTGCTACGTTTGAAGTGGTGTTTGATCATGAGAGTATCAAATGGTTTACCACTCAAAAGGACTTGAAGGGACACAAAGCTAGATGGGCTGAGTTTCTTCAAGAATCTGATTGTACGTTACGATATCGCAAAGGCCGATATAATGTGGTTGCCAATGCTCTAAGTCGTATGCCTGAAGTGAAAAGTCTCTCATTCACGGAATTGAGAAGTGACTTGCTACCATCCCTTCAAGGTAAGTGTGAGCATGAACCCACGTATATGCAAGTGTGGAACTTGGTAAAAAGAAGGGATCCCTCACCACAAGCTGCAGCAGACGATGCAAATTCCACACCAGACTCACCTCTTACGAGCGATGAGTTTAATCGATGGAAGAATTTTACCATCGATAATGGGTACTTACTCCACAAGGGAAGGGTATGTGTACCCCCGGACTCTGACACCACACGGCGCCAAATTCTTTATGAGTGTCATGATAGTCCCACTGCAGGTCATCCAGAAATACGTAAGACGTATGCACATATAGAGCGCCTAAAGGTAGGTGGGCTTTTGCATCCTTTAGAGATCTCTAATGGAAAGTCGGAAGAGCATCTCTATCGATTTTATTGTTGGACTACCTTCTACTAATCGTGGACATGATGCCATTTGGGTAGTGGTAGATCGATTAACAAAGATGTGTCGATTTATTCCAACCAAAACAACAGTTAAGACTCCCAAATTAGCACGGCTATTCGTGGATAATATTTATCGGCTGTATGGGCTACCAGCCAACATTGTAAGCGATCGCGATAAGAAGTTTGATAGCCATTTTTGGAGGGCGGTATTCAAACGTTTGGATACGCTGCTCAATCTCAGTACTGCTGATCACCCACAAAACTGATGGCCAAACCAAGAGGGTAAATCAAGTACTTGAGGATATGCTACGAGCATATGTGAGCAAACGACAATCTAATTGGGAAGACTACTTGCCCATTTTAAAGTTTGCTTACAACAGCTAAGCATGTAACTACGGGATTCAGTCCCTTTATGCTTATGTATGATTTTCAACCCAGGTCACCTGTTACGATGGGGTTAGCCAACGAGAAAATTCAACAAGTGAAGGATTTTCTTCAAGATCACATGGATATGTTATGGGTTGCTCGTCAAAATGTTCGACAAGCACAAGACCGTTACAAGAAATTTGTAGATGCTAAACGAAGACCAGTTACCTTTGATGAAGGGGAACTAGTTTTTCTTTGTGTACCTGAAAATTCACAAAGTTTAAAGACCGGCCCAGTACCCAAGCTGTCGCCTAGGCTCTGTGGTCTATTTAAGATCCTCAAGAGGGTAGGGCAAGTTGCCTATAAGCTGGAGCTTCCAGCAACTTCAAAGGTTCACCGAGTCTTTCATGTGAGCCGTTTAAGGAAACGACTTTACAATGAAGATAACGTGGTTGATCCTGGAGTATTGGTTGAGTATACCGAACCTCCAGTCACACCACATGAGCCAGAGAAGATTCTCGATTTCCATGAGTTACGTACTCGCCATCATGTTCGTTTGCCATGCTTTGGTCAAGTGGAAGGATAGGCCTGACGAAGGATCCACTTGGGAAAACATTAGTACGCTGAAGAAGCGATTCTCTACTTTTGTTTTCGCGGACGAAAACTCTTTCAAAAGGGGAGAGTAATGTCATGACAACGGTCCTGGGGAGCTCGACCATAAGGGATACTAGCGGGCACGGCCTAGGCTAAGCCTTACATGGTCAAGGGGACAAGAGGAGCCGGGTGTCGAGCCAAGGGCCACAGTTATGAGGATAGTGGGCGGCCGGTCAATGAATGTGGACACGGGCTAGGGTTTTAGTATAAAACCCAATGGGCACTTAGGGCTAGCTATTCTTGTGTGGTTGGGTGGTAATTTTAGAGCTCTCCTCCCTCCTAGGTCGTGGCTATGGCCTCCCATGAGTGCATGTTCTTTTCAGATTGCATGCCACGCATGATCGTAGATCATCGTCCCCTGAGCTACAAGCTGAGCTCCTAGCATGCACATCTAACTAGCCCATGCCCTCACGGGGTCCCAGTGCTCCACTAGAGCCCAAGGCTACTGTCGGTCTTGGCTGTATGTGTAGCACACGTGCGTCCACGCTAGATCCAAGCTCTATGATCGCTCCTCCATGCTCTACTGTGTGCTGTTTAGAAGATTGCACAAAGATAATAATCAAGTGATGACTTGCCCATTCTTTTATACCAAAATGGTTGGGCGTCCAGACATGGGCGTCCACAAGTGGCCGCCCGCCCATCAGGTCGTCCAAAGCCCACAATGCCCAGCTTGCCAATCTGCCTGCTACCTAGTCCTAGGTCCCCCTAGCCTACACTTGACTAGGCCCATGTACATGGTCGCATCTGGTATGCACATGACAACGGTGCCTAGCGATCACACCTACGAGGTGCGTCTTGTTTATGGGAGACAGTTTTGGGTACCAGATTTGCCGATCACGATTCAAGCATATTTGGATTGTCTCCAGTGTTTTGTCATGCAAGTGGAGCATGTAGACTTGATTTGAGGCATTGAATGGTTTAAAGCCCTCAATGCCAAGATTGATTGGGCAATCCATTGTGTTTCTTTTCCATTTGAAGGCACCCGGATTAGTATCCAGGGCGATTTTGTACCTCCTTCTGAGGGTCCTCTTGTAAATGAACTTATTCATATAATTTCATCAGACCTTTCTTTGTATGACCTGTATCATTGTGTCTTGAAACCATTTTATACGTTTACAGTATTCTCTAAGTGAATTTAATGTTTTTGAGAACGATCAGTTGAAGAAAGTATTAGATGAATATAAAGACGTCTTTCTAGAATATCTTTCATCAGGCTTACCGTCCGAAAGGGAAGTAGACCATAGGATTGACCTAGTTCCCGGAACTCAGCCGGTAAGTATTCCACCTTACTCGATGAGCCAATTAGAAGAAGATGAACTAGCTAAGCAATAGGATGAATATCTAAAGCTAGGGTGCATCAGACATAGCAATGTCCATGGGGCGCACCCGTTCTACTTCATAAGAAGAAGGATAGTTCTTGGCGCATGTGTATGGACTACAAGAAGTTGAATAAAGTTACAATCAAGAATCGGTATCCCCTTCCTAGATTGGATGACTTGATAGATAGGTTGCAAGGCGCTACCTACTATTCAAAGCTAGACTTACGTCGTACGGGGTATCACCAGATACACATTCATCCTAGACATGTCTACTTCCGTACGAGGTATGGCCATTATGAATTTCTTGTTTTACCTTTTGGTCTAACTAGTGCACCTGCTACGTTCTAGCAGTAGATGATGAACGATTTGTTCAGAGATCATCGAGATACCTTTGTAGTTGTCTTCCTCGACAAATCCTTGTGTATAGCAAGACTTTGGAGGACCATGTTCCACACTTCTGCATCGTTTTGAGTATTCTCAAACAGAATGCTAAGATCAACAAATGTGGCTTCTTTAAGAAGAGATCATTTACTTAGGACATCCTATATCTAGGAATGGACTTAGCATTGACTTAGAGAGAATTTAGAAGGTTCTAGAATGGCCTATATGTAAGACAATGAGACAATTACGATCTTTTCTAGGGTTCACAATTTTCTTACGGAAATCGGTGCGTGAGTACTCCCATCTTACAGTTGCATTCACTAACTTTTTGAAAGGCAAGAGACAAAAGTCCAACTAGCCGATCCCATGGAATGAAAATCTAAACAAGGCCTTCAATGAGCTTAAACTCAAAGTTAAAGAAACATCAGTGTTAGCTCTTCCAAATCATAGTCGGTCATATGTCCTCGAGACAAATGCCAGTGATTATGCTTTGGGAGCGGCCTTATTCCAAGACGGGCGACCAGTGGCCTTTGAGAGTAAGAAATTTGACGACACTCAAATCAAATGGCCTACTCTTGAGAAAGAGATGTATGCAGTCGTATATGCACTCAAGACTTGGAGACATTACTTATGCGACGGTACTAAATGCGTCATTTTGACAGATCACCAGTCTATAAAGTATGTCTGTGATGGAACAGATTTGAGGGGTAGGAAAGCAAGATGGACAGAATTGATGCAAGATTTCGACTTAGATATACGTTACAGAAAGGGTTCTTTGAAATCACGTTGCAGATGCATTTAGTCGCATTCCAGAGGTGAATGCTTTAGCATTCACAGAGATATTCACTGACTTATTTCAGTCTCCAAGGAGGTTGTGCAAGGGCGATCATTATTTTGGTCCTTATTGGCATATGGTCCAGGATGGGAGCTCACTTTAGATTGATCGGACCTCATTGACTGCGCCGCCTACGATATAGGTAGCCGGGGATTAGTGGGAGATTTGGAATGGTCTACTATTCTGAAATAAGAAGATTTGTGTGCTAGATGTACCAGATATTTGCTTGCGGATCCTTCGTGAGTGTCATGATACACCCACAGCAGGACATCCAGGGTACACAGAACTTTGACTTTAGTAAAACAAACATTTTACTGGCCAAAGATGAAAAACTTCATACAAGACTATGTGGATAAATGCCAGATTTGCCAAGTCAACAAGGCAGAACATCTTCGAAAGGCTGGAATGTTGCACCCATTATAGATACCTTCTAGTAAATGGGAAAGCATTTCCATGGATTTTTCTCACCCATCCGGTTGGGTTAAGTTGACAATCTACCATTGTGATACGCCCTCGCCAGATTAGGACCATAACATCACAACGATCCATGGACACAATGTCTGGCTGGACTTACAATCAGGGTAAATAGTTCTAAAGTCTATCTGTTGTTGTGAGGGCCACGCCCCAACCCGTTCAGGTGTTCAGAGGGCATCCCTCTCGCTTAGGACCAGACTCCCCCGGGATATCCACACCCGGTCTCAAGTCTAGCCTAAGGGGGTTAATCTCTGAAGTTATATCGTAGGCGGCCAACTTAAATGATTTGATACGCTACGATAGATATATACTAACTAGTTAAGTACCTCCCTATTTCCTTTGTCCTATTTTTTGATTTTCATCATTTCTTTCTGCCCTTTCCTCATGATTTCTAACTGGGCTTCCTTTTCCTCCCTTTTGATTGGGGTTTTGCCTCCTCACTTCGTCCAACACTTTCCTTGGATTTTTGGATGGTTCTCCTAGCTCTTGATGGCTTTCATTTTCCAAGGGCTTCTTTGTGCTCCTTGTAACTTCTTTGGGCTCTTCCGGCCCCCTAGACGTCATTGGATCATCTAGTTTTTCAATTTGTTCAGTCAATGGCCTCTTTGGGTTCCATTGCTGTTCTCCGGACATCTCAGGTCCTGTATACTTCTAGGGTGACTCTGACCCTTTTGCACACAATGGCCTCTTTGGGTTCCATTGCTGCTCTCCGCACACCTCAGGTCCTGTATCTGCTAGTGGCCTTTCTTGGCTCCACTACATACCCCTGGGTTGATCAGACTCGATACACATTTGTGGCCCAATGGGGTTCCACAACATTTCTCTAGGCATCTCAACCCTTGTGTTGCCTAATGGTCCCTTTGGGTCCCATTGCACTTCTTGGGACATCTCAAGCCCTGTATCAAGCCTATCTAGGCTTTCCATTTATTTTCCGGACATCTGAGGTCCATTGTTGGCTGATGGTCCCTTTGGATCCCATCGCTCTTTCTTGGTTTCTTAGGCCCCATGCTTGTCTCACCTTGCAATGGTTCACGTAGCATTTTTTCATTATTTTGCCTTGTTTCATGATTTTGTTCGTTAATCATTTTGTCTTTCCTTTGTTGCTCGTCTATTGTTTTTTGTGCTTCAATCCTTACTTGGTGTTGCTCCCACCATGCATTTTTGGGTAGTTCATTTTGCGATGGGATCCGAGCACTTCCTTGTGGGGTCTTTTGGCAAAATTTTCTTTCTAGCACTGACTTTGTTAAGCTCAGCTTGCTTTTCTTCTTGATGCCTTATTCTTAGTGGGCAGTCATGGCTTATGTGCCTCGAGACCCGGCAATAATAACATGATAGCTGGTTTCTGCCCCTGGGTCCTTCCTGGGCTTGTAGTCCCCCTCGGTATCTTCCTCTGCCCCTTTGCCTATGTTGTGGTGTTGCCTGAGGCTCTTGGGTGTCTACTTGATTTAATGTTGCTTCTCTATTCCTCATGTTGTAGTGGCAATTAGCGGTCGTGTGATTATAAAGCGTATGTGATTAATTAATTATAAATTTAGCATTAAATATTTAGATGGTCTATCAAAGTTGAAAAAATTAAAGTTTGAAAAAGCCAAACTTTTTAAAAGATTCTAGAAAAGCTTAGAAGTGTATTTTTTGAAAGTTTCTAGAAGCTTCCATATCAAGAGGTTGGTGGATAGGATGCAATGAGTTAATCAAGTGGAAAAAGAGGGCTAGATAGGCTAGGAAAATAGAAATATAAATCTTTGAATTAACTCTAGGTTAATCATGGGACCACAAGGGGGAGAATATTATTGCTCTTAAGTTCACAAGTCATGCGAGTGAGTAGCCACGTGCTAGAACTAATTAAAAAGGAGGCTATAGGTTAAACCAAGATACTCAACAGGTCTCCTAGGTCAAAGTGGCACATTTTTAAAGCTAGCTCCCCCCTATCCAATCACCACAGGTCCAAAAACTTATAAAAAGGGGTCCCTAACTCACAATTTTACTAACTTTTCCACTCAAAGTTTATTATACTTACATAATCATAAAGAGAATGACATTATCTTGAAGGAGAAGGCATAATTAGCTTCTCCAACACTCAACCTTGAAGCGCATCGGCTTTAGGTAAACAATGGTTTCCAAGTTATAATGGCCTTTTTATCGATTTTTGCGCATAAATCATGTTTAAATTTATTTTTTTAATGGCAAAACACGTTAATTTCTTATAATTTATTATGACTCCCCCAAATCATTGGTTAAGTAACATAATATTTATTCCTTAATTTACATGACTAATAATTAGTTATCAATTATCGATTAATAACTTTTACATGTCTCTTTCTTTCTTTGTATTGCATCCACCTTCGCAGGACAAGGTCTTTTGCCACTTGGACTACACATGTGCCCCACAACAAGCACTTCTTTCATTCCAAATATCGACTTTGCTCCTGAGGACAAAGTTAGGTTCACATCTTCCAACCTGGACAAAATCCTATCACTATCTTTTATATGATTTGCCACCACAAACTTGCGGCACCCCCTTGAATCTGGATCCTCATCTTTCTTTTTTTTGTCATATCCTTTAATAGACACATCGCCCAGAAAGGGCATAGTTATTTGAGGTATGAATTCATGTAAGACTTTGTTCATACCATTAATCATATTTACAACCGCTCCCTATGATAAGGTGCACATGCTTACCAAACCCAACGGTGTCCTCATGGTAGTCATGTCCCTGCTCCCTATATCTAGCTGGAACTGATTAAAACCTGACTACAAATCCCCCATAGAAATTTAGAATATATCGCCCTTCCTACAAATGCCTCTACAGATTCATTCATAATTGGCCCTGTACCCACATTTCTAATTGTGACTTTGTTCATTGGCTGCATGTCCTGGATGAAGCGTAGAGCCCTATTCCTCTTTGGCACAGTGAACCACCTGTTGGAATATGGAGCACAAGAAGAATCCAAAATACCCATTTTGATTTTCCCATTCAGTAGCTCCATTAACTTTGGCAAGAGAGCCTTAAGCACTGGAATTGGCCGTAGGTTCCAAGGCACATGAGGTACAATGAAGATCGCCATTGGTACTACCACACTTGGATCAACACATCCTATCTCATGCGACTGAAAAGCAAATGCCTTACTGTGCTTCAAAAGCATCTCCTCAAAGCATTTCTTCTCATTTGGTAGCAGGAAGTCCTTGCAGCCCATCTTTAGCTCCTTCAAAGACTCTTGCGTGAATTTGTGCCTAATCCTTTTTGGATCCTTGAGGTTCGGTTGCAAAAAAGCTTTATCCATCTTTTCTTTGCTCTTTGGTGATATGGGCAAGGCTACTGGCTTGACCTTCTTTGCCACTGTCTTGTATTTGGTATCCACCTGAACCATTGGTCCACACTGCATTTTTCTGCACTCCTTTTCAAAAGCTTCAATCACATCATACATGTCCATTGAAACTTTCATAGTCTCATTCCCACCCTATAAACAAGAACTTTCCATAGCAAGAATTTCACTCATAGTATCCACAAAGTTTATTTCGTCAAACACGCCTATTATAGATTCACCCTCCTCGAGAAAACCACTCTTTCAAACTTGTTTGTACATTTTGTACATGATGACGCTCTCCACGCTTTAAATCTCCACTCTTAATGAAAGACACTGACCATAGCTAGACAAACTTAGAAAATTTGCTGAGAAAGCTTGAGTCATGCGAGAATCTTCTGCCCCTCGTACCAGTATAGTCTCGCCATGCAATGGTACCTGTCAAAAACACTTCACCTCTTTGAAATTCTTAAACTCTTTATTTGATTTTGGAAGTGATTGTTCCCCAAATGTTTCACGGTTCCTCTCGTGATTGACACAGACAGTTAAAAATTGGACAGCCCTCTTACCATCTTTGCTCCTTATCCTTACATAGGCTGAATCGTCATCAAGGACCTTTGTTTCCATCCTTACCACCGTAATGTAGGGTTGTCCAACGATAAGGGGATATGACAACATTTCTTGGACAAAGCAATTCTGATCGTCCTTTACATACCCTCACATTTGGACAGACTTCATAAAGTTCACCAGCTGAATTATTTGCTGCCCTAATCATATATCCATGGTTAGCATCCATTGGCCACTTGCATTTATTATAATGACTCTTAGACATAAGGTTTATCTTTGATCCATGGTCAATCAAGGCAACATTTGGTTCTTCCAGCTCACCTATTTTGACGAGGGTTTCATGTATAGCTCTTGCCCAATGACTCCTAGAATAGTGGCTTCTAGGAATAACCTCTTTTTCTTCATCTTCACCCACAAATCATACCTAGCGTGTCCCTTTGTAGATTGGTTACAGTCTATCTCATTTTCTTTTTCATCATTTTGTTGCACTTGTATTCCGTGAGCTTTAGAGATACTTGCTTCACCCTATGGCAAGATGGATTCAATCAAATTTTATCTTTTCCTTCATATTATGTCAATAATTTCATCATGGAACTCCTTCTTTGCAATTCCGAGAACTTCGCCCAAAGTAAACTCCACCTTGCTGTTCAAGATCCTATCCTCTAGTACCTTCTTGAGGTCTATAGCGGCTTCAATGTCGTGGACTGCAGCTTATACAATGGGCTTTTTCCCTTGCTCCTTTCTTTCTAATGCTTTGTCTTTATTGAAGCATCCTCCATTGGCACTTCACGTGGAGGTGGATCTCGTAGCAGAGACTCTTGAGAAGGCCCTGGTTCCTTTCTTTTGCTGCCTCTAGTAACCCTTTTTGACGGTCCTTCATCCCCAATTTCCCTTTTATGCTTATCTTCCACTTGTACTTCATTCTGGCACTTTGCAATGTAGGCATGGATTGACAAGGAGTCTACTCAATCCTCCCAAATAGTTTCAAGGCGAATACAATCCCCTGCCTCGTATAAGGCCTCCCTGGATACTTCCCTTTTTGTAATCAGCTCCATTGCAGATGACCGGAGATCCCTTTCATCTTCTTCTTTCCTTGCCTTTGTCTCTTTATGTCTTGGTTGATTTGCTTTCAACCCAAAAGTTGCTACTTAGACCATAGAGATAGCATGACTTGCAGCCATGTCTGCAATGAACTTTTTTATCCCACCTTTTCCAAAATCTGTGCCAAGCGGTAGATCTGTTTCAATCAAGTGAGTTATGCCATCTTTGAAGAAGACAAGCTCTTTTTGTGTCATGAGAATATATTTTAAGTCCTCTTTAAGAATATTATTTTTCCCTCTTGAGTTATTTGGGGACGCCTAGGTTACTCTTGCGTCATGCTGGCTAGGTTGATATCGTGGGTGACACCACTATAAATATTAATACGTGCGGTATATGACGTATGCTTGGGGCCGCCTATGATTATTTCAGTTAGGTTTGTATGATAGGGTGATTCCTAGGATGATTCTTGGGGTACTTACGCCTGGTAGTCATGAGTTGGTGATGGTTTGTGCCTGTTTAATATTTGTGGGATTAATTTAATTATTAATTGGGCTTATATTTTTAGGTGATGAAGATTACGAGGATTGATGAATAATGTTGAGGAGAATGTTTCTTATGCGCATCATATTTATTTTTACAAGCGTAGCTTGTAACCTTAGTAGTTGATTTTTTCACTCTAATACCACTGAAAACGGAATCGTTCTCTAGGATAGCTTGTGGAACACTTGAGAAATTCAACACATAAATTCAATCATGAAAACACATGCTTTGCAGGTTTCAACAAAATCAAATAAATTAAACAAAAGCTTAGCAAACATAATACTTAGCTCCAAGACAAACATGCTGGGTGCAATCTTCCCACTGAAAACGGAATCGTTCTCTAGGATAGCTTGTGGAACACTTGAGAAATTCAACAAATAAATTCAACCATGAAAACACATGCTTTGCAGGTTTCAACAAAATCAAATAAATTAAACAAAAGCATAGCAAACATAATTCTTAGCTCCAAGACAAACATGCTGGGTGCAATCTTCCCCCCCCCCCCCCCTTGTGCGTGGCCTTCCCCCACACAAGAGTATTTTTATTAGCTTCCAATAAAAAATAGGCCATAGTCCCCAAAAATATACAAAGTGTGCTTTTAGAGAGCACGACACTCTTCCACAACAAAAATAGAGTGTCCCAAAAATTGGGGCTAGGGTAAAGCCTTTAGGCTTTAATAAATTCAACATTATAAATGTATTTTTCCTAATGTATCAAAATGGAAGAGTATGACTCAATAAAGGGCTCGTCTCTCCTTTGACTAAACATTGGAGGAAAATATTTTCGTTGTCCTTCCTTACACAAATGCTATGTGTATCATAGTCTATAATAGGGTTGTACATATATCTCCAAGGCATACCCAATATTACATCTACGCCTTGTAAAGGTGTAACTAAGAAATCTCTTTTTTCTGTTAATGAATTGATGCTTAAAGTTAAACCTTTCATCTCTTGCATGCAATTATACTTGGTTCCAGTAAATGCAGCTTTAACTCTATAATGTGTAGGTGAAGGTTGAATGTTTAAAACTCTAATTGTCTTTTTAGAAATAAAGTCATGAGTGCTACCATCGTCATGCAAAACAATAACTTCATGCTCATTAATTTTTCCTTTTATTTTGAGTAGCGAATGAGCTTGAGGCTTACCTTCTGCTTCTGAATAGTGAGGGTCAGAGTTACCCTCTTGCTTGAGCGATTCATCTTCATTGTCGTCCCCTTCAAGCATATTGACTCGTGCCGCAGGTGTCGGATTCTTTGCACGTTCTGGGCAATTTGGTGCTATATGTCCTTCTTTATGACATCGAAAACATTTGATTGGAGGACCTTTGGGCTTGCCACCGTTGACTTTCTTTGAATTTGATTCGCCTTTGACCATTTCCTTGCCTTTGTCAAACCCTGGCTTATGAAAATTTCTTGAAGCATGAAAAGGTTTAGAGTGGTTACTCTCAAATGACTTGGCCTTTCTAAGAAAACCATTTTTGCGTTCGGAATTTGTTGCCAAAGATATAGCTGTAGAAAGTGAATGAGGTTTAAACGTATTCACATCGGCCCTAATTGTAGACTTAAGGCCCGAAATGAATTTCCTCTTTTGGTCCTTCTCATTGACTTTCTCCACAACCTGTACCTGTAGTAATGTATTCCAAAACTTCTCCACATACTGAGACATGCTTTCTTTTTCAAGTTGATGCAATGTATCCCATTGATGCCTAACTTTAGATTTAAATTGTGAAGGTAAGAAATGCTTTTTCAGTAGCCTTTGAAACCTTTTCCATGAATCCGGTTTGTAAGGGACGTACAGTAGCCCTCACATCCCTTTTCCCCTCTTCCCAACAAATTGGTAGGACGAAGGAAACATAGAGGTACTTAATTAGTTAGTATATCTCTGTCGTAGCGTATCAAATCGTTTGAGGTGCTTGTCGGCGCGGTATAACTTATTTGGATTAACCCCCTTAAGTTGGACTTGGGTCCAGGTGTGGAATCCCCAAGAGAGTCTGATCCTAACCTGGAGGGACACCTATGAACACCCTAGACGGGTTGGGGCGTGAGGCCCATGAGGAACATCACCTGCGTGTCTAGGCTTCGTAGCCTCATGATGGTTTGGCAAGGTCTGTCGTGTCCTGTTGTCCTTAAAATGATTGGGTGAACAACTGCGCCAATTGCTCCCAACATCGTATGTTTGATCATGATTAATTGCTTATTCGACGGTCTTTGGGACTTGAGTTTTAGCATGAAGTCAATCTGGGAATTGAGTCTAAGCATGAAGTCGGTATTCTGTGTCCATACCCCGTACGAAACCTTGTTGCTTCTCGAACTCATCCAGTCCTTCGAGCTTGAAATTAATCTCCCTATACATGGACATATACTACGTGCTTGAAAGGCCAATCATATGGCATATATCTAAAACACCCCAATTCTCAGCCTTGTTCTTAGTCGATGAGTATCACCGCTTTTGTGCAAAAATGTGTTCCTTGTTGCGTTCACGCAACATGGCGACCAACTAAAGGTGTGAAAGTGGCCTTATCTCAATAGGGACATCATCTTCTAGATCTATGTCATCCCTGGTTTGTATAGCATACGCTCAAAATCAAAAGCTAAGAAATACTTCCTTATACTAAGATGAGAAATAGGACTTCATCTGGAGGTCGAGTGTGTTCTTTGTCGTGTAAAATTTGTAGGAATCTCCTGAATTGATATTTCTCTTATTGTGCTTACGAGAATAGTACCATGGCCTTTCTTCTTGATCGAGAAAAATTAGTTGTCTACTTGCCGTTTGTTTGGGAATGGTTGTTGCAGGTCTCGATATTTGCTTTGCCACCCATGAACACCCCTTGGGTTCCCTTGACTGAAAAATAAAACTCCAAAACTAGCATTGTGTGCTCGTTGGAATGGCCTTGGAAAAAACTTTGAAAAAACGTCTTAGAACTTATCGTCTTAAACAAAATAATTTAAAAAAAAAGAACTTATCGTCTTGAAGACAGAGATGGCAGCGTCTTGAAGACAGAGATGGCAGTCTTCTTGCCAGACAAAAGAGAGATGAAGTGTGGGGTTCTAAAGATTGGCCGGTCCTTGTAGCAAAAAAAAATAAAATTACGCGTGCGCCATAACACCTCACAAGCATGCACAGATGCACGCACTAGTGCATCCACACACAAGCAGCCACGTGCACTTGCGCGCGCGCACACCCCCCCCCAAAGTTTGACCTTGATGTGCCGGAGGCACAATGCACCATGCACGCGCAAATCGTCCGTGCCACAAAAACGCGCAACTGCAAAAGCACCCGTGCACACAAATACGTGCCTCACTGCACTGTAGGCATGCATTAGTTCGGCATCCACTCATGCATCCAACCCCCTAAAACCCCCACTTACATACTTTGTCCCATGTGAACCCGACCAAACGGTATCAAAATTTGGCAGGCCTGTACAGTATACCCCAAGCCAACCCTACAAGTTAGAGGATGTTCACATGTAGTTTCATGATTTTCAATGTAAATCACTCTTGCCCGTGTGAACTAGAATTGGAATTGAACCAAAATTGAAACAAGGTGTCAACACATTGCCTCCCATAGGTTGAACCAAGATTTGATCAATTCAGAGCTTGTTAGGCCATGTTCACATGCACAAGCATCTCTTTGACTGCAAGGCCTAAACGGCTGGCTAAATGGAAACCAAAATTCAAACAAGGCATAATTACAAAGTCTCCATCGGTACAATCCAAATTTGGGGAACATCAAACATGTAAGGGTGCATGACGTGCAATTTTGAGTTTTTGGCCTAACAAATCTAAGTGTGATGAGCTGTGAACATATCTATCAGTTGCAACTACGTATGCCGATTGCAAACAAATGTTGGGTGACTGCTTAAACCAAACCATAGTGCAAGAGCACTTGAAATTGGGAGTAGACTATCCAAGTGAGGGTTCTATCTTGCAAGTAAAGATGAATGAATCTTGTGGGCCAATCCCTCCACAAAGTAGGATTGATCCTCCCATGATAATCTCTCCAGGTTACCATGAGGGATCACCCATGTCTATGTCAACTACTGCTGCAGTTCCTACAGTCGAACAACTCCTATTGAGAATTTGTGTGGATTTCAGGAAGCTGAATGATCGAGAGAAGACCACATTCATCATCAAGTGGGGGGCGTTCATGTTCTTAGTGATGCCCTTAGGACTGTGCAATGCATCAACAACTTTTCAGAGAGCAATGATGACTATATTTGCCAGTACTTACAAAAGTTCATGGCCATTGTGGATGATTTCACTGTGTATTCCAGTATAAATGATCATCTGAAGTGTCTACGGCTCATGTTCAGCCGATGCAGGGAGAAGATGTATGTCAACGAACTGGAAAACCACTTTCTAGCAGTATGGGGCCACTGAACACCATTCAGCCCTTTGGCACCATTCATGAAATGGGGAGTCAACTTCATGGACCCATTCAAGAACACTGGGAATCACAAATACATAATAGCAGCAACTGACTACGTCACAAAGTGGGTGGAGGCAAAAGCACTGACGGACAACACAACCAAGAAAACAACCTAGTTCTTATTTGAGCAGATTATTACCAGATATGGCTGCCCCTTAGAGTTGGTTAGTGACCAGGGTACCGACTTCTTGAATGAAACGGTTGAAGCACTAATTAAGCTATTCCAGATTAAGCACCAAAAATCAACCACGTATTATCCTAGGTGCAATGGTCACGCGGGGAGCACGAACAAAACCCTGAAAAGCATACTGACCAAAATGGCTTAGATGGTGAAGGGCTCCTGGGATATGCACTTAGATTCAGCACCCTGGGCCTACAGGTCAGCCTTCAAGGTGTCAACAAAGCAAATGCCCTTCAGATTGACTTTTGGTTTGGAAGCAATAGTTCCATATGAGTTCATGATACCAGCTCTGAGAGTGTCAGTTAAGCACCAGCTGAACCCCAAGACGAATCTTTAGGACAAGTTGCTGGAACCGAAAAAGCTAGATGAGGAGAGGTAGAGGGCACTCTGGGAGTAGGATATTGCTCAGAGACAAATGAAGGCACAACACAACCACAGGGTCTCAACACGAGAAAGTTTGAGGAGGGTGACCTGGTTTGTGGTACCCTGGAAAATTGGGAGGGAAAAGGAAAAATTTGAGCATAGGCTAGGCTGGACCATATGAGCTCTTCAGATTATATGAGAATGAAGAGACTAAAAGGGATTGGAGCTTCCAGATTGGGTGAATGTTGGTAAGCTCAGAATGTACCAGGTCGGACACCAAGATCGGAGGGTGGTGGATATTTCAGAGAGCAGTAAAAGCCAGCAGGCAGATATCTCGGTTCACAACCCAGGGAGGATCAAGAATCTGGGAAAGGGGCAGATCAGACAACATAAAGCAATGACCACCGACGAGTCACAAGGCAGTGGTCAAACCAGTCAAGAAAAGTTGCTGAGGTGGCACAAATTTAAACGGCTGATATGAGTTGTTATTACGGTTGGCATCTTTGTTGTTGTTGTGCCATCTATGGTGGAAGCCATTCTAAGTGCTCTTGGTGGACTTTGGCTGCTGGTTGAGCAGCTTTAGCTGAGAGTTTTTTTTGAATTTCTATCTAAAAATAGCCTGATACTTGGTTAGTGTTTGGCACCTAGTTGTATAGATGATCTGAATTGCTGCTGGTTTGGCATGCTATTGCATGTTGAATGTACATAATGATAAGTACTTTGGGTTGTTTTACACCCTGTAGGGTGCATATGGCATCATGTATGATATCTTTTCTTGTGTTGTTGTAATATACCTTAAGCCTTACACTGTACTCTATCATAGGACTTCTAAGTTGTCTTGTTGCTGCTCCCTTGTGATTGCATACTACTGGTCTAAATGGTGGCTGGCTGCTAACTAATGGCTATCATTTTTGCTTAATTGGAAATGGAATTTATGGTTCATGGTGTTTTGATGATACATGACTTGCTGACTTTCGATAAATGAGTTTTTTGGACTTGATAAGATAAAACTTATTTGACGAATGGATACTGGTTAATACTTGTTAAGCTTGGATGATGCTTACAGTACCCTTGTTATCTTGTCTTGTCTACATGGACATCGATAACAAGTGTGGGAAGGCAATGACACCTGTCTTCCAACCATTAAAATAAACTTGTTCTAACATGTTATTTTTGGTTGATGGTGGTAGGTAAGCAACTTTCCTACTTGTGTGTGCGGGACTAGATAAGGAGGGTACCTGTTTTGTTTATCTGTCACTACTCTTCTTTTTATAAGCCTACTCTATTATATGGCTATACCTTATACTCAATGTAACATTTAGCTTTTTCAGACAACTAAAATGTCTTATCTGAAATTCGGTGTACACTCTTAGTTTGTCATATCGGAAGTGTATAATATTTTAAAGAGAAACTCTCTTGTACTTTCAAGCTAGTTTTTGGTTAGACTGGTCTGCCCCTTACTTGTCGGCCTCGTATGATTTCATGATTTAATGTCATCCGTGTAATATGTATATATATTAAACAAGAATACACACACACACACACACACACACACACACATTAACTGTAAACTTTTTTAGTGCTTTTTATTGTTCTACTGCTGCATGTATACTAAACTATCTAAGTGGCTTACCGTTTAAAAACTTGTGAACTAATTCTAAACACTTTGGACCTAACCCTAATGGGTTTGATTTTATTTGTATAAACCCTAATGGGTTTGCTCATATCTCTGATTCATTCTCCAGAATTATAGGATGATGCTTGCCCCAGTGGTGATTTACTTGCCTTACTTAAAGGCAGGGTCAAAATGCTTTTTTGCATCCCTTTTAGGAAAATTTAAAAAAAGGGGGGTTTTTTTTAATATATTCTAAAATAGGTCTGGACTGGTTGGCCTTGCTATATTTGGAATTACACTTTGGGTGCTCTAACTGCGCCTTCTGTTTCGAGGGAAGATGAGGCTCTGCTGTTTTTCTGCGCGGCGCCTTTATAGAATGCCCTAATTCTAGTAATAATTAGAAGGTATCGGGTAAGCCCTAGGCTATTTAAACACTACTCCTTCGCACACTGTGCGCTTATTCTTCATCCGGACTTGGTCTCTTCCTACTGGAGCATTTCCGACCTGCACCATGGCTTCTCAGGTAGAGCATATCTACTGGTACATTACTTCTTTTTTGTTGGCATGTGCT
This sequence comes from Cibotium barometz, assembly GCF_041138505.1. Classification (NCBI taxonomy): domain Eukaryota; kingdom Viridiplantae; phylum Streptophyta; class Polypodiopsida; order Cyatheales; family Cibotiaceae; genus Cibotium; species Cibotium barometz. The sequence goes on along the minus strand of NC_141052.1, from coordinate 12,713,994 downwards.
TGGTGATGCTATGTACTTACTGCTCTTTTGAGAAGAGGTCTTTGGCGCTCCTGATTTTTGTGAATATACTCCCTACTCTGAAAATTTATGCTTGACATTACCTCTGGTGAAGGCTTTTTCTGGCAAGTGCTAATACCAGTGTGGGGATTTCTTGGTTGGCATGTTCTGGTTGATGATCTGTACAAACTGGTTTTTATGTCGTTACTGGTGATGGTGGGTATGATGGAGCAGTAGATACAATACGTGCTTTGTTGGTTTTTGGTTTTCGTATAACATACAAAATTTATGGCTGTATATTGCTTGACACCTACCTAAGGCTTGTTTAGTATTCTTGACTAAACACTATATCTCCTTATTAGGAGTCATTATACAAATATTTGCTTTGGTTTGATGCCTACTGAGTATGGATTTATTTTGATCATTAAACAAATACTGCTGGCTGTAATATGTTAAAAATATTTTTAGTCTGTTGAATACTCTGCACCATTTTATATGTCCTCTTCCTTATTGATTGAGGAAGGTCCTGCATGGATTTAATCCCTTGCTGTTTTTACCATGACCTACTTTATAAGCCTACTCTATTATATGGCTGTACCTTATACTCAATGTAACATTCAGCTTTTTCAGACAACTAAAATGTCTTATCTGAAATTCTGTGTACACTAGTTTGTCATATCGGAAGTGTATAATATTTTAAAGAGAAACTCTCTTGTACTTTCAAGCTAGTTTTTGATTATAATGTAATAAAGACTGGTCTGCCCCTAACTTGTCGGCCTCGTATGATTTCATGATTTAATGTCATCCGTGTAATATGTATATATATTAAACAAGAACACACACACACACACACACACCATTGGCAACACACACAATTTCTTGCACGTGCACGCACGCGCGCGCGCGCGCACACACACACCCACCATTGGCAACACGCACACAATTTCTTGCACCATCATGATGAGCACACACGGTTAGCATGCGCGCACAGGAAATGCACATCATTGTCCTTGAATGCTAGAGTGTTGTGTTGAATTTGAATTATCAAAGCAGCCCAGTGCAGTTCAATAGTAAAAGGTCTTGTGCACTTTCACACGCCAATGGGCTTTCTTCATAGATGGACGTAGGGTTTGTGCTAAGCTTGTGGTTACAACGAAATTGCCAGGACTTCTTCTAGAGTTTATGCCATTTTATAAGAAATTGGGAGTAGCCTTGTTGGCTATGTTGTGGGCAATAGCATAATGAGAGATAAGAACAAGACTAGATCATCTTAAAAATAAAAGATCACCTTGTTTAGTGAAGGAGGCTCTGTAATTTATCTCAATCTGAGGTATCGTGGAGGAGACATGTTGTAGTGGTCGATTTACATTGACGGAGGGTTTGCTATACACAATTTGTCACTATCAATTTCAATAATCACTTTGTCTCTCCATCTCAAAGAGCAGCGAAAAAAGAATAGGGAAAGGTAGTGTGCAAAGGATATGGATACCCCAAGGATTCTCTCAACACTCAGTCCCACATCTACATGACTTCATAAATGAGGAAAAAAATAAAATAGCAAAATAAATCCCTAATGGGTGCCTTAACAACTATGAGCCGGATATTCATACAAACTTAAAACTAGTCACACCACTTACACACCCAATATGAAATTACCTTTTTCACAGATTAAATTGTCTTTAAAATAATCTTTTAATGAAACTATACTATCATTGATCATAATCTTTCAAAATATCCCATTAAATCCTAATTTTTAATTTTTCCTTCATCGGTGTACTTATGGCATCATTGGCAACCAGAACGCTTACCACGTATCCACTGAGGGGCCTTTTCAATAGTTCCTAGCTTATAGTACCTGGCAATATATTCACTTATAAAAATCAAAATGGAATCTCCGTCCAAGATCAGCAAGATCAACCAACATATCCATATAAAAGAGCCATGGACTCATCCGTTGAGGACCAGCAAGGTCAATCAACCAGATCCAGGCCCGAATTGAGAAAACAACTCTTATTCCTTGTTCCAATATCTTCCACGATGTACGTGTGGGTATCTTCGGCGACCTAGAGCTCGAGCACCGTATGGTCAACACCCTCTAGGATCCTTTCGCAGGTCACCTAGCGCTTCACTCATAGGCCGCTTCCTTGGTCCCTCATCTACAATACCGGAAGCTCACCATTTAAATCAAACCGAGGTTGGTAAAGATCTCGGTCGATCTTGCTACGCGAGACATTCTCCGTTGAATCTCAACTGTTACAACTTTATCAGTTAGGTCTCCCCACGACCTCATTTACAAGACGGTCAAAATGCTTTCCCAGCATTCTTGACATAAAACAGTTTAAAAATAGGTCATAAATACAGTTTCTATAACAAACTCTCGTCTTTCCACATTGTTAGCATGTTGACCTCAACATTCAAAGACAATCTTATTTTCTAAATTCACTAGAAGTTATAGTGTGGGCATTCTCTAGATAAACTTCTTTTATCTATAGCCTATATGTTTTGATGAGAAAAATCTCGTCGGCATTTTCACTTGTTGAAATCTCTTTCTTTAGAGTTCAAACAAGTTTACCTTGTTGTGTTGTTCGGATAAGGAAATTTGGATTCTTCCTTTGTTGGCATTTCTTTCTCTAGTTCCGTACTTTAGGTGATTTATATAGTCACCCTGATTGTTTACGGATGGACATATGTGTCTCATCGAGACGTTGATGACTCTATATGTTGATATGGGTAACTCGAGACGTCGATTATTCCATATGCAGATGTGGGTATGTCGGGGCGTCGAAGAATCCCTGGTTTCTGCTGTTATAATGCTATGCTTTTCTACTTTATTCTGAAAGGTTTACAAACGAGGAAGTTACTTTGAATATGAATTGCTCTGATCATCCGCAGTAGTCTGATGGGCAAACAGAGTGTATGAATCAGATTGTAGAGGATATGCTTCGTGCATATGTCTCTAGAAAATCATCATATTGGAGAAAATATCTTTCAATGATGGAATTTGCCTTTAACAGTTTTAAATATACGGCTATTGGTTTTAGTCCGTGCATACTTATGTATAAGTATTAACCCAGGGCACCTATTGATGTCGGTCTTAAGGACATCGAGCTTGATGCATCGAGAGATTTCTTGCGAGATATGCAGAAAATTCTGACCGAAGCTTGGGATTCTCTATCAGGAGTGCTCATGATAGGGCACGGTTTTATGCTGATAGGTGATGCTCATCTGAGTCTTTTGAACCAGGAGCGTTGGTTTATTTTAATGTTCCTAAATATTCTCAAACTTTGTCAATGGGAAAATGCTCGAATTTATCTCCTAGATATTGTGGTCCATTTTCGAGTTATACATCGGATTGGCACGGTTGTGTTTGAACTTAAAACTACCTCCACATGTTAGAGTTCATCCAATCTTTCATATCAATAGGTTGAAAGGGAAACTGGGAGGTGAGGATAACAGAGTTACTTCTCAAGAACTCGTTGAAGTCGAAGAATTATCCTATGTTCCACATGAACCTGATAAGGTACTTGAATTCAGGGAAAGGAAACTTTCTAGTTGACTAATCCCCGAGGTTAAAATTAGGTGGAAAGATAGGGAAATAGAGGATTCGACTTGGGAGTTAGTTGAGATTGTTCAGTGTAGTTCTCCTTCTTTTCATTGCAAGAGTGCAATGTTTTAAGAGAGGGGAAGTATGTTATATATACATTATGTGTGCTATGTTATATACACATTATGTGTGCATATACTAGGAGCCTAACCCACATTAGACTTGTGAGCATGGGATCATGGGAACAAGGTCTAGTGGAGCATGGGTTAGGACTAACCTTAAGGGTTAAGGTTAGGGTCAGGCATCCAAGGGTCACACATGAGGAATGGAAAGTCAAGAGTCACTTGAGGGCCCTTCTATATAATAGGGGCATGGGGCACAGTCAAGGGGGCTTCGGGGGCTTGGAGGCTTGAGGGCTTATATGCAATACCAATTTTTGTACTCTCATACATTAGCCATCAAAAGAGAGGAACAAAATACAGTAGCCATTGGGTACAATACCATTTGGTACTATAGAGTCCCCATTTGGTACTGTGTAGGACCAATTGTGGGGCTATAAAATATTAGCCATTTTGTAGAGTACCATTTGGTATAGTAGAGTATCATTTGGTAAAGTAGAGTACCATTTTGATACTGTATAATACCAATTTTTGTACATTTGGTAGAGTATAGTAGCAATTGGGTTTTGTATAGTATCAGTTTTGGTATAGTAAGACATTATCCATGAAAGACATTTTGGTACTCTACTAGGAAACACACTATAGAGTACCTTAAATGGCATTACAGGGTTGATGCCATCAAAAGAGAGGAACAAAGACATTAGCTATTTGGTACTTTACCATTTGGTGCAGTAGATACCAACTTGGTACTGTTCAGTACCAAGTTTGAAACTAGTTTGGAAATGTCTTATAGAGTACCTTAAATGGTGGTACAGGGTGGATGCCATAAAGAGAGATGAACAAAGTCATTATCCATTTTGGTACTTTACCACATGGTGTAGTAGAGTACTGCTTTGGTATTGTATAGTAACAATTTTGTATTGTATAGTACCGAATTCGGTACTGTAAGACATTTTCAATGAAAGACATTTTGGTACTGTACTAGGAAATGTACCATAGAGTACCTTAAATGGTGGTACATGGTGGATGCCATGAAAATAGAGGAACAAAAACATTAGCCATGTGGTCCAGTAAAGTACCAATTTGGTGGTGTATAGTACCAAGTTTGGTACTGTAAGACTTTATCAATGAAAGATATTTTGGTTTTGTACTAGAAAATGTACTATAGAGTACCTTGAGTAGTGGTATAGGGTGGATGGGTTTTATATGTACATTATGTGTGCTATATTATATACACATTATGTGTGCATATACTAGGAGGCTAACCCACATTAGACTTGTGAGCATGGGATCATGGGAACAAGGTCTAGTGGAGCATAGTTTAGGACTAACCTTAAGGGTTAAGGTTAGGGTCAGGCATCCAAGGGTCACACATGAGGAATGGAAAGTCAAGAGTCACTTGAGGGCCCTCCTATATAATAGGGGCATGGGGCACACTCAAGGGGGCTTGGGTTGGAGGCTTGAGGGCTTATGCTATAGTCTCTTGTGTAGAGGTCCATATCTACTCTTCTACCATTTCACACTTTAGCTACATGCTATTGGATTGGAGTTATACCTCTTGATGGTATGGGACATCAAGGTAGAGGTATGATGTATTTCATTTATTATTCATGTGTGCATCCCTTGGGCTCGGGGGTGGTTGGGTGGTTGAGTTATGCCTGATTTATGCATGTTTATGCATAACAATTATCTAGAGAGATCTTAGGGTTTTAACAATGGGGCTATTATGTAGTACATAACATGGAATTATAGGGTACTCTTTAGTACATTTTAGGGTGCTCTATATAACATGCTACTATATGGTAGATAAAAGTACTTTTGCCTACATCACAAGGTTTTATAGAGTACTCCAATTAGATGGAATGTACTACATAGTCACATGGGAACGCCGTTCCACTGTTGTGGAACGGGGGAACGTGGAGGAGGCCACCTTGGGAACGGTGGAACGTGGAGATACGTGGCTTTTAATTTTTTATTTCCCTCATGCGCGAAACGGCGACGTTTTTCTCCACGGGCAGCGTAATAGCGTCGCCTCTTTTCTTTTTTTTGGGTTACGGGTGCCCAACGTTTTGGGCACCCTTTAAAAAAGGCCCAAATTTTGGGCCTTTTTTAAAGGGTGCCCAAAACGTTGGGCACCCGTAACCCTTAAAAAAAAGAAAACAGGCGACGTTTGCTTCGAGCGCCGCCGCCGACCCCTCAAAAAAACGAATCGAAAAACGAAATCAACGAATAGAAGCTGCAACGTTCAAAAAAAACGACGACCTGCAGGCTGCCAGGCTGCCAGGCTGCCCTCCAACGTTCATAAAAAAAAAACGTCAATATCAACGTTTAAAAAAAAACGTACCTCTCTGGAGTCTGAGAACTTATAAAATCCAGTGCAGCTGCAAGTACAGTGTGCAATGTGCATAGCCAAGTACAATCTCTCTCTCTCATAGCCAAGTACAATCTCTCTCTCTCTCTCTCTCTCTCTCTCTCATAAGGGAACCAAGTTCCAACTTCCAAGACAGCTTTCTCTCTCTCATAGCCAACTTCCAAGTACAATCTCTCTCTCAATTTTCAAAGCCAACTTCCAAGTACAATCTCTCTCTCTCTCTCTCTCTCTCTCTCTCTCTCTCTCTCTCTCTCTCTCTCTCTCATATAATGCCTCCTAAGGGAACCAAGAGAGCCAAGAAGAACGAAGCATGGTCATGGTGGGATGAGGTGGATATTCTTGAGGCCAATCAAGGCGGAGGAGCTAGGAAGTGGAAATGTCGCTATTGTGGGAGCACCAAACATGGGGGAGTCAACCGAGTTCGAGGTCACCTAATCCATGAGCCGGGACAAGAAATCCAACCATGCTTGTCAATCTCAGCTGAGAAAAAGAGAGAGCTAGAAGCTAGGCATAATGAAGTGATTTTTCGTGCTCCTCCTCCAAGAGCTATGGCTGCGAACCCATCATTCTTTACAACTCCTTCAAGCAACTTCTCCACATCCGTAGGCTCTTCTTCCGTGCATCAACCGCCACCCCCCAAAGGCACGCAAAGAACTCTTGCGGGTTCTTGGAATCCACGCAAACGAGAAGCCGTGGATGCAGCTATTGCAAGGTTCTTCTACCATGACCACATCGCTTTCAATGTGGCAAGGTCCCCTTATTTTCGGGAAATGGTTCGTCTCATTGCTGAATTTGGACCAACCTACACTCCCCCTTCTTCGGAGAGCCTTCGAACCACGCTTTTGGCAAAGGAAAAGGAAGCTGTTGAGCAAGCCATGCAAAACGTCAAGGAAGGGTGGCAACGCAACGGTGTCTCCATCATTTGTGATGGATGGAGTGATAGCCAATCTCGCTCCATCCATGGCATCATCGCATACTCTCGAGGGAACACATTTTTTGTGTCTTCCCATGATGCCTCCCCAACGGGCAAGTATGCCGACGTCATCGTGGAGGAGTGGGCAGAGGCAATTGAGCAAGTGGGTCCTCAAGATGTGATCCAGGTCATTGGTGATGGGGAGGCCTCAAATCGAGCTGCAGGCGACCTTCTTTTGGCAAGGTATCCACACATCACATTCACTCCATGCATTGCACATGGCTTGAATAATCTTCTGAAAGACATTGATGGTCTTTCATGGGTAGCACCATGCATAGCAAAGGGAAAAGACATAGTTTCATTCATCACTCGGCACACATTTAGCCTCTCCGAGTTTAGAAAAAGATCCCCAAACTTGGATCTTAAAAAATATTCGGAAACTCGTTTTGCATATAATTTTATTATGCTAGAGAGGCTAGTTGCACTCCATAACATTCTCAAGCAACTTGTAGTGAGTGATGAGTGGAGCACGTGGCCCACTGCCCGTAGCACACAAGGAACAACTTGTTACACCCACATCATGGATGCTCCTTTGTGGGTGAAGATTGAGCATGTTGTCAACATTACGAAGCCCATTATCTACATGCTGCGTATGGTGGATGGGAAAAAACCTTGCATTGGCAAAGTTTATGAGGGCATGGACAAGATGGTGGAGCGTATCCTTTCTTTGGAGCCCGACACAACAAAGAAGGCAGAACTTCAAAGTTTGTGTCAAGCAAGGTGGGACCGATATCACTCACCAATGCATGCAGCTGCATTTGTGATTGATCCAGAGTTTCAAGGCAAAGGCCAGGAATCGGATGAAGAAGTCACAAATGGCTGGGACAAAATCCTTGCCAGATTGGTGCCTGACGCTACGATGAGAAGCAAGATTAGAATTGATTTGGGAAAGTACAGAGCAAAGACAGGTAATTTTGGTTCAGCAGATGCCCAGCAAGATAGGACACTTATGGGAGGTGCTCTTTGGTGGGAGAACTACGGATCGGGTATTCCAGAGCTACAACGGCTTGCAATGCGCATTCTCAGTCAGAATGCAAGTTCTTCTCCAATTGAGCAACTATGGAGTGTTTTTAGCCATGTTGCCTCGAAGAAGAGAAATCGGCTACTCACTACCAGAACAAATGACCTTGTGTATGTGTCAGCCAACTTGCGACTATTAGCCCAGGTTGCTAGTGGTGACTTTGACCATGAGAGCTTCATAGATATGGAGCCACAGTCTGAGTCGGATGATGACGACCCTCCACCTCCACCTCCACCTGCATCGATGCATGATGCATCTATGGATGATCTAGCTGACATCTTTGCACCTATTTGATATCACCTAGGAGTCAGGACTTTAGGTTTCTTTGTTCTTAGCTATCTAGCTTTCACTATGTGGCTGTACATTGTACAAGCTATTGTACTTCTGGTTTTCTAAATATGAACAAGGTCATTGAGTTTGCTATCAAATTCTTGTCTCTTTTTGTCTACTTTCAATTGTATATTTGTCTCCTTTTGCCTGCTTTTAATTGTATATTTGTCTACTCATGTGTATTGAAATATGATAACGTGTCGTTCCGGATCCCGTTCCGGATTGCAAGGGGTCCCGTTCCCGTTCCCGATTGGCCCCTCGTTCCCATATCCGTTCCCGTTCCCTGGTGACTATGATGTACTACCTATATGGTAGTATAGGGTAGATGAAGGACCTATGGACATTATTATAGGGTACTCCAATCATATGAAAATTGCTATTGAGTAACTAGCGTGGAAACATAGGGCATTATAAGGTATAACAATGGAGTACCTTCATATTAATATAGGTACTATTATACCTTAGGTTGCTACATGTACCAAATGATATACCTTCAGCAAGTTACTAGAGGTACTGTATGAGGTAAAACAAATGGAATACCTTCAAGTCCTACAAGTAGAGTACATTACACATGAGAAAATAGAGAGGAACAAAAGACATTAGCAACGGTTTGAATTTACCTGAGAGTCATCGAGAAGATGCACTGGATGTTTGACAACACTTTTTCTTCCAATCCTCTTCCGACATGTGTCCTTTTTGTTAGGAGAAACTCGAGTCTCTAAGCTCCAAAAGACATACACTAGATCTCTTACTTCACCTGTGACGATGTTACCTTGAGGCAATTGTCTCTGAGACAGGCATCAATGGCAAAACTTCCTCATCATCTTTAATCTCAAGACGAGAACTGGCTGCAACAAGTTTCTCCGATGAACACCCAAAATACTTGCTGTTTTTGTATGGTTCATCTGTGTTGTGCCATCAATATTATTCATTACCATCGTCAAAGAAGATCTCTTCAAGAAGAGCTCATGTGTTGAGCGGGGCACCTTGAGCTGGCTGAGGGTGTTGCGGATGTTAGATAAAAGCGTGCTTTCAACATTAGCTGTTGATGTTTGCAGATACTTAAAAGTTGGATGAAGCAAGAGTTGTTGGAATAACTCTCTCTGGATACTTCTTGTAAGCCCTAGTGTCTGCTTGCGCCAAAACTTTGCCATAGATGAACAAATATGCTTTCTTGATTTGGCTTCATCCATTATTAAAGATGGATCTTGCAACTTGCTGCTTTCTTTTTCTTTCCTTCTCTATTCTCGTTTCTTAGCAGCCCAATACTCACGCATAGAAGCGGTGTCCATGCTGTGAACACTTGCATTCCTCTCCATAGTCCAATCCCTGTTTGGGCAGCCTTGCACATTAGTCCAATCCCTATTTGGACAGCTTTGCACATTCTCCATGCTAGGAGAACTAGTTGTGAATTCCATGCCTTGAATATTATCCATGTTTAAGCAGCCCTGCATATTCTCCATGCTATGAAAACCAGTTGTATTCTGTGAATTCCATGCCTTGAAGATTAGTCATGCTGGAAACAGCTCCCATATTCTGCATAGACCAATTTGTGAATGTGAAGCCTTGTAGATTATCCATGTTGGAAATAGTGTGGGTAGTGTAGAGAGGTAAAGAGCTACAACTGAATAGTACAAAGATCTACAAAATTGGCTGTCTTTAACAGAGAGAGAGAGAGAGAGAGAGAGAGAGAGAGAGAGAGAGAGAAACCACGACTCCACGTATATAATCATTATAGAAAGAAGTGCTGTTACAAACCAGACGTTTTTTTAACCTTTGTTACATAAAAGAATTCCCCAAAAAAGGATAAAAAAGAAGTTTCCAATAAAGAGGATAAAAAAGAATTCCCCAAAAAAGGTTAATTTTCAACCAAAAAAAAGTAGTGTCCTTGACAGTGCATATTGTACCACCAAACCATGCTTTCAGCCTAGTATGCATATTTGCATGTATATCAGTTATATTTGTAACTGTACATGTATATTTGGGTGTGGGTTTTTAATGTATGTATATTGATTCATTTACACACAAATATACATACAAAAAATTATAAAAAATAATCTACAAATCCAAATATACATACATACATACATACATATATATATATATATATATATATATATATATATATATATACACACAAAAGTATGCGTAAAATTCTATTTGTGGATTTATTTATTATATATATATATATTTATTTTACGCATACTTTTTTAAATATACAAATCTACATGCACAAATATACATATAAAAAATAAACAAATCTACAAAAATAGACAAATACATAATTTTTCAAACACTTGGAGTGTCTGCACGATGACAACACCATTCTTTACCATGTTGAGCTGTGAACTTCTCCCTGTCTCCCCAACACCTCTACCAGAACACCCTATAGACAAAGCATGGATACTCAATATCCAAGGGGACTTGATCACATATGAAAATGTCTCGGCAGCTGTAGTTCAGCTCTGCAAGAAATATAAGGGAGCCATCATTGACATCTTGCTTCAAAGCAAAGAGATAAAGCTCACCACCCCACGCTCCACCGATTCGTCAACCTAGTCAGCCAAGGCCTAGTGTGGGATGTGAACAATATCATTTAGGCCTATACACTCCATGGACCCTTTGTGAGGTGCATGCTAATGCTAAAAACCAAAACTTGGAAACCACACTCTAAGAGATGTGCCAGTACGAGCCTATGGGAGGGATGGTGGCTGCGTACATGACATTCAAACGTGGTGCAAGACTCATCCTTGAAGAGTTCCCTAGTCTCCATGTAGATTTTGGTAACCCTAAGCCAATTGTGCGCTATGAAGCTATGGATAGAGCTTTCTAGAGTATAATGTCATTGCAATGCAATCTAATACTAGTCCACAGTATACACAGCTTTGGGAATTATAGTAATCTTTGGAAGAACTTTAGATAGTCATCGTCATAAGAAATATACTAGGTGTAGGTCATATTGTGGCCGAGGAGGGCCTAGACTGCAACCACCCAACAATGCACAACCTTAAAGAGTGCCCCAAAGAGCTCCCCATGCACCTATTTAGGTACACAAGGTCAAGAGCTGGTGCCATTGCAATTATCTAGTATAGTTGAATGCTCATTGGATGAAGCAAGTAAAACCCAATACAATTCAAGTGAAAACTAGTGTGAGGAAAGTAAAAAATGACCCAAAAGTCTTGACCTCGTTTTGCTTCTCTAAAACTGTGTAGGTGCATATATACCAATAATCATTTGAGGTGATAAGACTTCTTAAAGAGTGTCTATCTATGTCAAGCCTAGACTTGGTGTATGCCAAATATTTATCTAGATATACACAAAAATAGAAAAATAAACAAAGAAATAGATCCACATACAAAAATATACATAAAGAAAATATACAATTCTACAATTAAAATTATACAAATCTATATACACAAATATCCATGCGAAAAAATATACAAATATATACAAATCTGCACACAAACAAATCTACAAATCCAAAAATACATATAAAAAAATAAATCTATAAATAGACAAACAAACAAATGCACATACTTTTTCATTCTTTTGCAGCGTCTACATAACGACAATAACACCATCAAATCTTGAAATATACAAAATGTCAATAAAAATCCACACAAATAGATACTAAATAAACATTTAAATATACATCCAAATATACTCAAGCTATACAAATATATACAAATAAGCAAATATACTAGTCTCATGATTGGAGGCTTATCAAGGTAATTTGCACAACAGGCAACAATGCCATCCTTTACAATGTAGACAAATATAGAAATCTTGCAATCAACAAAATATCAATAAAAATCTTGCAATCAACAAAATATCAATAAAAATCCACACACATATTGACATTCAAAAAATAAATAAATTTGCCAACAAATAAACATTTAAATAATCATTGAAAATCTTGTGAAGCTATCCTAAATCTACCCTGATTCTACTTGATCTAGTATGATCCAAAAATGCATTGAACCACTATTTAGGGCCACTCTATCTCACTTATGGTCTCTCCAACGTCAAACCCACCAGATCCAGACCACAAGTTTCTACTCTTTTCACGAGGGATATGGCCAGTGATTGTATTGACCAATTATGTGAAGACAGAGCACAAGATCATGATGATGCAAGGGTTAACATCTTCTAAAGTCCAAAATGACCTATGAGACAATAAGCTACAAAATATAGTCCGATGATGTGATAACATTGTCTGTAAAAATAGAGTCTTGTTGTCCCCCCCCTATGATCACGATCCCTAACTATCGATTGATACTTGAAAATATAAGCCATATAAATAGTTGCCATATGATTGACTTTAATAATACTCTCACACTCTTTGTACAACATGGGTGGCCATTTTTGTGTAGTTATTTGACTACAATGTATTGGATGGAGTGGTTTGGCACCAAACAACCTAGATAGAACTCCCAAACTAGCTAGAACCAGTGGGGCATGTGGCAAAAAGAGAGAGTATTTCACGTTTGATATATAAACACTGTATTCTTAACTCTTAAGTCCCACCAAGTAAATGCACACACTTCTGAGAAATTAATTAAGATATAGAACAAACACATTCGTCATAGACAATTCCTCATAAAACAAATTATTTACTGCACAACTGAAATTGAAAGACCTAATACTTGCTAATTCACAGAAATAAATATATGCATCAATGTACATTTGTATCTATGCATAATTGTATATATGCATACATTTGTGTATTTGCATAATTGCAAAAGCTATTGGTGCATGACCACTTTTCAGTGGTCATGTTAGTGGTGCATGACCACTATTTAGTGGTGTGCATGATGGTGCATTACCACTTTTTAGTGGTTCATGACCACTAAAAACATGACCACTTTTCAGTGGTCAAGCATGTACCACTTTTTACTGGTCATTTCAATGGTGCATGACCACTTTTCAATGGTCCACGACCACTAAACCTCACATATAATTTGCATTCAAACATAAATCTTAGATATAAGATAAATATTATGTATTTTTGTGCATATTAGAATACATCTTAGTGAAACATGTATGGGGCCTCTTGTATATGGGGCTTTGATTAGGGTGAACCCTTTGTATAAGGAGATGGACCATCTATATGGCATGATGGAGCAATCGTATATTGGGTAGCCCTTTGAAAATAGGGTTTCAAATAGTGTGGACCCATTGTATAAGGGGATGGATCCCTTGTTTATGGGGTGGACCCCTTCTAACGGGCGAACACATTTCAAGTGGTCCCCCCATTTTAAAAGACCCATTGTGACTAAGGTGGTGGGTTACACTTGTGTTAATATACAATTATGCATATATACACAATTATACAATTATGCATATATACATCTGTCTAAATTTGCGTACATAAACAATATGCATACAAAATTTTGTAATTATGCATATATTACACAATTTACATACAATCATGCATATATATATATATATGAACACTTATGAATATATACACACCTCTACCCTAACTAGAAACTCCTAAGGAGCTTTAAATTTGCAATAAGTAGGTAATTGGACACTATGAATGGTGCTCAAGATTGACTGTGTTTGTTAAATGGAATATGCAAACTAAATATGCACCCTAAATTTGCAACTTAAACAAAATATGAAAGACCCATTGTGACTAAGGTGGTGGGTTACACTTGTGTTAATATACAACTATGCATATATACACAACTATACAATTATGCATATATACATCTGTCTGAATTTGCGTACATAAATAATATGCATACAAAAATGTGTAATTATGCATATATTACACAATTATACATACAATCATGCATATATATATATATATACACACACACACACTTATGAATATATACACACCTCTACCCTAACTAGAAACTCTTAAGGAGCTTTAAATTTGCAATAAGTAGGTAATTGGACACTATGAATGGTGCTCAAGATTGATTGTGTTTGTTAAATGGAATATGCAAACTTAATATATGTAATTCATCTATTTTAATACGCACCCTAAATTTGCAACTTAAACAAAATATACACCTATCTACTATCAATCTCAAAATGCTTTGATAGTTTAGTTAGGAGTGCATATTATGTTTAATTTGCATATCTCTATAGTGAGGTTGCATATTGCATTAGTGGAAAACCAAAAAATATTGAAGCTACAAAAAGAGGGATGGGTGGAAGTAGATCTTGTCTAACAATCCTCTCTCTAAAAATCCTGTTGATCTCCACTTGTCGTTGTGTTCTAACATACACCCTAACTAGGAACTCCTCATCAAAACTCAAATTTATAATGAGTAGGTTTTCTTTCCCTTTTGTCCTCATTTTGTGAGAGAACCTTGTGCTTGTCTTCATATTTTGGCTTCTTTAAGAATTCAATGAAAAAATTTCCATCTCTACACAAAGTTAATGATAGAGATAAGACCTGCCAACAAAAAAGGGGCTATCAAATATCAGCTCTTTGTATTATGATTGATGAGATCTATTATGATATGTCAAGAAGAGTGATATGTCTACATATAATGGGGTACATAGGGTAACTCAACTTTGATCCCCTTGCCATTGAATATAGAAGCACCTACAAATATAGGCTTCTGCTGATGCAATACCCATGCTTGAGATTACATTGAGAAAATTATATCCATATTAATGAGCACATTTAATGCATGTTAGATACACATTAGGTTCTATTTCAATAACTCTCTCTCTCTCTCTCTCTCTCTCTCTCTCTCTCTCTCTCTCTTTGCGCACTTGGTTATGGCTTTCCCAGTAGATAGATTTAAAAAATGCAAGTTGAGTGCATTTACATAAAGAAATTCTAATGCAGGTGCCAACTGCCTACCTCTATCAATAGATCACATGGGTGATCTCTTGACTTTTTCCAACCAGCAAATGGGTAGCCTCTCTCTCTCTCTCTCTCTCTCTCTCTCTCTCTCTCTCTCTCTCTGACTCTCTGTCTCTCTCTCTTTTGTGTCGCAAAGCACTAGTGTGTCCTATGAGCATCCTCTCTCTCTCTCTCTCTCTCTCTCTCTCTCTCTCTCTCTCTCTCTCTCTCTCTCTCTCACACACACACACACACACACACACACACTCTTGGTTATGGCTTTCCCTCTTCACATCAAAAATACCCTCTCATCTTTGGTTGTCTTTCACAGTAGGAACAAGCGTGCTTTGAGGGAGGGGAAGTGCTTGATTATGCCTTTCTCTATTTGAGGGAGGGGAAGTGCTTGATTATGCCTTTCTCTATTTGAATAAAAAATACATGCTCTCTCCTCTCACAAAAAGAACATGTGAGATGAAGAGGAGATGTTGGTTATGAATTTCTCTCTCTACCTTAGAAATAGATGCTCTTTCTCTCTTTATCTATCTATCTCACACAATAGGGACATGCAAAGATGGATATGAGGGAGAGGCAGTGCTTGGTTATGGATTTTGCTCTTTACATGAGAAATACCCCCTTGTCTCTATTGTCTCTCTCTCCCAGTAGGATCAGGCAATAAGAACAAGCAAGCTAGAGAAACAGGCAAGAGCTGAAGATGGATCTGAAGGGAAGGCAAGATTGAGGGTGGCAGAAGCATCGAGCTAAGAGAAGAATATGTAGAGAGAGAGAGGATAAACCTTAGTGTGTAGTTTATAGCTTCAATTTAAAAGGCCACGTTAGTGGCTTTTGAATTAAAGCCTTTGCATATAATAAACAAAAAAAGATCTAAGTTCAAACGCCCTTAAAGTATACAAAATAAGGGTTAAGTTCAAATGCCCTTATTTTTGTAATAAGGGTACCTTGATCAAATAGAGGCTATGGTGTTTTGACAGAGGTGCTTGCGGCTACCTCAATCAAATAGAAGCTATGGTGTTTTGACAGAGGTGCTTGAACTCCTGACCAAAAACCCCTTGTTTCTTCAAAGAAAGGTAGGGCTAAAAACTATTGCTTTTTTGAGGAGGCATAAAATGGCAAAAGCTTCTCGTAGAAGAAAGAGGAGAACAAAGGACTTTGGCCAACCAAGTAGGTGTTCTGTCTCTCTCTTTCTCTCTGTGTCTCTTTCTTTGTGTACTATGTGTGTTCATTACTAATCTTGGCCTGAATCTTTGTCCATGCAACAACTATGCCTTTTGCAAGGGTGATCAAATTCAGTGTCATGTCCCTCCATAGTCTCCAAGTTGTTGAAGTCGTCACATCCATGGGAAACAAGGAGCCACCCATAGGTATATTGGATATCTATTACCCATGGTTTTCGATAAACAAGTCTCCTAGTACCAAGGGCTCCTCCTAAACTGTGGAGCTGGTTCACAAATAAGGGTAATTGTGCTCCAATCAACCGCTTGGTTCGGAGTGGATGCAGAAGACTGACTATGAGCACTCTCGCAAAACCCTTTTGACTATAGGTTTGAAGGGCACACGTAATGGCTAGATTTCAAGATTGAAATATGGTTGGGGGTATGAGGCCAACAAGGCCAGGCAAAAACTTTGCGCACAAAGTAGCTTGATAGGATTTTGCCCTCTAGTGGCATCCACTTTAGAGCTAGGCCACTCTCCCACCCTAGTGTGATAGCCCAATGCCCGGCCAACTCTCTTCTGTTGGTGGCCAGACATCTGAGTGTGATAGGGGCGTTAGGAGGTAATTTTGAAATTCATTCAAAATGTGTGATATGGTAATGAGGCCCGATATGATGTTCATGTCACCACACGAGCCAATGTGCTGAGGGAATCCTTTTGTCGATCTCTTGCTGATCATTTAGAAATGTGATTGAGGTAACATCACCTCTCTCTCTCTCTCTCTCTCGCTCTCTTTCTCTCTCTCGCCATACCTTCTCTTCTTTGATGCTGAAATTGCTTAGAAATGTCATTTAGTGAAAGTGCTTGCCTTGCTTCAACTCCATACATTTACAAGTTGAGGCCCGCAGGGGAAGGCCATGCTTCATCCACATACTGCCCTGGTGTATGATCCACATACTGCCCTTTGATAAGGGTTGGTCCGGAGAGCAGGTTGAGGCCTGCAGGGGATGGCCATGATTCATCCACATACTACTTTGGTGTATGATCCACATACTACCTTGGTTGGGGACTCCAGCAGTGGCTCTTGTTCATATGGTGATATGGTGATATGGTTGATTTGGAATCAACCAAATCAGCGAGAGAGAGAGAGAGAGAGAGAGAGAGAGAGAGAGAGAGAGAGAGAGAGAGAGAGAGAGAGAGAGAACAAGCTTAACTAGTTGCAATCATCAGTCCTCATGGTGATGTGTGTGAGCGTATCTATGTAAATTTGTCTAAGTGACCTATGTATCTATGTACATTTGTCTAATTGACATTTGTACCTACGTTCCTATGCACCTATGTGTCTATGTTCCTATGCACCTATGTACCTATGCTTCTATTCTTACTTGTAGCTTGTCATCTCGGACTTCTCATTTTACTTTTTTGGGAGTTAGTATATCGAGCGACGAGCTTGGAGCGAGCTTAGCCTCCCACTTTTGTGAATAGCCACCAATTTAGCTTCCTCCCTCCTTGCAACATTTTGGAGCGAGCTTGGCCTCCCTCCTTTCTCTCTCTCTCTCTCTCTCTCTCTCTCTCTCCATCTAATTGGATAGTGCCCCATTCTGCTCGATGAAGTCTCCCAATTCCCACGATGCTTGTTATTTCTAGGGTTTTGAGGCCCCAATAGCCATGTCTCCACAAACCTCTGAAACACAAAGATTGGAGCCAAAATGTGCTTTCCTAGCAGCACATGCTGCATCTCTTCCTCTGTGTGCTTCACACAGCTTGTATGGCTTCCCTTTGAGCTCTAGGAGGAGAAGCGTTGGCCCCTCTTTGCTGTAAGGACCTAACTTTTGAGCTCAAAATCAACTAGTAGTAATCAGGAGTAGGAGCCATGGGAACAGGGGTAAGAGCCATCTAAGTATAAACCTTAGAAGCCTTAAAGGCATGAGTTAGGAGCTTGGAAATTGACTAAAGGCTGAAAGCTTAATCATATGGGAGTAAAAGCCAAGGTACTAGTGGAGGCCAGCTCACACGAGCAGACTTTGACAATCACGAGGTGTTTTTGCTGGTTCTATCAGCGCCTTCGGGAAAGGGCTTTCGTGCCCAGGTGTGCTGTGTGTGCCTTCGTGCACGGACCGGCGAGCCCCACCTTCCTTCTCTGCTTGTTCTTCAACCCTCGGAGCTCTTTTTGTTACCAACGTTGGTGATGCCTAGCTACTGTGCGTGTGCCTCTAGATTCGGTGCTTGGATGTGTGTGCAAGCCTAAGGGCGTGGGTTGTTGACTGTGGGAGCCGGCTAGGAAGCGGAGGATTGTGGTGTATGTGTGTGTTGATGCTGGGGGGTGCAGGTGAAAGAGCGCAGGTATAAGAGCAATCGGCTGAGCCTGTGTGGGTATGCAAGGGTTGTTTCAGCTATGAATAGCCGGGAGTGTTAGCCAGGAGGTGCAGTTGGGTATGGTGTATGTGCGGGGCTGAAGTAGAAGGTTGGGGAGAAGGTGAGTAGAGCGACGTGGAGTTTTGGGTGCAGGCAGGCGAGCAAGTGTAAGGGTTGCGGGTGGTTAATCTAGCCATCAAGGGCAAGGCCAGTGTGTGTGTGTGAGCACCAGCAAGAGGCTGCAGGATTATTCATACAGGGCTGATCCATTTGCATGTAGAAGATTAAGGTCCTAAGGTTTTGAGTTCAAGGAGTTGAGGCTGGTTAAAATCTCTCTCCCCCCTTCCGACTTGTTCCCCCCGCTCAATTTCAAGGGATTAAGTTTTTTTTTTTAAATCTCTCTCTCTCTCTCTCTCTCTCTCCCCCCCCCTTCCTACTTGTTCCCATTCCTTTTCTTTCTCTCTCTTTCTCCCCCCCTCTCTCTCTCTCTCTCTCTCTCTCTCCCCTTTCCTACCCGTCTCACTTTCCCCTTTCTTTATCGTCTTTCTCTCTCCTTCCATTCCTACCCACCCCACTTCCTCCTCTCTCTCTCTCTCTCTCTCTCTCTCGTGTTCTAGGGTGCGCGGCCCCCTTTCCCACAAGGAAAAAATTCCCAAATCATCATTGATACCATGAAGCACATTAGCTCTCAGGTACATCATTCCAAAACAACTTTGAAGAGCTCTATAAATAATAACTTACGGTTTCATGAGACAAAGTCCAAGCCCTTGAAGAGATTTGTGGGGCCTCTACTTGATGGTAAAAATAAATTTGAAGAGCTCTATAACCTGCTCACGCTTGTACGAGACTCGATTTCACACGCGCAATTTTGAATTGCGTAATTTTGAATTGCTCTATAACCTGCTCGAGGGTGTAATATCAATAGAGGGGCCCATCCAAGTTACCTCAACCCACATATTAGGGGATAACCACTCCAAATCCTAGCGTACACCAACATATCATGTGCGCATGTGAGAAAATGTTTACCATCATCTAATCACTATGCACAAATCACTCTGCACATACGCATTCTACATTTGTAGGAAAGGGGGTCCTTTTCTCTGTAATGTTGAACATCATAAGCTTCAATTGGGGAGGCATTGTGTGCCTAGATAGGTGGGATTGGGAGGAGTCTATCAGCCTTGTACCTCGGAACACGAGAGCGAGAAAATAAGAGAGAGAGCGAGAGAGAGGTTTGCAAGGCCTGAGAAAAGAGGTGAGAAGGAAAGAGCTAGAGATGCAAAAATGACTGAGAGAGAGAGAGAGAGAGAGAGAGAGAGAGAGAGAGAGAGAGAGATGGAGCAATGACTTAAAGAGAGAGAGAGAGAGAGAGAGAGAGTAAGAGTCTTCATTCCTTTGCCCTGCATCTTCAAAGTCTATAGCATCCCCAACTTCTTTATCATCATCTGTGTCATTTTTGTTGTCAATATCATCACCTTCGTCTTCCTCCTCTGTACTTGGCGGGTCGTCAATGTGAAGGTTTTGAAGGTTCTCTTTTTCTGCATCATCTAGTGTTTGCTTTTTTGTGCAGCCACTTGCACCACACCACTCTTGCAAGGACGGGTGACCGTCTAAAAGAGCAGAGCACTTTGATTCTAATGCCATCGCTTTCAAATCATCTTTGCATAAAGCAATACATCATCTCTTCTTTAGCAAGCTCTCCTCTAGCACAACTCCACCACAATATATCTCTACAACATAGCTCTGTTCAGGACAAAACCCTGTGATGAGACCGTCAATAAAGCCTTTGTCCATGAATTTTCTATTTTGGCCACTAGAGCCTGAGATGAATACATTTTTTGTGAGAACCTTATCAATGGCCTCAAACTTGTCAACCTTGCTGATGAAAAGAATAACAGTTGCAATCTCAACTATTCCAGATGTCCAAGCATCATCTTTTTGTGTGTGGATCACGCCAAATTCATAGTGCACCTTTGTTGATTGGCTAGAAATCCCTTCGATAAGCATTCCAATGTGATGAAATCAATAAAACACACAAGAATATATTCATATTGTGAGTTTAGTGTGTTTAAAGCAAACTTGGAGAAAAATTCTGACGAGAGCTGCTCCTTTGTACCATGTAGGTCCATGATTGCCAGTTGAAATGGTACATGCTCTTCACTACAGAAGGCTATAATCTTTGTCATATCAAAACCCACCCCCCTAATTGTCCAAGGAATAGACTCTTGTTGAGATACAATACCCATAGATGCTCTATATAGGTGATTTAGTAAAGTTACTACACTTTTTGGAAGTGAAGGATTTTTTTTGAACGATTGAGAGCATCCCTAATAACAAAGGACTGGCTGTAGCTCCTCAATTGATTATACTCATACTCCCCTAGCTTATATGTCTCACACACCTGTTCCCAAGTCATCTTTTCCCTTGTCAGATCAAAATAGAAGGCAGTTGTTGCATCTTTGAGAACTCGATCTGTTTTTAGCTTCCAAGCCATCTCCTCCATATCCATTCTTTGATGGGTTTGCTTTCCCTTTTTAAGCAATATTCTCTTGTCAAGAAGTGCTATTTGAATGTCCAAAACTTCACCAGTTATATCAAAGTATTCCTCCATTGCCTCAATCCACTTTTTCACTACTTCACCTAACTGCTCCCCTTCATCCTTGGCCTAAAATGCACCTAAACAACGTTGGGCCTAGTGTGACTGTTCCTGGTGCCTGCTCTGCTGAATTTGCCCACTCTTCAAAGTTGGAAGTTTGGGATTTTGATCAAGACCTTTAGTTTGAGTTTCGCCCTTTGTATTTGGTAGCAAGCCTTTTGCATATAGCCTCATGATCTTAACCCAATTCTGCCATACATCATCATCACATAGAAGCAAGTGTAAATCATTTTTGACAAAATTCCTATGTAGTGTGTGCTCCGTGGTCTCCACAAAGGCCTGCAAAGTTGCAAAGTAAGAAGTTAGCCCCCTCACTATAGATATCACAAAATATTAGGAGGAATCATGCATCTATAGGTTTTCAATCATTTGGAGATTATGCTCAAACTTGAGTTTGAGTCTCACTTGCCAGTGCTAAACTAGTATACAATGGTGATGCTCGATCTTAGGTTTGAGCGTCACCTCCGTATGCAAATCTAGCACTTGTAAGTGAGGCTCCAACTTAAGTTCGAGCCACAATTAGATATGCAAGTGCTACATCATCACAGAGAGGTGAGGCTTGAAGTTCAATTTCAAACCAAACTATTAAGTTTATGCAGTTTGAGAAGAAGCCTCACATGCATCTTTCTTATGCTATTGCTACACTTGAAACTATAGATCCGTAAAAGATATTATGAAAAGTAAAGAAGAAGTAATGTATGTCTATGATTTACCAAGATATAGCAAAGAATCAAAAGAGTACCTTCCAAGACTTGTCCATCTTGGGTTGATTGACACCAGGCAAAGGTTTACTAGGACGACCGTTTGCATGCCATTGTGCTCGAGCTTGTAGAAGTTGATCGAGGAATGGCTCCTTTTGCATTGACTTTGCAACAGATAAATTTGCATCCTTGGAAATGTCACGAGAAATCTTGGGCGGGCAATTTACAATTATCTTTGATCTCCTGAACCTAAATTGTTGACGCAGTTGAGGGGTCACTTTCGCCATATTTAGAGCCTGCAAGCTTTTTGCAGCACTAATGGAGTGTTGACCAGAGATAATCCAATATTCAACTTTATGAATATCTTCTTTTGCCAGTTTATCAAGGGGTTATTTCGTAGCACGATTACAGGGCATCAAAATTGCAAGTATCTCCTCTTGCTTTGGGTCCTCAATAAAGTCTTGGGTCAAAATACGAACCCAATCCTTATTTAACCTTCTATACACATAGTTTGAAGGAGCAGGATAACACTTCATCACATCAATGCTGAAGACCTCATTTAGACCAAAGGGATAATATCCCTTCTTTATTTCTAATGAGATAATTGCTTTGCTGCCCTTGTTTAGAGTCTCAACCTCCACTAGCTCGTCTCATCGGACACATCTATCTCCTTTGAACCACTTGCTGGTTTCGTCCTTTGCCTCTTTGAAGAGATTTCTTGAACCTTTGTAGAGTGCTTTGCCTTTCTCTTCTTTGCAAGTTCTTGCTTCTCTTCTTGCACCTGAGAGCCTGCCATGTCTTCAGCTGCTATTGTGCTTACATCAAGGACTTTTATTTTGTCACCCTCCTTTTTATGTTTTGAAGAAGTTGCACCAACATTTGTAGATGCTTCAAGTGCACTCTTCACTATGGCCCTGCCTTTTTTCTCCACAATTTTCCTAACTTGAGTGGTTGTTGTCTCCTTTTCAGGTATGGACTTTTTTCGTGAATCCAAATCCTTCTTTGCATGCCTCACCGCTTTCACCAGGTCCTCCACATTATCCACCCCTGAGTCTTCTTGATTGGAAAAGTCAATGATCTTCAATCCTAGCTTTACAATAGAAAGGATGCAACAACAAAAACTTGGGATATGCGACAATTCAAGGTTAACAAGAAACTTACAATGAGACAAAAACTCTAAACTCTCATGAAACTCTCTTGTCTTATTTAAGGTCTTGATTGAGTAGATTAAAAGGAAGTAGGAATTAAGGGAATCATGATTCAAGGAATCTAACACATTCAAGAACTAACGAGAAGGTTGATGAGGATAGCCCATGCATAACATATGTTTAAAAGTAACTTTATCTTAATTGTTTGGAAAAGGCTAGTCGAGGTGGTTACCTGGAGAACTATACAGGGGATGGCCCTGTCTGGCTAGGGTTGATAACCGTATGAGTTTTTATTTAAGAGCTTGTGTTCATTCATATCTAGGAATGAGGATGAATGGGAGTGCGGGTGGAGGACCCGAGGGCACAATGGTTGGCCTGATGCCATCAAGTGATTGAAAAGTTGCACGATCCCGAGGGATCAGGATAAGAGAAGGAGATGTGATTAATTAAGGATATCTTTTCAAGTGTTTGGGAAAAAGGAGCCTGGAAAGGCTAGGAACCTATGGGCTATTCTGCATGTCCAGTCATCCGGATGGTTGTTCAACTTCTCGTGGGAATGTAAAAGGAATCTAAGTAGACTTGAAGCCTTTCCCAAATTAAAAAAAGTCATTGGAAATTGTGTAAAGGCGCTACCGTTTAGCGATGGAGGAGACTAGTGGTGAGCAAGGATAACTAGGAGAAATAAATGTGAATGCATTTCTAGCTAGGAAAAACTAAGTACCTTTATTAGTAATAAATTGAAAAGAATTAATACTCTCTAAGTCGAAAGTGGCGGGAATAGCCTAGAAAGTGCACATTTGTGAGGGTACGCAACAATTTGCTTGCTGCCTTCAAATGTTTGAAATTGTTTTCTCTTGGCTTCCTTGTATTCATTTATTAACTTAGTAGAAACCTTGGAAATATACACTTACTAAATGGTTCGATGAGTGGGAGGCTTCCGGATGCTGGAGGGCCGGAAGGGGGTCCACAAAAGGTGGACTAGGGATTACCAAACGGAGTGGGAAAACCTTTGGAAACGTGGGGATACGTGTAATAACAGAGGTAAGAAATCCCTTCTCTTAGGGGACAGTGCCGGGTCAATACTTAAGATTCCCCGGTATCCATGAACCAAGGAGGACCAATTAAAGTACTCCCCCCTGGGTGAGGTTGAGTACACCTAATAGGATGACTTCAATTAAAAGGGAAGTTTTTCTTTATTGATCGGAAAGGAGTTTTGGGATTGGGAATTTGAAGGATTTAGGATTGTTTTGAGACACCCTTGGGTTGGCATGAAGAGCAAGAGGAGTCCTATCTTGATGTCGGTCCCAAGCGGGAGGGATATTGGGGACTTAAGTGTGGTCGAGTCCGGGGATGGATAGATAGATACAACTTAGTCCTGACATGGCCCTCACAACAACTTCTTACATACCTTACAAGTCTATTCTAATTATTATGCATACTATTA
Organism: Cibotium barometz; assembly: GCF_041138505.1. Taxonomy (NCBI): domain Eukaryota; kingdom Viridiplantae; phylum Streptophyta; class Polypodiopsida; order Cyatheales; family Cibotiaceae; genus Cibotium; species Cibotium barometz. Next base: position 12,689,351 of record NC_141052.1, on the reverse strand, counting down.
CACCTCACATGCTTATTCTTAAAACATCTTACAACTCACATGCTTTTCCTATCATCCACATGCTTCTTGTTACAATTTCTTACACTTCTTACATGCCACATAATCCTTCTTAAAACTTCTTACATACCTTACAAGTCTATTCTAATTATCTTATTAGGTTTTATTGGTTCAAGGTTATGGCAAGTAAGATAGTGGGGATACTTGTTGTAAGAAGATTTAACTTCTTGTAAGAGGAAAGAGTTTCTTATAAATAGTCAACTAAGAAGGTGGAATATTATGTCATCTTCCACTAGTGGGAAGAGATAGTGGGTATACTTGTTGTAAGAAGAATTAACTTCTTGTTAACTTCTTATAAATAGTCAACTAAGTTAGTGGAATATTATGTCATCTTCCACTAGTGGGAAGACAAAATAGGACTCCTACTTTTTATGAAATCTATTTTTTTGTAAGATGACAAATCCACCCAACTTTCTAGTTATTTATGTTGGAAACTAAGGAAAACTTTTTAGAAATTTTTATTTTTTCCTTATTTTCCATGAGATTTTTGGCTTCGAAACTCTTGTAAAAGCATCTTAAGAGCTTTCATTGTCTTCGAGGGACTCAAGTTTATTCTTGCAATTGCGTTTGATAAAGGGCTTCATTGGCTATGGTTTAGATTTTTAAAAGAGTTCTATAAAGGTTATTTAGGAGAATTCTAGCGGACTTTTCTTACTCCTCGAGTATCTCGATCTATCCCTACTCCAACTGAAATTGTCCCTGAAATGAACTCAAAATACCACCTTTAAGGAATGTTCTTGAAAAGTGGCTTCTGTATTTGAGAATACGTTTCTTTATCTGTTTAAAAAAATGCATTAGTGCATTGATGATGATTGACTCAAGTGCTACTTCCTTGGGTTTAGTTGACGACACCCTGAGGAGGCCCTTACAATAGGTTTGTTTTATCCAAAACCTGTTCAAAATGAAATTGGGGCAGTTCAAATTTGGATGAAAGGGCATGAGATTGATTTTCAAGTTGTATGCTGGTGTCAAAGGTGTGCAAACATACTTTGCCCACACTGACCCAGGCCAATCACTTGCTCTACCTTGCTATTAGGCTATCACACAGTGCCGTCAAACAATGGTGTGCTTGCCTTCCTAGCCCACCATGTCATAGCTAGCCTTGAATAAAGCGTGGGTGGTGTAGTAATAATAAGCTCACCCACCCTCACCCATTCACGGGTTCAACCAAGTAGTTCACCAATATCTAGCTTGTCCACCGCCTGTGTGTGACTACTACAATGGATGCAAGAAGCTATGGCGACCGCCATGTGTGTTGTCCTGTCGGTCAAGCATGGGTATGTCAATTGTGTTTGGTGACTGAGTGTGACACTAGCCTTAGTATAATTTTCAAACTGATATGGAGTTTTTGCTCTTAAAATGAGTTATTTCTTTCTCAAACTTTGATGCAAGTTTGGTGAAGCAACCCGAGCCCTCACCGCTTTATGAACTGTCTAAAGCTATAACTAAGTTGTATTTTTGAATGCTGAGTTTCTACTATAGTTATAACTAGGTTGTCTTTTCTAATGCTGAGTGTCTATAGCCATAACTAGGTTGCCTTTTATAATGGTGACCCCCTCCCTCCTCTCTTCCCCCTCCTGCATCTCTCTGTTTGGTTGAGTCTCTCGTCCAGTAGACATGGTGAAAACAAGACAAAGAAGCAGTAGAGAAGCAGCTGAGGAGAAGTTGAGGAACTTGCAATTGGAAACAATGAAGCAAAGTAGAAGTTTTTCACTGAAAAGATGGGGGGAGGGAGGAAAGTGTAAGCTCTTGCAAGCACACACACACACACACACACACAGACACACACACACACACACACACACACACACACACACACACACACACACACACACAAACCCTAGAAGAGATTACACAATGATGGAAGGCTGAAATCTTCTTCCTCTTCTTCTTGTTCTTAAAAGACATCTACAAAAGATAAGTGATAACCAAACATAAGTACTAGAACACTATGTACATGTATCCATGATGTTAACATGCTAGATAGGTGAGATGGCACGATAAGTGTGCCACAACTCGGCGGGTGGACTATTAGTGTAGTTCATAGTTGTAAAACACTAGCAAAGATCTCCCATGTTAGCAACCACCAACCACATCAGTTTATATGGATGTAGACTAGTCACCCAGGCACGTTGTGAGTGTCAACTCTAGCTGATCTTGACATCTCAACACTCCCCCTCAACTCCATCACTTCAAGCATGTTGCAAAATGTGTGAAGATTCTCAAATCCCAAGGCCTTGGTGAAGATGTCAGCTATGTGATTCTCTATGCTGACATACATAAGATCAATCTCACCTGCCAAGACCTTCTCCTTGATGAAGTGGTAATGGACCTCTATGTGTTTGGTCCGTGCATGGAACACAAGGTTTCTATCCACTCAGGTAGCCATACCATACTTGGACAATATGTCCAATGCATATTGTTGCTATGACAACAATATACCTTATGGAGTCTTGATGATGACCTCAATGCCAAGAAAGTATTTTAGTTCACCCAAAATATTTCAAGTCAAATTTCCTCTTGAGGAGACTCTTTACATGCTCAACCTCTTCTTCGTTGTCACCCTCAACAATCAAGTCATCCACATACATCGTGATGACCACAATGAGCTTATCACTTTTTTGCACATAGAGTGAATGATCTGCATCTGCCATGTGAAAGCCAATGGTGACAAGATACTCAACAATCTTATCATGCCATTCTCTTGGTGCCTGTTTCAACTTTCAAACCATACAAGGCCTTATGTAGCCTGCATACATAATCTGGGTGACTGCCATCAACATAACCAAGTGGCTGGTCCATATACACCTCTTCTTGCAAATCACCATGCAAGAAGGAATTCTTTGCATCCATTTGAAGCAATATCCAGCCTTTTGATGTAACCACTATAGCTATAGCTCTCATGATTGCCATTTTTACAACATGTGCAAAAGTCTCCTTATAATCAACCTAGCCTTATACCTACTTACACTTGCATCTGAGTTGTGCTTCATCCTATACACCCACTTATATCCAATGGCCTTCTTCCATTTTGGCAATGGCACTAACCCCCAAGTTCTATTTGCATCCAATGTAGCCATTTCCTTATCCATGGCTTTATCCCAAAGAGAATGTCCAACAACATCCTCAAAACATGTGGGCTCAACTTCCTGCATAGCTTTTGCCATATATGCATAACGATGAGCTTCATAACCATCATACATCAATCTCTGCACTACTTTCTTTCCTTAGTTGGCTTGTGTGGTCCTGGGTCTATCTATGAAGCCTTGTTTGTTGCATTTTCTCTACTCACACCAGATTTCTTAATCACTAGAATCCCAAACTCATCATCCAACAGCTTGATTCTCTCTATATTCTCTCTATATTCTTTTGAATCAAGAACGAGAGCATCGGGACAAATTTCAAAGAAAGATTGAACGACGTCTATCTAGAATAAACAAGAACGACGTCTATCTATTCTCTCTATATTCTTTTGAATCAAGAACGAGAGCATCGGGACAAATTTCAAAGAAAGATTGAACGACGTCTATCTAGAATAAACAAATATATTAAGAAGAAAGTTCAAATTGTGGAAGCATCTGACATGCATAGCCTGACCAATGACATCGTATCCAAGATGCCTATTGTCAAGTGTTTCAGGTGTAAGATGTTGGGACATTATGCTAAATCTTGCCTAACTAGAAAGAAGAACCAAATTGCACAAAGGGACATGCTTGACACCGAAGAGGTTAACGCACTCGACACATTAACCAAAGGTGGAGTTTAAAGATCTATCCAAGCACAAGATTCTTTCTAGACCAAGAATTGCTCTAAGTCAAAGATGTATTCAACCACAAGATTTAAACCCCTTAAGAACAAGATTTATTCAAAAATTGCAACTATGATTAATTAAAGACTAATCTCTCAATTTTCGATCATTCAAGTATTTTTAATCTAAGCCAAGATTCATTACTAGTATATCAAGTTCTTGCTATCAATTAGGGTGGAAGATGTCCATCTTTATTCAAGATCAAGATTAAGATCAAGAACAATTACAAGATCAAGAACAAAACCCCAGAATTCATCAAGTTATTGACAGTAAGATAAGTGATTATTTTTCAATCTTAAGTTAATAAGAATTCCATTTCGACCTAATTCATTTTTAGAATAAGACTTGTAGTCTAATTTTGAGGATAGAGAAAAGTTATGTCGGAATGAAAGTTTCAGAGGGAATTAGCTACTCCGTCTCAAACTTCTATTCTTAAGGTAGTGTTGTGTGGAATTAATCTATGGTATGGGACATTAGATTGGTTTTACATGCCTACCCCAGACGTATTCTTTTAATACAATAATCTAACTTGTGCACATATGCACATTACAAAATAAATCAACTAGTGCTCATACGCACACTGTACAATAAATTGACGCGTGCACACACACACATCACACTGATGTTAAAATAATATCAAATGCCATAGTACAGCCACAAAATATTGTGAGATCTGTCCACACGCCACGACTCAATCCACCATCCATGCGACACCTAAATCGGTACCCTCGCACTGTGCAACACCTAAATCGGTACCCTTGCACACCTCATCACCTAAACTCATAAACATAAACCACGTCAGTAGTAACAATCAATTGACATCACATCAATCAATCCTAACGTGTTCATGAGAAATAGGCATCATAAAAAATATATAAATTTAAATGACCATGATTATTATTCAAATAACATGGGTCATAACATTTTCTCTCTCCTCTAAAAGACCCTCCAAATGACCTCCGAAATTTCCTAATGCTTGATGGAACAAGATCGTCAAATGTTAAAATTAAAAGTCATATTTTTTTCAAATCTTGTTTACATTTTTCTTATCTACTTAAAACTCTAATGAGAGCCTCTTAGAGGTGCTGGTTTATATGGTCAAATTGCTCTCCATACAAAGGAGATGCTGGCAAAGTTTTCCCAGCATTTCCATGGCAAAGATTGTAGAATTCCTCTCCCTCCTCCGCGTTGTAGACAAACACTCCGGGATCGGGCATAAAACCAAACAAAAACTTGAAATTGGGTAGGACCATGAAGAGCTGCAAGGAAATGGAATGCCTCCTGGGGAGTTTGACCTCCAAGTTGATTGCACCAAAGTACTTGACGATCGAGTGATGTGAGAATGTAACCGGGCCATATTAGTAATGAGTGGAGCAGGTCTCACTCTCAACTACTATCACGGGATCGTTGGGATCTTGCATTTAGCATAAGTCCCTCACATTAGGGGAACGCTCTGATGATGTGCCTCGCAAAAGCTTGAAAAAAGACATCGAAGACTATGAACCAAGGGCAAACCCTCAACTCCGCCTCGCTTCAACCTGGCTAGAATGTCGCGGTAGAGGCCATTAGGTTACTATGTTAGAATTACTTCTTAGATTTTGGAGTAAAGTCTTTGATTGTTCATCATCAAAGAAAGTAGTTACTCCTCAAATCCTAACGGGATTCCAACAGTCAAGTAGTGAATTGTTTACTTAGCCCAGATTGGATTGGTTTTTTGAGTAGGTGTCGTAGACACTCCATCAACACCATTTCTAAGGCAAGGGAAATAGGGAAAGATACTCTCCCCTTTCCCCTAAGTAGCAAATAGCAACCTTTCTAATCTCTACTCTCTTCTAAACAAAGTCAAAAATGAACTCTAAACTAAGTTCTTGTTTGGTGTACTCAAAACAAAGTAGAAACATTAGGGGTCGGTCAAGTAAATGAAGTTAAGCCTTGCATACTTATTGAAAAGGAACTTGGGCACTAAATATAGTGGCTCTGACAACAACAGATAGGAGTTAGATTTTGTTTGTGAATATTTGAAGCCCACTTGGATTATGGGATCCGCGGACCGTCTCGGGTATGGTTCCGTCTGGCAAGAGGCCGAGTGAACCAAGCAATAGATCATGTGGGTAGTCGTACTCTCACGGGTCGTTTTGCATCTGGTTCCTTTTGGCAGGAGATTAAGAGAACCACATGACAATGAGAGTGGTGTACCTAGTCGAGCATTGTCTTGCAGTGTCGTTCACACATGGGTTGTGTTTGGGATAATGCCTACTAGTAGTGTTTGACTGGAAATGGAAGGATAACTAATGATGACCCCAGCCAAGTGGTGGAGCTTACGGTGTCGTTCATGCATGGGTTACGTTTGAGGGTAATGCCTAGTTATGTTTGACTGGAAGTGGAAGGAGAAGCATGTGGTGGCAAGGAGGCCACAAGAAGACCTAGCTAGAGTGTATACACTGGAGTCTAGAGGGGAAGAGTGAATTAAGGAATCGTGTCTAACTTATGGGAAAAATGAACTTAACTGAAAGGCTAGGGACTTACTCAAAGCCACTTTCCACCGGCATGAGGGAGTCGGTGCCCATCAATAACTAAAACAAACCTTAGATTAGAACAAGTCTTTCCACATCTTAGTTACTAAGTTAAGGGAATTAAGTGTTGCCTTTGCACGTGGCAGAGGAGATGGAAGGACGCTAAGGCCCTCGAGGATGTTCCGAAGAATTATGTGTGAGCTTCATCAAAACTAGATAATGTTAGTAGACAATAAGGAAAATGAACATTAAACAAGTAAAGGTGGGGAACTACTTGGAATCGATACTATTGGGGGAGTAGACAATAGCTGTGTGCTTGATCATACCTCTCAATAGTGTCGTTCCAAAGTGTCTGGTTGGGTGGTGTGGTTTTGTTGAGGGTTGTACGGCAATAGATGATCCCCTTTCTCCCCCTACCCCACCTATGGAAGGGGCAAAAGGAAACTGGAGGTCCAAAGTAGATAGTATTTGTGTAATTATTGTAATTTCTTGATTGGGTTTGTTTAAAACTGCTATTTGAAGACAAACCTAATCACCCCATGGGATTCTTGCGAGGTCCTAGACCCAGACAAGAGGGACATCTCAATCTCTCCACAAGATTGGGTGTGGCCCTCACAAGTGCTATCAGAGCGTAGGATTTTCTATTGCATTGAGATGAGGTGGTACTAAGAAAAGAGAGGGATTTGACTGATTTTGGTGCTTGATTCATAGATGGCCACCTATTCTCAGGAAGAAGAGGCTATAGCAAGAGTTGCAAATCACCTCACTGCCTCTAGTGAAGAAGGAAGGATGACATTTATCACACACCTATCTAATTAGATCTTTCCTCAGAAAGGTTCCATCGGGGTGCATATGAAATGCCAAGAGCGGGATCATGAGGGTGTCCCTCTTTGGGAGAGAACATGTCCTCAGCAACCTACGACTCGTGATGGTCAAGGAAGCTCTAGGCCTCGGTCCCAAATATTATTGTATCATGAGAAACTCGGTCATGAGCTTCGACAACAAGATCTTTCTACTAATCAACAACCTACCGCATGATAGGATGAGTATCCAACCCGCAGGATCTTTGTAAGGAGGACCCTTCTTGCATCCCTGCTGCTAGTAAGCCATTAGAGAAGGCATCAATTTAAGGAGGATACTTGATAAGGAGATACCACCTTCCTATCCTCAATGTTATGCATGGTGGTGCAAAAGCAAGAACTGCCTTGTCCTACCTTAGGATGCTTAGAGCCTAGATGGAAATCTTTTTGTAACCAAAAACTTAAGAACTTATTGTAAACTATCTTTTGTAACCTACTTCGGTCAACTAAGCAAGCCTATACTTATTAAATCAAATGGATGGAATCTTTGACTTTAATCTAGCCCATGAGTTTTTGCAAAAACTGGTTCTCTAGACAATTGTTGATGTGAACTCTAGATCTTTCCTTATTTAACCTCTTCAATGAGTATTTATACTAGATTAACGATCAAGGTGGGATTAGCATAGTGTAGTCAACATTCTAATACATGTGTGGCTAATTTGGGATTAGCCTAAGTGTGTGTAGAGATACACTATCTCTCTAGAAATGATTAAACGTATTATCTTTCTCTAGAAATCAGTTTTTACACATGCCTAATGATCAAATTGATAATAGTGTAGTGCAATTACCTTCCTAATACATGTGTGGTTAATTAAAATTAATCTAATTGTGTGTAGAGATACACTATCTCTCTAGAATTGATTGAATACATTATCTCTCTCTAGAAATCAGTAATTAGACATGACTAATCATAAAATTGATATTAGCGTAGTGTAATTACCTTCCTAATATAGGTGTTGTTAATTAAAATTAATCTAATTGTGTATAGAGATACACTATCTCTCTAGAATTAATTAAATGCATTATCTCTCTCTAGAAATCAGCAATTAAACATGACTAATCATAAAATTGAGATTAGTGTAGTGTAATTACCTTCCTAATACATGTGTGGTTAATTAGAATTAATCTAATTGTGTGTAGAGATACACTATCTCTGTAGAATTGATTAAATACATTACCTCTCTCTAGAATTCAGCAATTAGACATGACTAATCATAAAATTGAGATTAGTGTGGTGTAATGACCTTTGTAATACATGTGTGGTTAATTAGAATTGATCTAATTGTGTGTAGAGATACACTATCTCTCTAGAATTAATTAAATATATTACCTCTCTCTAGAAATTAGCAATTAGACATGATTAATCATAAAATTGAGACTAGTGTAGTGTTATTACCTTCCTAATACATGTGTGGTTAATTAGAATTAATATAATTGTGTGTAGAGATATACTATCTCTCTAGAATTGATTAAATACATTACCTCTCTCTAGAAATCAGCAATTAGACATGACTAATCATAAAATTGAGATTAGTGTAGTATAATTACCTTCCTAATAAATGTGTGGTTAATTAGAATTAATCTATTTGTGTGTAGAGATACACTATCTCTCTAGAATTGATTAAATGCATTACCTCTCTCTAAAAATCAGCAATTAGACATGACTAATCATAAAATTGAGATTAGTGTAGTGTAATTACCTTCATAATACATGTGTGGTTAATTAGAATTAATCTAATTATGTGTAGAGATACACTATCTCTCTAGAATTGATTAAATGCATTACCTCTCTCTAAAAATCAGCAATTAGACATGACTAATCATAAAATTGAGATTAGTGTAGTGTAATTACCTTCATAATACATGTGTGGTTAATTAGAATTAATCTAATTATGTGTAGAGATACACTATCTCTCTAGAATTAATTAAATGCATTATCTCTCTCTAAAAATCAGCAATTAGATATGACTAATCATAAACTTGAGATCAGTGTAGTGTAATTACCTTCCTAATACATGTGTGTTAAATTATAATTAATCTAATTGTGTGTAGAGATACACTATCTCTCTAGAATTAATTAAAAGCATTACCTCTCTCTAAAAATCAGCAATTAGGATGACTAATCATAAAATTGAGATTAGTATTAGATATAATAAGAATTGATTAGTCTAGGGTTCAACTCACAAGGAGTTTGGAATAGAAGAAGTAATTTTCCTAATTAATTAGCATTTAATTATGCTAATTATGGTGATTTTTGCTAATCACATAGTTAATTCGAGAGAGAAGATTACCCTAATCTTAATCTACTAATTTTTTGTGATTTTTCAAGCCCTTAATCGCTCAATTTGCATGAGGATTAAGGTTAATCCCTAATTTTCTCTCTCTGGGGTTATGGAAAAAACCCTAGAAATGGAGAAATTAGACTAGGGTTAGGGTTAGGGTTTTGTAAAAATGAAAGAGGAGTACCTCTTGATGAGTGGTGGTCCCTTGTAAGCTAGGTAACTTTTTTTTCCTCCCAAAATGGTGAATTTTAGCTCTTTTTATAGCTTTCCAAGGTTCCGCCCAGTCACACTGGCCCAGTCACCCTCCAAGTGGAGGTGCCTCCATGTAGCCTGTGAGATGGGGACACCTCGCCGGGGCTCAAATGGGTAAAGCTTATCTTTCCCCCCCACTGATCTAGGCTTCTGAGCCACCTCATCGGACACCTTGTGTCAAACACCTCGTCGCCACCTCGTGCTTATGGAAGGTTCCAAAAAATTCTAGAAGATTCTAGAATTTTCAAAATTTGCAAAATTTGTTCTAAAAGTTTTTAGAAGTTTTCAGAATTTTCTAGAATCGGTCGACATTCTTCGCGGCGGCTAGCCTCAAATTTCCTAAGGTTTAATTGATTTTCCTAAGGTTGAAAAGACGTGACCTTAAAATGAGCGTAACTTTCTCAAACGTACGCCGTTTTTCATGGGAACGAGCTCAAATTTTTTTTAAAAAATAGAGCTTTTTTTTCATGCAATCACATCGTGGTAGTATGGTTAAGCTTTAGGCACCTATAGAATTTCACAGAATAAGCAAGAGCGATGACAAATGAAAAGTACGCTAGTGGTGATCGAGAAATCCAAAAAATGCTTTTTGAGCACTTAACTTATTTTCCAGTACAAAGGTTTAGGGACATTACATCCTCCCCAACTTGAAAAATTCGAGATGTCCTCATCTTGAAAAAAACTGGGGATAGTCCTTGAGTAAGGAGGTTTCATATTCCCGAGTGGCTTCCTCTGTAGGATAATCTTGCCATTGGATTAGGTGTTCCCTAATGACCCTATTCCTAAGAGTTCGCTCCCTCCATTCTAGGATGTTTTCGGGTTGTAGTTCTAAAGTGTTTTGGAAGGTCATTACAATCTGTCATCCAGGATGTGGTCGGGGCTAGGTATGTAAGGTTTGAGAAGACTTACATGGAAAACATTATGTACCTTGATATGAGCAAAAAGATCTAATTTGTAGGCATGGGTCCCTACACATTTCACTATCTTATAAGGTCCACAATACCTAGGACTAAGCTTCTTGTATTTTCCCAAGGAAAGAGTACTTCTCTTTGGCCGGACACGGAGAAATACTTCGTCACCTTCATTGAAATGCCGATTAGACCTCTTCCCATCTGCAAAGTGCTTCTGACGATCTTGAGCGGCTTGGATATCTTTGCGGATGGTCTTTGCCTGGGCTTCCATCTCTTCAGTCATCTTCTTTGATGCCTCCACTCGGATCGTAGGATTTGAGAAATTCTTTGGTGCTAAGCAATCTTGCCCATATAGTGCATTGAAAGGTGACATTCCAATGCTTTGATGGTAAGAGGAATTATAGGCGTACTCCACCAATGGAAGATATTGAATCCATCTTTTTGGTTCTCGGTTGCAATGAGTTCTGAGAATATCCTCAATTACTTGGTTTACTCTTTCAGTCTGCCTATCAGTTTGGGGGTGGTAGGCAATGCTAAAACGGAGTTGAGTACCGATGGCTAAGAAGAGTGCACACCAGAACTTTGAGGTGAACTTAGCATCACGATCGCTTACAATGCGCTTAGGCAACCCATGAAGTCTGAAAATTTCCTTACAAAAAGCCTTGCTATCTCAGAGGACTTGAAGATTTTCTTAACAGGAATGAGATGTGTTACCTTTGTAAGAAGATCTACAATGACCATGAGGGAGTCGTAGCCTCCTTGAACTGTGGGTAACCCTGTGATAAAATCCATGCTAATGCACTCCCATTTCATTTGTGGAATCTCTAAGAGATGTAATTTTCCAGGCATCATTACTCTCTCTACCTTGATCCTTTGGCAAGACAGCAGACGCAAGACACAGACATTGCCGAACATAACGAAGAACATCCCCTTTTACCCCTACCCAATGGTAGCTACTTCTTATGGAGTTGAGTGTCTTTGCATAGCCCAGATGTCCGAAAGTAGGGCTATCATGAGTCTCAAACAAGATTGCCTTCTTCAAACAAGGGTCCTGGGAATGCAGAGCCTTTCCCTAAAGTAGAGATATCCGTCATTGCTAGAAAAATTTATGATAGCTGGATGTGGCCTCTCAGAACCTTCTCTTGCCAAAACAAGAGCTAACAACTTTTCGTATTCGGAATCCTTACTCGAGACTTCCTTGACCATGGAGAGTTTAACTTTAAAGCGAGCATGCACGAACTGAGCAGAGATAAAAACCGAGCATGCAAAGACGGAGCGGAGCGGTAAAAAAGAGCAACATTGAGAGAAGTGATAGAATTCAACCACTGTAGGATTAAATTCACACCTCCTATCTATTGTGATTGTCTATTGAAAACTCTACAACACTACAACAAACCTTACAACACTACAACTTGATGCGACAAAAAAACACTCAACCGTAGAAGGAATCTCTATATCCATGTCATGAAAAATTTGATAACTAAACCATACAATAGAAAATTTAATTGCACACATTTTATCTACTCCATATAAACAAATTCATGAAAGAGATTAGAAGACTTGAGGTTATCAAATTTTTCCAAACCAAACCATACAATAGTCATAGTCTTAGCACAATAGTCATAGTCTTAACACAACACCCAAAACTCAATACACTTTACACCTTCTCTTCTCTACTCTCATTGTCTATAAATTGACATCCTACTCTTATCCCTTTGTTAGTTTTGGTATTGATTGTATCATAGTATGCATCCATGCTCATCTTCCTTGCAACTTCCTCCACATAACATGGTAGTACACTACAATAAGAATTTCATAAACCACATTTCATTAAAATTTCAAAGCACACTACAAAAACTCACACACAATGGCATATCATCCCAAAGTGCATATAATGTCCTAAACAAGTCAATAGTAGTAACCATGACCAACCATGACTAAAAAACAACTCAATAGCAGTAACCATACTAATCAAAAGGACAACCATATGCATAATCCACCAACTCACTCTCTGAAATCTCCTCATTGGAGCTGTGGACGGCGGATCTCTAGTACTTGCAAGAGGTCCCTCTGTAGGTCATGGGGGCAACAACCTCCCAAGAGGTCACCCATCTATGTGCGTGCATACGTGCTTAACAAACTTTCCACAAATTGGTCTACCCATCTAGACCCAGAACCTTAAGGTGTTAGGGAACTCTAGTCTAGCCAATTTGTGCAAGCCTCATAGCTAGGGACAAATTTGTCACCACAAGTTGAGCTTATCCCAGTACCCTCCACCAAAGGTCGTAGAATGCAGCCAACAATGTTAGGGTCATTATCAAATGAATAGCACGGGCGGCCATATGCAATACATGCACGCATCAAAGGGGCTCTACCACTACCCGTCTCCAAAGCCAATCCTCGGGGAGGACAAAGAGCCTCTAGAAAGCATCGCACAAAACCCACACTCAATTGCACACCTAATGTCAAATGTGCCTCCTTGTTAGCCTTCAATACCCTCGCAGTATCTGGCAAATAGTGATGAATGATGTGCTGCAAGAACTACACACCATGAGCATGTTGCAATGTGGCACTCTCTTGAAGGCACAAAGAGGCCATGTAGCCTTGATGTAGCAGCATGTAGTAAAGGTAGAAGGCATCCTTCTATCACATAATAAATACAAAAAATCAAGACCTCACAAAATTTTCAAGAACAACACGGTACTTAGTGTACAATAACCATGTCAAATACCTCTATGGCAATGCCATCAACCATAACCGCACCCATGAAGGCTACATCCTCAACGACGAATCTATGCACAATCTCCATGTCACACCGCGGGACATATTTCTCCACCCATGATGGAGAATCCCCTGAAAGTAGAGGCAAGACAAACAACCCACCATCTTGAGTCGGCCAAACAAGCTACCGCCACTCCAAGTCCATGCCAAATATGATCCTCCGACACCTTGTTCCACAATGGAGCACCCTCCCCTCCATGCATAGAGTCCATATGAAGATCCAAAAGCACAAAGTCAAAAGCCCATGCTATCGTCTTTTTCTTTTTCTTATACTCTACCCCCAATTTATCCATGGAAAAAATGTATGGATCTTTGAATAATCTTCATTTCTAATAGAGGATGCAAAATCCTTACCCATAGAAGTATAATCTCCACATCCAAATAAAAAGATGGAGCGATCCAAAGAAATCCCCCCTTGTGTGGACAAGGGTGGCACATAGAGTTTTTGGGACAGTGGTCTAGGGCGGGACGATGGACCTAAACAATCATGACAAGTATAATGAACGAATAACAATCACAACAAACAAAGCAATCTACTTGTGTAAATGCATAAATAGAAGCATACCACTATGAAAGCTACCATGCATACCAACATCGAGGACTATCATAAACAAGGATATTACGAATTAATACAAAACAAACAAAGAAACAAAAAATTTAATTTTACAAGGAAGGACGACAAATTTTCCAACATAGAGAGTTAACATTCTCAAAGAAGCATGAGACTGTTAGGGCACTTTTTCCCTCACTAGGAGGGTTTTCCCCCGTGCATTGTATATATTCCCATCACTTCTAGGGGTTGTTATCTTTTGCACATTTGCACTCATAATACACCACTATGTTAAGCTCCAAAATTCTTCTTCTTCTCCAAGATATGTTTGCATTTCCACAAACCTAACAAAATCTAGGAGCCTTTTGTAACTCTTTTTGAGCTGATTTAGACAACAAAGATTCATCTGGGTTATTGTTAATCTCTTTAAGGGTCACGAGGTCTTCTTTAGTACCTACAATTTTTTTCCCTTTCTTTTTCTTGAGGCATTTTTTCATTTGACTGGTCGTCGCTAGAAACCTTAGCCTCAATTAGGGGTGTAGATTGAGCTTGTTTGCCGAGTGATTACATCAAGACTTGGAAATTACTTGGATTTGTTACAAGCTACTTGGTGTGAGCTAAGAATGTTACAGGGATTGAGATCGGGAGTCTAGATTCCTTGTTTGGTCATCGAGTGAATGAATGGTCTATAACACATCTATCACTCATGGCTAGGGGCTTGCTAGAGCTTTCAAAGATTGATTGTATAGTGAGTGAACAAATAACTTATGCCAAATTGTTCAGAACTGGCTAGGAACTTTCAAGGATTGTTTGGAAAGTGAATGATTAAATGAGCTATGCACATTCTACTAGGGGCATGCTAAGATATAGAGGATGTAGTAAACCACTACATGTAGAAGAATAATCGGCCATATTGTGTGGTTGATTTTGTTCGCAGCCTACAAGAGTGCATTTAATAGAGCACTCTGCTATTTGATTTGCCCTTTGGTTTTTGTAGTTTGCTACTAGTCACCAATGCTTAGGAGCTTGGGATCTCCTAAGCTACTAGTCACCAATGCTTAGGAGCTTTGTAGTTTGCTACTAGTCACCAATGCTTAGGAGCTTTGTAGTTTGCTACTAGTCACCAATGCTTAGGAGCTTGGGATCTCCCCCTTCCTATAGCCATCACACAAAAAATAAGCATTAACTCTATAGAATCATGTAGGTAATAGGACATGAATATCTGATCACCTTGCTTGTCATCACATTATAAAAAAAAGGGAGGGACCAGAGAGAGACAGAGAGAGTAGCGAGAGCAGGGGAGGAGACATAACATTCTCATTCTTTATTTGAATTAAATCTCTTACACCAATGTGCATGCATACACCAATCAAGGAGCACTCACCTATGCACGTACATGTATACACTAATCAAAGCGCATGCACACTCACATACTTGGAATGCACTGATTGCACACAACCACCCAAAGGTTGGTCACTCCTTGTATGGACTTGAATGGAAAGTATGGGGCTCTCTCTCTCTCTCTCTCTCTCTCTCTCTCTCTCTCTCTCTCTCTCTCTGGGCAAGCATAGTGCCTACGTCTCCCTTCTCATAACATTGTCTCTCTTGGAATGAACTAATTGGACTATTTTGAATGCATGGAGCCATGAGGGCGCATGCATGTAGAATGAGGGCACATGCGCTATTTGGATTGTTGGAGAAGTGTGCAAATGCAATTGTGACCTTGAATTCATAATGTGTTGTGCGTGCAAAAGCAAAATCATTACTTGCAATGCTTAAGAGTAAAGATTTAGTCTCTTGGGTTGCACTAATTAATATATCAACATCAAACAATAGCATATATTATTGCATCACCCATATCATTGCAATGCATTTGCAATGACTTTTGATAATGTTAATAATACCATTACACTTGTTTATCAATCTACTATTGCTGTGACCATCAAGGCTCTATGTACCTGATAGCAAAATCACAATTTCAATCTTTTCTCCATACCCTATTCCATTGGGTCTTTATGTAAATGTATTCTATACGCATGCACATCATTAGCACATGCACATATCATATGTGGGTCTCAATTTAACCCTTTTTGTCTCCATCAATCCACTTTGGGCTCCTCTAGTCAAAAGTTTGTTCTTTATCTTCCCCATTTTGCTTCCCTAGTTGACCGATCTTTAACTAGTTGCATTTCCAAGACCTATAAATAGAACCCTATAGACCCTCATATTGATGTTGCCCTCTCTCTCATGCCCACCATGGGCCTCCAAGCCCATACGCTGGCATATGGGCTTGGAGGCCCATGGTGGGCATGAGAGAGAGGGCATATGAAAGAGACATTGT
This sequence comes from Cibotium barometz, assembly GCF_041138505.1. Lineage (NCBI taxonomy): Eukaryota > Viridiplantae > Streptophyta > Polypodiopsida > Cyatheales > Cibotiaceae > Cibotium > Cibotium barometz. The sequence goes on along the minus strand of NC_141052.1, from coordinate 12,672,996 downwards.
TCTCTGCCATATGCCTCTCTCTCATGCCCAACATAGGCCTCCAAGCCCATACGCCGGCGTATGGGCTTGGGGGCCCATGGTGGGTTTGAGAGAGAGGGCATATTATATATGACATTGCCCTTTGTCATATGCCCTCTCTCTCATGCTCACCATGGGCCTCCAAGCCCATACGCCGGCATATGGGCTTGGAGGCTCATGGTGGCCATGAGAGAGAGGGCAAATGACAGAGACATGGGCCTCCCTCTCATGGCCACCATGAGCCTCCAAGCCCATACGCCAGCGTATGGGCTTGGAGGTCCATGGTGAGGATGCTCTCTCTTTAATCCACCATGGGCCTCCAAGCCCATACACCGGCATATGGGCTTGGAGGCCCATGGTGGCCTAAAGAGAGAGCATGCCCACCATGGTGGCCATGGGATAGAGGGCATATGAAACAGTCACCACGGGCCTCCAAGCCCATACGCTGGTGTATGGGCTTGGAGGCCCGTGGTGGTGGGAGGGGATATGACTATGTCATAAGGAATCTTCTCATAATGAATAGACATAATCCCCCTTTGTGTTGTTGAGAGCTCTTCTTTGTGTCTTGAGAGAGAGTGAGAGAGAGCATTCTAGCATTTGTGCCTCTTCTATGCTTGTATGTTTTATGCTTGTGTAAGAGAGTGATTGCCTTATGCGACAGTGCGAGCGACTCTACAGTGACCGCGTGGAGGTGGAGCTTGGAGGTTTGGACTTTAACAAGTGAGCTTGGAGGCCTCAAGGGACTCAAGTTCAAAGAATTGGTAAGTGCCCTATGACATTTGTGTTCTATTGCTCTTCCTTTAGGTGAATGCATTGAGTTCCCTCTTGGAGGTGTGGTAGCCCATAACAATTTCACACTCAAGGGGTGTAGGCAATGCATTCCATGGTAGATCCAAAAGAGTTTTTCATTAAGCAGGTTTATAGTTATGTCCTCCAATAGGAGAATATGGACTTGTTGGATCGAAAACTTTTAATGAAGTAGTTCTTATAATCCCAATCCACCATGTATATCTCTCCCCAACAAGAGATATTTTGATAGAGCACCAGAAGGAATTACGAATAATTTTCCTTTAGTTGGGTCATTAGCTATGTCAAAAACCATTTTGCATACACATAGATAATTCACTATTTGGAAGACAATGGGGGTTTCCCAAGAGAAGCCAGCTTCTCTTCATGCGTCCATGTCTTCCTCTTCTTTCAGTCTTCTTGTTGTGGCAGCTTCTCTTCTCGTGTCCATGTCTTCCTTCAATGCTTCCTTTAGCTTTTCTTCTTGGTGTGGATCTTCTTCTTGGAAAGAGATGTTCTTCTTCTTTCATGGCTGGGGCCATGAGCTTGTCCGTCAGTTCTTCTTGCTCCATGTGAGCAACATGTTTAAATGTTTTGTTGACAGTTCTTTTGGGCTTTTGTTGTTTATCTTGTATCATTATGCAATGCAAACCCAAATCTATATGGGAGGTCTTACCTTTTGCCTTATTCTGGACAAGGGCAGGTCTTACCTTTTGCCTTATTCTTGTCCGTCAGTTCTTCTTGCTCCATGTGAGCAACATGTTTAAATGTTTTGTTGACAGTTCTTTTGGGCTTTTGTTGTTTATCTTGTATCATTATGCAATGCAAACCCAAATCTATATGGGAGGTCTTACCTTTTGCCTTATTCTGGACAAGGGCAGTGTCTGATCCCATTTTTACACTGATGTAATGTGCCCAATACATAATGCATATAGCATTCATTCTTATGCACATTCCCAAATGCAACTCTGGCTATGAATAATCTTGAATTTGATGTGATTTGAAGGCATTAACCAAGGATTAAATGCAAAATGATGATTACCACAAATTTATCAGCATAATTTTACCAAAAATTACATTAAATCAAGGGTAACTAATTTGTACGTACTGGTTGGAGTATCAAACCATCTCCGAATTGCAATATGAAGTTATAGGGATCTGTATCAGATACCTAATGGTTAATTTGAACCCTCAATTGCACCAAAATACAGTGATTAGCACTGATTAGCATTGATTAGCAAATTAATCCTCTGTTTTGTGTACAAAAAATAGAGTATGCGGGGAGCCCAGATCTGAGGCCTTAGAGTTCAAATGAGCTCAAATGCTTTCAAGGCCATAAATAGCAATTAGTCTAGTAGAGGATTAAGCCAAGAAACACAAGATTTGACCAAACATTGAATGCTTAATCTCTATTTTACCAAAGTCACTTGTAGATTTGATGAAGAGCTTGGATCTCATTGTAGACTTGATCAAATCAAATTATGACTTCACCAGCTTGTAGAGCATGCTTGAAAACCACTGGAGCTAAGAGGAATTAGGATGATTTGATTTGATGAAGTAGAAATCTTTGATTTGCTGCTGCTGTGCAGAAAAACGGTGCCCACTAATCAACAAAAATCGACTGCGTTACTTGGCGGTTTGCGCTTCTAATTAGTTTGGCTGGAGCATAAGTGAGTTAGCTATGTTGGGCTAGAAGGGTTTGAGCTAATTTGATGTGTGTAAGGAGATAGAGCTCCTCCATTGGTTGGGGGTACAGAAGGCTTCTTGAAAATAACTAAAAAATTGATTTGTTCCTATGAGGGGTCAAGAATTATTCAATTCTAGTTCCACCTACTTATTAGTAGTAGGAGCTTGAGAGGTAATCTCCCTATTAATGTTCTTGTAGAGGTGAGTTGTGAGATCAAATGGTGAGGTGGGATCGTGAAGTTAGATCTTGAGATCAAGGATCGAATCATAAGGTTGTTCGTGAGGTGGTAATTTGTAAAGTGGAATCATGAGGTGATCAGTTTATGAAGTCATGGTCTTTCTGAAGTGGAATCGTGAGGTGGCGATCCATGAAGTGGAATCATAAGATCGTATGGTGGGATTGTGAAATGATCAGCCACCCATGAGGTTGTGATTTGTAAGGTGGCAATCCATGAGATGAGTCATAAATCGTGAGATCAGATCATGAGGTGATCAGTCTTGTGAGAGGTGGAAATTTATAAAGTGGAATCATGAGGTGACCAATTATGAAGTCATGATCCCTAAGGTGAGTAATCCATGAGATCATGAAGTGGAATTGTGAGGTGGCAATACATGAAGTGGAATCATGAGATCGTATGGTGGGATTATGAACTGATCAGCCATGAGGTTGCGATTTGTGAGGTGGTGATCGATGAGATAAGTCATAAAGTGAAATCGTGAGGTGGGGATCCATGAAGTGGAATCATGAGATCATCTCATGAGATTAGATTATGAGGTGGGATCATGAGGTGATTGGTTGTGAAATCGTGGAGGCAGCAATTTGTGAAGCAAAATTGTGAGAGGTGATCCCCATGAGGTCACGATCCGTGAGTTGAGTCGTGATGAGGAAATCAGCTAAGGTCACGATCCGTGAGGTGAGTCGTGAGCCAATCTTTGGGGTCAGTTTTGATGATTCATGAGGTCGAGTTGCCTGGTGGTGATAAGACTCCACATGTTAATAGAACAATAGAGCTAGTGGGTTACATAGAGAAAGGTGGCATGGCTTAGTCATCATCAGTCTCACGGGTAGCATGGAAGCGAAGAAGATAAGTCTCCACATAGAGAGCGAGTGGAGTGGGTCAATAGGTACTCAGCCAAGTTATAGTCAATGAATAGGGAATTGGAAGCAAACGACTATGAATAGAGAATTGAAAGCAATAAACTATGAACAGAGAACTGGAAGAAATAAAAAGTAATCATCTGTGAACAAAGAATCGAAAACAATCGATTGTGAATAGAGAATTGAAAGAAATCAACTGTGAAGAAAGAATCAAAAGTAATCATCTATAATGTGAACAAATAATTGAAGCAATCGACTGTAATCGATTGTAATCGATTGCAATCGACTATAATCGACTACAATTAGAGAAGCACACGTAGTCACGGGTAAGCGAATAGAGTGGCATGTGTAGTGGGCCTACAATCGGTAGCGAGATGAATAGATAGCAAGCTAGCACTTGAGAAGACTGCCTCCCATTGTCATCACGTGAGTTGTCTATGTTGAACTTGGGACTCACATGGCTTGAAGATCTCTAAGATAGCTTCAAGATAATAGCCCTCTCCTTACACACACACCCTCACACTCTCACTAGCATCAACGGCAAGGTATATAGAAGAGAAGAAACACACACACACACTCATTTGCATCAATGTGGCAAGGTATACGGGAGAGAAGAGCTGACACAGACAAACTCTTTTACATCCACACATATAAGCATAGAACTACCAAGAGGCAAGAGAACATAGAGCTAGAAAGAGAAAGAGAATAAGAGGCAAGAGATTAAATCTAATTTTAACCTAAGGGAATTGCTCTTTCTCATCAGACAAGTTCACTTATTAGTCTTGGGCATCCAAACTTCACTGACGTTTAGTAGACCTCAGTCTTTTAATGTAGGTACAAGAGTGTGGGTGCATGGAATGCTAGCTTCACATATGGCCTGGCCATCCCTTGGGTTCAACTTGACGTGTAATTTATACAAGATTACAACACACTAGAGTTAATCCTATCTTGCTTAGGTAAGCATGTACACATGGGGTATGTCAGCTTGAATGCATAGGTACTTCATAGAATACATGACCTTCATTGCTTATGAAGTGCAATTTATACAAGATTACAACACAACAGAGTTAATCCTATCTTGCTTAGGTAAGCATGTACACATGGGGTATGTCATCTTGAGTCCATAGGTACTTCATAGACTGCATGACCTTGATTGTTGCTTATGTTTGTTTGGCTTTCTTCATTCTTTATTGCTAGATAATTCCTTCTTTCACTCCCTTCACGTAGTGTTGATATGTCTTATGAGTGTGGAAGTGATGTGTTAGACACCTAGTATTTAACCTTGGGTTAATAGCATTGAACCAATGCCCCAATCCTGACATTGACACAACAACACAACACCGCCCCATCGGAGAGGCCACCAACGATAAGGACTTTATCGGCCACTTCTGGCTAGATGAAGGGACACCCACAACCCTGTCGGTGCCTCAACCCCCCCAATGCTGACAAGAGGCCCCCAAAAAGAAGAACCCTTTAACTAGCCACTTCTCGCAATTCGGCAAAAGCGATATCGACCAATGCAATGCCGATGTCCCCTTCTTCCCACAAATCATTAAGTGTAGGTAGCCCTTCACCCTCGTGTTAGTACTTATATTGGCTCCCCACTAAGTGGGTAGAGTGCTTCCCATGGAGGGTAGAGCTGATACAAGTGGGATTGTTTTGTAGGTACATAGTCAGATAGTCCAATCGCCAAACCACCCATAAACTTCCAAAAAAATATAGTATCATCAAACCCAAATTAGCTTCCACTTATAACAAAACCTTTACAAGTTTTTAGTTTGCAATCAATCCTCTTCATTCATATCCAGTCACCATCGGTGTACTAATGAAAATAACCTTAAATAGAATTTTGATAAATCACCATAAATAGAGGCATATTCAACATTATAATCTAAACAGGTTACAAATTTACAAAATAGGTTCCTACATGCAAGCAAAAAATGATCTAGAGTCATTATAAATTTATCCTAAACCTTACATAGCATTTAAAAGATGAGAGAGATATTTTTCATGAAAAAAAGACCTCCATTAATAATTAACTCAAAAATCCCTTTCATAGAATCTTTTTTTAGTTGTTGAGCCTTTGACACCCAAAATAAGACAATTGTGTGAGCTTATATGGTGATTTACTTTAGTTATACTATAAATCAATGTCTCCACTAAAGTAATTGGTGATTTACTTTAGTTATACTAATAAATCAATGTCTCCACTAAAGTAATTGGTCAAGAACTTATATTTAAACATTTCATTTTATTTAGAAAATAAGGTAATTTTCTCAACTTTTAAAACTACATTAATAGCAGCGTACATGAACCCTCACTTATATTTTATGAAATAGTGTTTATTATTATATGAAATGACTAGATATTCCATTTAAAGCCTTATGAGATGGTTAAAAATGCATGAAGTAGTCTCTTACTCTATAATAGTATGGTTCAAAATTTCTAAACTTCCATCTAAACAAAGTGCCTAAAAGAATAGGCATATCTATGATTGGCTCTCATAAAATGCACCAGCAAAGCATAACATTGTATAGAATAGGTGTACAAGATTTGATCCTACTTTATTATTGTTTGATTAGCTATAAAGATCCTCAAAGTTATTTTTTATGGTAGCTAAATACCTTAAAATTTTCATTGAGACCTAAATTTTTGAGTCCTAATTGATTTTTGAGCTTAAGATGGATTGTATTGCACCATAGATATGTTTGTAAAGCAATGCATATCTAAATAGTTTGGAAATCAATGAGAAATTGGCTAATTAAAGCCTTTGATCCTAATATAGCCCAAACAGCTCTACATTACAACTATAATTTGACCTATGAATTCTTATGAAATTGAAGAGCCTAGAGGTAGCCAACATGATCCAAGAGCTAGTCACCCATAATATTAAGAATCCCAACTATTGTCAAAGGATACTTAAATTAAAAAATAGGGTGAAGGTTAGAACCACCACCAATGACATAGTGTAGATATAGGTTTGAAGGGGTGCATGCATGAGGGTACTCTAGGTGTGAGTGGCTACATGTCATATCATAATTGTTTCTATATATATATATATATATATATATATATATATATATATATATATATATATAATGGACTTTGTGAATGGCCAACGAAATGTTAGTGTAGACAAGAAATGAATAATATTTTCCTTATAAATAAGCTATAACCCTATATAGATACTAAGAAGTATGTTAAAGGCTAAAGAAATCACAATGCATGCACACATGCAGACACACACACACACACGCACATGTACATACAAACAAACAAGAGGATCTATCCATGCACATAATGGAAACAACAAGGAGCTATCTATACACATAATGGAAACAACAAGGAGCCATCTATACATAAAGGAGCCATACATACAATGGAAATGGTGCTATCAGTTGAAATAGAGAGAGAGATGGTAAACAATGGGTGTTTATAAATGATGTTGGGAGTGTATGTTGCTCAAAAGAATAAAATACATGTTTAAGGGGAAAAAAACCTAGAAACTACTCTAACGTTGTGATGCTTATTAAATCCATATATAAGAGGTACCAAGAAGTAATGTGAAACTTCTCAAAAGTTGAAAATATCACTAATGATATAAGCTATGTATTTATGCCTGCTGAAACTCATAACTAGATTCCAAGAACAATTGTGAAGCTTGTTTTCACAATAAAGCCTTGTTTGAAGTTACCCCATAAGCAAGTTGTACCATTGCAAGTTTGATTCTAAATAGTCCAATGAATGGAGGAAGGACACTCTAGGAGAGTACTTTAAAGTTTCATAAAGGTGAAAGAATTGTATTATCTTGTGCACGAGAGGCAAAAATCCAACTTCAACTTAAGTTTTTGAAGAAGTGAATATAATAGGTTGACCCCATAGGAGGTTGCCTTTTACAACCTCCTTTGAAGATGCATCCCCTAGTTTAGTAGGAAGTCCCCACACCAATCCCAACAAGAAAATGAAAATATTGATAGTTTTCAAGAAATTATGAGATAAGTTACATGAGAGTATAACTGTTGCTTAAAACATGTGTAAAAAAAAACCATCCTTTGGTGTAATTTTTACGACTCAAATTGAGAAAAACTGGTTGTAATTTTGCTTAGCATTTAAAGATTCAAATCTTTGAGGTTTTAGTTGTAAAACTAATTAATCTATGCATTTTATTAATAAAAATCGGGTGGGCTTAGTCACATACCTTCCATGGTGCAATAAAAGAATATGGGGTTAGTTAGCTCACCATCCCTGCGCCTGCGGCCATCGATTCTGAGCAAAATCGTACACACACTAAAACTGACAATAATTAAGAAAAAATCATGAAAGTCATAACAAATTTAACAAAAAATTCTTTCTAATCCTCCTTTCAACCAAATCAAACCCTGCATCACATCTTTCACCAAATGGCAACACATGCAACCAACACTAAATCTTTCGCGCAAGGCAACCAAAAAAATAAGCTTTACACAAGAGTCTAATCAAATGCTAAGGCAAAGCAGCTGTGCTCCTTGTCTCGCGAGCATGGGCAGCATCAATGGAGAGCCCAAAATACACCACACTCACTAGCACAAGGCTAACAAAGTGAAGTGCACTTACCTTTCTCATGTTGTGGGAAAGCTGGATGCTTACCCACCATCTTCGAGAAGAGGCAAACGCATTGTAGCAACCTAGCACTTGAGAAGAATGCCTCAGAGAGCAAGACCATAAGAGGCAAGAGATTAGTTCTAATTCTAACCCCCAAGGGAATTTCCCTTTCTCATTAGACAAGTTTACTTATATACAAGTCACTTATTAATCTTGGGTGTCCAAACTTCACTGAGTTTTGGGCGCCCAAGTAGACTTTATTCTAATTTATGCAGATGCAAGAGTGTGGGTGCATGGGATGTTGGCTTCACATAAGTCCTAGCCATCCCTTCACATAATATTTAGAATCTTAACTATTGCCAAAGGATACTTAAATTAAAAAATAGGGTGAAGGTTAGAACCACCACCAATGATATAGTGCATATATAGGTTTGAAAGGGTGCATGCATGAAAATACTCCAAGTTTGAAAGGGTGCATGCATGAGGATACTCCAGGTGTGAGTGGCTACATGTCATATCATAACTATTTCTAAACAAAATATATAATGGGACTTTGTGAATGACCAAAGAGATGTTAGTGTAGACAAGAAATGAATAATATTTTCCTTATAAATAAACTATAACCCTATGTAGATATTAAGAAGTATGTTAAAGGCTAAAGAAATCACAATACACACACACAAAGCAAGAGGAGCTATCCATGCACATATTGGAAACAACGAGGAGCTATCCATACACATAATGGAAACAATAAGGAGCTATCCTTATTGTTTCCAATATGGAAACAATAAGGATAGCTATCCATGCACATATTGGAAACAACGAGGAGCTATCCATACACATAATGGAAACAACGAGGAGCTATCCATACACATAATGGAAACAATAAGGAGCTATCCTTACATAAAGGAGCCATACATACAATGCAAATGGTACTATCAATTGAGAGAGAGAGAGAGAGAGAGAGAGAGAGAGAGAGAGAGAGAGAGAGAGAGAGAGAGAGATGGTAAACAATGGGTGTTTATAAATCATGTTGGGAGTGTATGTTGCTCAAAAGAATCAAATACATGCTTAAGGGAAAAAAAACCTAGAAACTATTGTAACGTTGTGATGTTTATTAAATTCATATATAAGTGGTACCAAGAACTAATGTGAAACTTCTCAAAAGCTGAAATATCACTAATGATATAAGCTATGTATTTATGCATGCTGAAACTCATAACTAGATTCCAAGAACAATTGTGAAGCTTATTTTCAATAAAGCCTTGTTTGAAGTTACCCACCATAAGTAAGTTATACCACTGCAAGTTTGATCCTAAATAGTCCAATGAATGAAAAATCCTACCTATCTTTTGGAGGAAGTACACTTTAGGAGAGTATTTTGAAGTTTCATAAAGGTGAAAGAGTTGTATTATCTTGTGCACGGAGGCAAAAATCCAACGTCAACTTAAGTTTTTTGAAGGAGTGAATACGAGAAGTTGCCTTTTACAACCTCCTATGAAGATGCACCCCATAGTTTAGTAGCAAGGCCCCACACTAATCGATCCTAAGAAAATGAGAAATATTGATAGTTTTCAAGCAATTATGAGAAGTTACATGAGGGTATAACTGTTGCTTAAAACATGTGTTTGGAAAAAATCGTCAGTGTAATTTTCACGGCTCAAATTGAGAAAAAAATCGGTTGTAATTTTGCTTAGCCTTGAATTTAAAGATTCAAATATTTGAGGGGTTAGTTGTAAAACCGATTAAACTATGCATTTTATTAATAAAAACTGGGTGGGCTTGAAGGTTGTCCTTTTTTTTTCACTGGTTAGAAAAAAAAAACTTTATTTCTGACATTGTTAAACTTAAAATTAAAAGGAGAAAGAAAGCTAGGAGCTTCACTTGCCATGTAGGGCATTAAAATCCTCTTGTGAAGGATAAGAAAGAGGGCTAAATCCATGTGTCAATAAAAGACAAAGATCTGGTGAGCAATTAGATACGGGGTTAATTAGCTCACCATCCCTGCGGCCATCGATTCTTAGGGTCCGGCAGCCAAGAGCTTCGCTTCTTAGGAGCTTGTTTGGTGTTGTTAAGGGTTTCATTGGAGCCTCTGAATGCAGATTTGCCAAGGCTCCTCCACCACCAAGAAGACTTGCAGGGCTCAGCATCGTTGCTGCTTGTGTTGTGTTGACGATGGTGGTGGCGCATGCGCTGCTTCTCGCCGTCGCAAGCATCGAAAGCTTTCCACTGCCGCGCGATCTCGAGTCTGTTGGGAGTCTCTTCTACCTCTGAGAAGCTGTGCAGCTGCTCGTAGTCCATGGCTATGGCTTCCTTTGAGATCACGGCAGCCAGCATGGGAGAATGGCATCTCCTCAACTGCGGGTGCTCTGGGGCAAGGAAGGTGATGGCACTCTTCATTGTGCACAGACAAATAGATAGATAGATAGGTTGTGCGGCTGTCTTCTGGCTAAGAGGCCCAATCAAGCATGGCTATGGTGACCAAACAGTAAAGGCGAAGGCTACTGCAACCCTAATTTGCATCGCATGCTAAAAGGCATCATCCTGCATCCCTTCTCTTGCAACCTCAACATTAAACCCCTTCTTTTAAAACCCTAATTGGCCACTCAAATGCACAGGAAGCCTCTTCGACGGAAGAATTCATGAAGGGTTTTTCCTTATCACACACTGATCTTTAGCAGAGGGAGGTGACGCTTAATAAAGAATTATGTTATGTTTAATAAAGAATATCTTTTAGTGATATATATAATGCTTTAAAAAAGAATGTCTTTTAGTGATATAACTAATGCTTTTGTTATGATGATTTTCTAGAGGAGGAAGGTCAATGACACAGCTTTCCTACCAAACACACCAATTGATATTTATGTGTCATGAAATTGGTAGTATATTCATAAAGTACTTCCCAATTTCAAAGCAAAATCTCAAGCCTCTAAGATCCTTTTTCGTGCATGAGTGTCTTTTGGAAGATAAGGGCAAATAAGGGCAAGGATTTTTTTTAAAAGAAAGTTTATGGGCATGTAGTAAGAAAGTTAGTGTGCATGTTTGAAAACTCGTAAGTGCAAGCATGGTGTCGCATAATAGAAGGCTTGTTGCTTTATTTCAATACATTAATAGTTAAGCTCCACTGCATTCAATTCTCAAAATTGCATGTATTTTGACATGATAGGAGCTATTCTTTTCTCATGTTCAACACAACAAAGTTACAAACAACTTGGCTTTACGAACAAATGTGCTTCCACCTCATTAGGTGGTCAAGGGTGCATTGAGTTTCTAAAAGCATAGCTATGAAGTTTGAGTTGCCAACATCGATCCCTTAACTCGGGGGGTTCACTATATGTAAACTCTCTATATCATATACGTTCAAGGCCTAGTTTAAAAACCTTTTATCTGTAAACTTTGCATGAATAAAACACACCCTTTTTCTATTCAATCTGTAAACACCTCCTTAAATGGTACCCTTTTGTATGTAAAAATTGTGTAGAAAAGGATTTAAAAAACCCCTTCTGTTGAATCCACGTGCTACACTTACATTTTTATGAGTGACCCCCTGAGTCCCTTAATCACTAACATGTTCCATAGTATAAACATATATTCTGTATTATTTACACCAACCACATTGATGGTAAAACATAGACTGCTAAGTTTGCACCCTTTAGACTCTTTGACATTTATTCACATTTTCTTACTTGCCACATGTACTATGGTTGAAAACATGGCCCACTAGGAAAAGACACTCATTAATTCCTTCTTAGCCACTTTGCAAGTTTTTACATCTCTCTCTATCATGTGTCAAGCAAATGTTATATTCCATCAATCACTTGATTGTATACTAATATTACCATGTGGTTTTGAATTTTGATGTAATGGAAAACATAAAAGGTAGCTGATGTCAATATTCAAGTTATACAATAATACTTTTGTAGGGTATACCTCAAAACTAAATCTATTTACATCGAAACTTTAATTTGATTTGAACTAATACACATTCACATTTGTACACTCACAACAAATCGTCCTCTATCAAAGAGAAAAGCTTTTAAATATTGTTCAAAAGCACAAAACTTTTGTTGTGAAGGGATAAAGGAAGGTAGTGTAGGTAGGGTGGCTAGATTTCTATTGGGTCTTTCACTATCAAAAGCTTCTTCAACTTTAACAATAGTAGTAGCTCGGAATACTTTGACATCTAAGCCTTTATTCTCCTCCTCTTTATCTAATTGAAAATCCTCTCCTACCTTAAGTATTGATCCTTGCGAATCTTCTTCCACATCTTTAGAAGTGTCCTTTTCTGCCCAAAGTAGAACAAAAGACCTACATCAAAGCTCACAAGATGACACTGACCCCTTGTATGCCATGGACATTCATCTAGAACTCAACGAGCATCCTTGGGCAAAGCATGAAACTTCTTATGCTGGCTCTGGATCTATTTATAGCCTTGTCTGCAATGATATCTAAAAGATGCACAAATTTAGTACCTCCATCCTCAATGATTGTAGACTAATGTTTCATGTGCATTGAGTGCAATGTAGTTTTGTAAGTTGGTTTCTCATGTTTGATACACTCTTCTTAATAGAAATTGCGGCTTTAACCCCATCATATTTTGCTATGCAAAATCTTGATGCTTTGCACAAGCTTCTAATAATGACGGTATCAATAATCTAGAAATATAACCTTCCACAATATTCACATTAGTCCCCAAAAACAACATTGTATACCACAGTGTGTTTGGGGGAAATTTTTTTTATAATTGTTTTGTAGAAAACAATGATCAATGTTTTGTACAAAATAGTTTGTTTGTAGAAAACCTTATTTTCAATCACATCTTTGTACACTAAGCAATTGTTACATTATCATCATGATTTTTAATGCAAAAAACTTTCTTTTTAGTGTAAAGTTAAACTATTTTATTTGCATCACTTCAAAACTATTGCTAATTGTGTGTCAATCAATCTTGTCTTATAAAAGAGTTTTAGCCCACAACTCGAGCCTTATTGGATATCCATCAAGATATATTAGAAGCTCAAGGCCTTTTACGAGAGGAACCCATCCATTTGGGTCCCAAAAACCTCGCTCTTTGCACCACAACACCCAAGCCAAAGAGATAGTCCCAACAAGAACCGTTGCCATCCTAGTAGGAAATACTTCGATGTATCCCAACAAAGCTACTACTAGAAGCTCAAAGCTTCTACAAAGGGATCCCCTACATCTGGTTCCAAGGTCAAAGAAACATGTGCCCCATCAAATGTCACATCTAAGATGTAATGGAGACCTAAAGTTGTGTCTCCAGTGCCACACCCAAAGTTAAAGCAAGAGTGGAGAGCAGTGGTTTCCATCTCGACTTACGTGTCAACACCACCATCAAAGCTGTCAAAAGAGTATCGTTAAGCCCATGTGTGGTAGCCATACCCCCATTAGTTTAAATAAAAGATAAGCACTCGCACCAAAACCCTAAGAGAGTCGTACACCACACCCTTGGCTTTGCCAAGGGTGTGGTGCCAAGGAATCTGAAGGCTCTGAGGGATCACCATGATCTCATAACAACTTGATACACTACGTCGCAAACACCAACTTACTAGCTAGAAGGAAAATTTCAATGAAGCACACCAGCAAAGCCCGATGGTAGCGGTGTCCAAGCTTTCGGCATGGATGGGTAGACGGTTTTCCGCTTTCACTAATTAATCCCTCATGGTAAGCTAAAAAACCTTATTCACCTATTATAAAACATAGCACACCCTATCAATTGTACATACAGATATATAAAAAATAATTAAAATTTTAAATTTAAAAATAAAATAAAATAAAAAATAACAAAAACACATGCATGTGTATACAATGCTCACACACCTACTTGCACATTCACAATTACAGAAATACACAAAACACCCATGCATTACACGTACACACATTCACTTGTACAAACACACATGCATACACGTATGCGCATGTACGCACACACACATGCATATACATTTACCCCCTCCCCCTACCCACCCCAAGACCTAAATATTTATTTTCTCCATTTATTAAAAAAAAGGACCCCCTACTTTTCCATTAAATATATTAAAATCCCCTTATTCCCATAAATTATTATGGAAAAAAATGTGGCCAAGACCCCACATCAATTCATGAAAAACTGACGTTTAGTGTATTTCTTACCGGTTAAAATTTTAAAATCCCGATTGAAAATCGAGTTTTTCCTAAAGTAAACCGGTCAACTTTTACCTTTAAGTTATAAAATCAAAAATCAAAATAAGGGTAACTTTTACCTTATAAAATTGCAAATCTCATTATTTTGAGCTAGAAAACCAGCTAAATTTCAATGTCTTCCTTTTTTTTGAGAAAAATGTTTTTCACAAGGAGGCCCTCACCTCACGCCCACGCCTCATGTCCACACATGTACCTTTGACTCCTCGGGGACGTCTCCATCCCCATTGGCCATCCCCATCAATTGCGGCCTTCTCTAGGGCCCACGCCTATGCCACCTACCCCTACCTGTGCGCCAGACCTTCCTACTCACATGCATGAAGAAAGGGAAGTCCAAGGAAGCCAAGGGCATGGTAAATTTTTACATTCCCTCAATAAGCTAGTGCATAAGTTGTCATGGCAATGTTGTTCTTCATCTTGTTACCTATGTCCTCCTTTCATAGAGTCATTGTTTATGCTTGAGTCAACCCACTTTACATAAAAACATCACATCAAACTAAGGACATAACCCTTTCTTCAACTCATTTTCACCTTTCTTTGATATTTTTTCACTTTGGTAGAGAGAAGAAAGGGGATTTTCCATGCCGAGGTTTGTTCTTTGAGGTTTGGTTGTTGACAAGATTGGGTTGTCAAAAAGAATGGTAGGACAACTGCTTGTGCATGCATGCACTATCAACAGGTGATGGGTCGTACCATGGCCATACGTTTTCCCACCATGGTCCCATCTAGAGATATACTTGGAATGATGTCTGTAATGAGGGAAGGGTGCATACACAGTTTGTAGTACTTTGGGGGCCAAGCAAGTGACCACGGTCTTTGGTTTGTCTCATGATTTTAACTATTTGATCAAGGAAAATCATGAACTTCTACATTGTAGTGTGTTTGGCTAAGAAGCTTATGATATTGGTGGTGTACCTATGTTCCTTATACATTGCTCACATGCTATTGAATTCTTAGATGCTTATTTGAATAGATTTGACTGTAGGTTTTTCTCTTCCATTTTCTTCTTCTTTCCCTATCTTTTGTGAAAGAGAATCATCACAAAGGACCATTGGTTTTTGCCTCCATGTAGGCATTGAGAACTCTAACTTCAACCCATTAGAAAAGGAGCATTCTAGTGTGACAACAGAGTGAGGACACGTGATAGACGAGCTAGCACACCCACATAAGGAAGTTGTAGTTTGTGGCTCAAGGAAAGACCTAACGATGAAAGCTTCAGCAAGGTAATATCTTAACTTGAATGTATTTGGCTCTGCTCTGCTTAGAACTAGCCTAGGGCTTAGCTCTGTCTATCTATACACTCCAAGCTATTGGGGTCACCCAATATTGCTTGGTGTTGATTAGGAGGTCACACTCTGAAAAACATACGATTTTGGAGCCATTGGTTGTGTTTGTTTGTTGCTTTTTCTTTTTATTTAAAGTTTTTTTTACATTATGGCATTCTAGTTTCATCTATTGGGAAGGGAAAAACCCCAGTTCATAATTTGTATGAAATTGGAGCCAAGAGGTCTAGATTTCATTGCTTTGAGCTGATGGATTAGCTTAGAAATTATGATTATAAGAGTGGAATCCACTCCGAAAACATGAGCCATTGAGCTCTATTAGGCTGAATTCAAGTGGGACTATCAATTTTTTGCTTCTTGCATCTCACAACACACAAACACATTCACCTGTAACTAACCTTGTTAATGTCACCCTTCAGGTGCTGGGGGGACCATGGCGGGGGCATAAGTTTGGCCGATGCTATGACCCATCACTTGGAGAACCCTCAGCCTTTTAGGTATCTCCAATTAGCTTCCATGCATGTATCTCTCTACTTCGACTCTAATTCATCACCCAACATAACCTTGTCCTGGCTTATGTTTTTTACTTCGACTCTAATTCATCACCCAACATAACCTTGTCCTGGCTTACGTTTTTACCATGAATAAGCCTCATCTTTCAACATCACACTGTGAGATCATGACATACTCTCATGTCGTGCCATGAAGATTTAGACCACCATCTCTCCATGCAAATAATTCCCTGGTGGTTCTGGCACTCATTCCACCAATCAGAGGGTGTTGACCACTTCTAGCAATTACCTAATGTTGAAGGTTTCACAACCCATAGATGCCTCGTATATGAAGAACCTTTATCACCTATCACCTTTCATGCCATCTCACCAAGCTTCCTACCATTAGGGCTACTGAAAGCTTTCCACCACTTTGCCTTTCCTCTAGATATGAAACAGTCCCTAACCATACCACTTAACCTCGACCGCCAACTTCATAGCATTTCCATCCACACCTTCTACCTCTGCAATAGCTTTACCACCACTGACTTAGGTGTGACACAAGGACATGGCCCCATTAGGAATGGGGGTATGTTAACCACTCCATAGGTTAACATGGTAAACATCCCTCTTACTAATGACAAATAGGGAAAGTTGATGGATGTGTATATAGTTTTGTAAGACTAGTAAGTAATAAAGGAAATGTATATAGTTTTGTAAGACTAGTAAGTAATAAAGGAAATGTATATAGTTTTGTAAGACTAGTAAATAAAGGACATGCCACTTTTAAGTTTGACCAAGTCAATTTTGACAATAAGCAATAGACAATTATTTCCTTGCAATAGTTTACTTATGAGCTCCCCTTCTTCCCTCTTCTTGCTTGCTTGCTATTATACATGTTTTGTGCTGTCATTTGTAAGTAATTTTTATACCATACCTAACCATGTTAGAAAATTTATAATAGGGTCATAGTGGGTAGTTTATACTAAAATAAAACTCATATGATGGTGGTTTACATAGTAAACATAGCCGCTAATGGGCACCTGAAATAGGGCCCAGACACCAAATTAACCCTTAATTTTTAGTAATGGCTTTGTATAAGAGGGTAGATAACTTTATTGTTAGAGACAAGAACTAAAGAAAGAAAGATCATAATAAGAGGAACAAAATCCATTTTCGGACCATTTGGAGATTCCTCACGGTTTTGTCCGTATTTGCAAAACAAATCTGACACCACTTTCTAATGTTTTTAAAAAAATGTATCATCTCTATTTTGGTTAAAGAATGTGTTTTTAGAAAAGAGAGCTATCTTTATATTTTTTATGCATGGTAATCTAACTAATTCTCGTGGGGGTAGTTTTTTGGGCTATCTTTTTAAAGCTTTGATGTGATTTTGTGCACGAAGAGAGAGAGAGAGAGAGAGAGAGAGAGAGAGAGAGAGAGAGAGAGAGAGAGAGAGAGAGAGAGAGAGAGAGAGAGAGAGAGAGAGAGAGAGAGGGATTTTGAGATTCGGGTCACCTGGTACTATTTACCCATTGGAAATAGAATGAGATTGAAGCCCTCTAGGAGCCATGTGGTAGAATCCATAGAGGATGAGATTGAGAAGGAGACATACCTAGGATAGCCGTGATGATGTTCAGTGTGAAGGTTGGGTGGATGGGCGTCAAAAGAAGCCCTAGATTGGTTGGATTTTATGTTGGTGATTATCTCTCTAGATTTGCGTAATTGGAGATTGGTTGGATTTTATGTTGGTGATTATCTCTCTAGATTTGCGTAATTGTATTAGCAATTATTATTATTTTTGGATTGTCAAACTTAGAAACGATTATAGATATTGGATAAATATCTTCTTTCTCATAAAGTGTGAAGTAATCTGTTAGATCTGGTCAAGTGTTGTTATTTTTTAATATTTGAGAAATATGGAATAGAATATGGGGTACGTTATAGCCTTGCTATTAGATTCTTACATGCTAGATAGGTACTTGTCAGCTACCCTTATTCCCTCTTCTTGCTTGCATGCTATTAGATTATTACATTCTAGATAGATTCTTGTTCGAATAGGTTTGATTGTAAGTTTTCCTCTTCCAATTTGCTTCTTCTTTCCTTTCTTTTTTTGAGAGAGAACCATTGCAAAGGACCATCTAGACATTGAGATCTCTACCTTCACTCCATTGGCAAAGGAGCATTCCAATATAACAATAGAGTGAGGGCATGATGGATAGCACACCCACATAGGGAAGTACAATTTGGAGCTTTTATGGCAAGACCCAATGATGCATGCTTTGATAAGGCTAAGGTTGGATTGGTCTCTTAATATCAACCACATCATTTAACCAACCACCCCTCTCCGGAACTGACAACTTCTACACCACTGGAGCTTAGTGGTGCAAGAGGGTCACCATTACTTTTTTCTAACTATAGGCCAACAAAACCCTATCTTTAATAGGCCTCAAAGAAATACATGGATTGGTCTCTTCGTATCAACCATATCATTTAACCAATCACTCCTATCCAAAAGTGGTAACTTCTACAGCACCGGAGCTTAGTGGCACAAGGGGGGGGTATGTTAACCACTTTGTACATTAACATGGACCGTTTCTCTATGTAAGGTTCTTTGCCATCTTACCTGCATTTATTCTTGTAAGATGGTGCTAGAATTTATAAAGTGGCCATACCTTGAGATTAATACCAAATTGGGAAGTGATCAACTTCATGTACATAGATATTTAGGACTAGAACTAGTACCAATGAACTAATTTTTAGTATTGTCCAACCTAGTGTGAAAGCTAGTCATTTGTATAAGTCATTTTTGACATTGGGCAATACACATTCATTTCCTTGCAATAGAGTACTTGTGATTTGTTGAAATGGAGAGATCATAAATCTCAGATTAGGGACAAATGATCATGTAGATTAGCATGCAATTAGCAAGAATCACACATAATGCCTAAGTGATTTAACCTCTCACCATGAGGATGGCTATCAAGCCCTAGACCATGAGTGGCCATCTCCAAGAAAGGAGCCAAGAGTACATGTAGATATCAAAAGGTCAACATGGTTCAAAAGGGGTACAATGATAGTCCATGAGCCCCCTTTTATACTTGAGCCCATGACCAAGGTCCTAGACCTAAACTAAAGGTGTTGCTTCATTATAGACAATCCCCTCCTATAATGATTTCGTCCTCAAAATCAAAGTGTGGTCGTGCCCAAATAAAAGACATATACAAGTGGCTATGCCAAGAATCACATCCATGGCTGAATGTCGATGTAGTAGAAGACCCATACGTGAATCATATGACCCCTATGGTCAAATGGAAAGGATGAAGGACTCCTGCTGATGATGAGGCTATCTATGCAACCCCTTGGATCAAAAGGAAATACAAGGCATTCAAAATCCAATGCAATGGTCCCACAATAATCTAGTGCAAGTGGAGAGGATAAGTAACCACTATCGATGGACGAAGCTAGTCGAGTATCCTCTAGGATCAAATGGAAAAGATACTAGTGTCACCCCAAAGATGAGGTAACCCACACAAGTGTGACCACATAGATGGAATGTAAATCCAAACCATGTAGGCTCCAAAGTAATGGCTCTCAAACCGCCTGCATTGAATGGAAAATGTAGTCTAGAGCCAATGTCAGTGTCGTGGTCAGCCAATCCTCCTAGATCAAATAGATAGACACCCATGTCGATGACGTAACTCGTTATAACTCTGCCTGGGTCAAATGGATAATCAAAGTGTAGAAGACCATCTAACCATGGAACAAATGTGTGTCCCCACTAGGATCAAGAAGGAAGTATCCAAGATCCTCATTCAAAGTAAAATGACCACTAGAAATATCATCAAATCCATGGCCCAAATAACTACTCAGGTAAAAATTTGGATGTGATGCATGTAAATCCACATAATGCGCCATATAATTAGATACCATGCATCCCAAATGACATATACTACATACAAAATTAAATGTCATGGCTCCAAAACAAGATCGGATCGACATCCGTAGCCAAAAGAACATATCTCAAGGTCGGCATCATGCAAGGGTAAGAGTGAACCAATGCTATCATCCCATGTAGCATCACTCAAAATGTCAAATACATGATCCAATACAGCAATAGGTATATGGGCATGATCCAATACAGCAATAGGTATATGGGCATGAGCCAAACCTTGCTCTACCTCCTCATGTATAAAACCCTCTATGTGTGTATGATGATCTAAGATATCAATGTCAGCATCATCATAATCATCACTAAAAAATGAAGATGTATCCTCACATGAAAGATAATGGTACCATCTCCTAAATCATCATCTATGGAATCCCAAAGGCCTCCAAGTTCATCCTCATAAACATGGTCTATCTCCATCAATGATTCTCCTATGTGACCTATATTCCATGATAAATCTATCTCCACAATATAGGATCTAAGGAGATGTCTAGATCAAATGCAAATATCTCAAGATCTATGCATAATCCTACTACGATGTCTCACATCAATGAAATCTTCACTACTCTCATGCATTATTTGAGATCCCTCTGCCCCCTCTGCGCACCGGACTCCCGGTAGCTGGCAGCGGAAGCAGCCCCCTCATGCACGGGGCAGGGTTTCTCACTCGGGGCCTCGCCCTCGAATGTCCGGGCACGAGACTAGGCTGGTGGTCACTCCGAAAACCAAAACTGGGAAAATTTCCCATGCTCGGAAAGCGGGGACGATTCCACCTTTTTGAATTTTCTTAACGAATTTTTTTTTCTAACCAGATTAATCTAAACTATCCTTCACCTGAATAAACCAGATAGAAGGAAACTATCACTGATATAATTTGACCATTCGAGTAATTTCAACGCTTTTTTCCTGATCAAGATCAGGCACAGCCGTTGATCCACTCAATTGAGAAACTTATCAGGGAATTAACTAGCTACTCGAATCCTAGTGTGATCCTAAGATTTTTCAGTTTGATTATTAAAACTCCACTGATTCCAGCCTAACCCCATCCGGCCCATGGGTTAGCCACCACCCAGCCATTGGAATCCGTAGATCCAAACAAGTACTCACCCACCCATAATTGAAATGCCTTTCTTAACTTTAGCTTTAGAAAACAGGTACGCACACACTCCTCTTTAAAACTTTAATATAAGAATAATCCATTGACGAAACAGATATGATCACAGATTTCATAACTCAAAATTTTCATTCAATCCTTTGTTTCACAAAAACAGTACCACTCTGGACTCTCCATTGGGACCAGCTGGTCAGCAACGAGATCCAGTAACCGATTACAATAATCATTTCGTCACCATACATATATACATCTTCCTCGACATACGAATGGGTGTCCTAAGCACCGCGAGCCCATGCATCGCCTGGTCAAAACCCTCCAGGATCCTCCTTAGGTGTCCTGGTACTTCACTCAGGGACCGCTTCGTCAGCCCTTGCCCATCGTACCGGAAGCACACCATTTTACACCATACCCAGGCTGGTCAAGACCTGGGCAGGTTTTACCGCGTGAGTTGTTCCTCGAACACTCCCCGCTAGCTGTTGCAACGGAACTTCCCTTAGATAAACATATATGCCAAATGCTCCCTCCAGCATTCTGGCGTAAGACAGTCAGGCTTTAAGAAAACAAGGTTTCTATGCAAGTTTTCAGTTTTGGTTTTGTTTGAATACCAAGAATAAATCTTAAATCCGTATCCCAATATTTCTAGATCCAGGTCTGAATTCCAGACAGAATTCCTCAAATTTTGATAACTTGATCCTCAGATCAAAATCAAAAGTCTTAACTTAGTTTCAGATTCGGTGGGTGTTCTGAGTGCACTTTTCCTGAACTGGGCACATCATCATTGATTGAAACTGACGAAGGAATTAGGTCTTGGTCAACAGTTTGAATTAGAGTTTGGGTTTCGAAAGGTTCTTCCTAAACTATCTTTCTCGAAAGGTTCTATTTCAATTTCTTTTTTTCTAAATTTCGTTCGACGAATATTTGCTTACAGATTTCTAAAACATGAATTTCTTATGAGAAATAAAATAATCATTTATCTCGATCTCCGACTTCGATAGTTTAATTGAATTTTCTCCTTATATCTTAGTGAATATGAAACGGTAGCCTTTCTTCTCACAGATTATCTACTTATTCATTTTTCTAATTTTTACGAAAATTAAACAAAGGATTAAGGGGAACCCTTCTTTAAATATAAAAATTCCTATATGCATCTAATTATGCATAAAATCCAATTCTGATGAAAGTCACACTTTTATCATTTAAAAAAATCATTTATGTTGAAAATAACTCTTTTATCATGAAAGAATTTCTTTTATGCATATGCTTATGCATAAAAATCATTTATGATGAAAATCACACTTTTAATATAAAAAGATATCTTTTATGCACATGTTTATGTTTAAAAATCATTTATGATGAAAATCACACTTTTGATATTAAAAAAATATCTTTTATGCATAAAAATCATTTATGATGAAAATCACACTTTTGATATAAAAAAGTATCTTTTATGCATAAAAATCATTTATGATGAAAATCACACTTTTGATATAAAAAAATATCTTTTATGTATATGTTTATGCATAAAAAATCATTTATGATGAAAATCACACTTTTGATATAAAAAATATCTTTTATGCATATGTTTATGCATGAAAATCAAATATGATAAAAGTAACACTTTTATAATAAAAATAAATTTCTTTTATGCATACTTTTATGCATGAAAATCAATTATGATAAAAGTAACACTTTTATAATAAAAATAAATTTCTTTTATGCATACTTTTATGCATGAAAATCAATTATGATAAAAGTAACACTTTTATAGTAAAAATAAATTTCTTTTATGCATCCTCTTATGCATAAAAATAAAATATGATAAAAGTAACACTTTTATAATAAAAATATTCTTTTATGCATACTTTTATGCATGAATGAAAATGACACTTTTGGAATACTCTAACGATGGGGATTACTCTTTTTGATTAATAAAAGATGAATTTTATTTCATAATTTTTCAAAAAATTTCGCCATAACCTCCTTTGTATGACTGACCATTTTTCAATTTTTAACTTACTAAAATTAATTAGAAGTTTACCAAGAGTATTTAAAACATTCTAATAACAATCAAAGAAAAACATTATGAAAAAACTTGACTTTATTCATTAATCATTCACCTAGGATAAGAATGGTTGGATTTACTAAAGAAGAGAGGGGAATGCCTTTTTTCAATGAGGCATAACATCATTTGCAAATTTGAGAAGACAAAAATCATAAAAAATCTTTAAAAACCATGAAATGAATGAAAAAGAGAAGAATCTCCAACTTACTAATGAATTTGAGAGCTTTCCTTTGGCTTGATGGTTTGAGGGTTCAACTCTTGTTTGAAACAAGAGTGGCCACCAATCTTTTGGAAGAGGGAAGGTAAAAAACTAATGAATTATGAGTAAAATTCACTGTTTTTGGCACATGGGAGAGGCAGGGTAACAGTGCAAAACACTATTGAGTTTCAACAAAGGGGAGGGCTTCTATTTATAGGAAAAAGTGAGCTTCTAACCAAGCCAACTGATTCTAGAATTTTCCTGATCAGTTTGGTCAATTTTTGACCATTTTTGGGTCAGTTTTGCTCACTTTTTGGATCTAGTTGAAACAGGAGAGATAAAAATATCTCATTATTTGGGAGTTTAAAACTCATTCAAGCATGTGAAATAGGCGTCTCCTTCATGAGGAAAATTCCCCCATACTGAGGTGTCAAAAATGCATCATTTTACCTAAATATCTCTCTTTTTTAACTATTAACCTTGTCCTTAGTCAACTCTTCATCTTATGTGAGTATTTACTCATTTTTGGGGGATTTTTATTTTATTCTTCTATTTATCTCCTCCCTACATTTGGATGAATCTTATTGGTCCATAGGAACCTTAATTTAAAATTTTGAAAAAACCTTCACCCCCAGGATAATGCCTCTTGAACAGATTATACTTAATTTCTAATGCACCTTCTGAAAATCTTTTTGAACTTCTGTTTCAGGGAAACTTATTTTAATAAGATGAGATATTTTTCTATCCAAAAATATTTAAAAACTGAATCGTCACTCTCTAGAAGATTTTCTCTCTCTAGGCCAAAACTGGTAGAAACAAGATCTTTTATATTTCTGAAGAGGGATTTGATTACAGGGGAAGATGCTGGACATCTTGAGAGGCTGGGGAGGAATCTTACAATTATCCATGACTGCTCAAATACGAACTCTATCCACATGACTGCTCAAATACGAACTCTATCCACATGAACGTTGCCAGCAGTGCTATGAATACTAGGAGTAGTGGTTGTATCAGTGATATCTCCACAAAAAGAAATCCTAGAAGAATAGCTTGAAACATCTAACACTAGGAACTAAGGTATAGGTGTCTCGTGAATCCATATGCAGGATAGCACTAAATCGAGTGCACACTATCCTCTAGAATGAACCCACTATTAGCTAGAGTGTCCACATGATCCATAGGAAGGATGATAGGCATAGAAATGTTAATGCTCGTATGCTCGTTGCCATCTCTACCCTCGAGATCATGCCCACATGATCTAACTCACACACATCACTCTCCCTATCACTATCACAATATTATCATCATGTGCATATGTGTCAATAGCATCATGTGCATGTGTATCACTATGATCATGTGCATGTGTATCATCATGTGCACATGCATCAATATCACCATATGTGTGTGTGTACGATTCATTCTCATGTGTATGAGATACAACATCATAGGTATGTGGGTGTGATACATCATCATCATATGGATCTATGCCTATACAATGTAGACTCTCAGGGACATAGTCATAATGACTCAAGTGAGTAGGACACTCATATAAGTCACCAAGAATAGAATCATCCCATGTGATCAATGTTGAACCGCCCATGTCGAGGTAGGTGAGTGTGGACCACTTGGCACATACATTTGCCTCAATGAAAAAATGCCTCAAATGACTCGACAGCAAACCCTCGAGCTTGAACATCCATATGTGGCATGAGTATGCTGCCTTGTGATAACAAGATATCGGCGGCAAACAAAGATCAAGAGGTCTAAGCGTTGATGTGCCAAAGGTATGTGTGAATGCCGCAAATGAGATGTGCTCCCTAACGCAGTGCCAACTCGTGATAATGAGAGTAGAGTCATGAAGACAATGCATACGTGACTCTCCTAAAATTAGTATATGAGATGTTGTCATAGTGATATCGATGACAAAGATGATGTGATCAATGTTGAACCGCCCATGTCGAGGTAGGTGAGTGTGGACCACTTGGCACATACATCTGCCTCAATGAACAAATGCCTCAAATGACTCGACAGCAAACCCTCGAGCTTGAACATCCATATGTGGCATGAGTATGTTGCCTTGTGATAACAAGATATCGGCGGGCGAACGAAGATCAAGAGGTCTAAGCCTTGATGTGCCAAAGGTATGTGTGAATGCCGCAAATGAGATGTGCTCCCTAACGAAGATCAAGAGGTCTAAGCCTTGATGTGCCAAAGGTATGTGTAAACGCCGCAAATGAGATGTGCTCCCTATAACGGAGTGCCAACTCGTGATAATGAGCGTAGAGTCATGAAGACAATGCATATGTGACCCTCCTAAAATTAGGATCTGAGATGTTGTCATAGTAATATCGATGACAAAGATGATGTGTCGGTCATAAGAAGGATAAAAATAGTAAGAAACACCCATAACTGCGTGTGAACACCAACTAACACACTAAAGGCGTGTGAACAAAATCCTAACAATCAATCATCAACATAGTAGCTCCATGATGTCGTGTAAATAACCTCTATGCAAACCCCCCCATATAAATAGTCCCTATATGTGAAACCAACTCTCCAAATGCGCCGATATATCCCTAAGCTCCATAACATGTGGAAATGCAATAGGGTGGAAAATGCGATGGACAAGTGTGGGCCAACAGTGTAGAGACACTAAAAGTGGGGTGTTGGAAGGTGTTTAAAAGATTTTTTAAAGGTTGGGAATAGTGTGAAAGACCACTGAAAGAAAGGGTAAAGAAGGTGTGAAATGGGACAAGGTTCTAGGGTAAGGTAGGGTGTGAATCAAAGAGGGTGTGGACAAGATAAAAACACCCTACGTTCAACTTTGCATAATCTATAAACTTCTCTATTTTGCATTATAGATCTAAAATAGAGTTGTACTCTACACTATAATCTTCAACTTTGTTCTTGAATCTACACAGTAATTGTATTCTGCACACTTCTTGAAACTGCACCAAGATTTTGCACACTTTCTTGAAACTATATCAATCTTTTATACTTTTTTTAAAACTGCACCAAGATTCTGCATAGTAACCTAAAACTCTACACAGTAACCTTGATTCTCTGCACAACAATCTTCTTCTTGTAATGCTTCTCTAAGAACTCAAAGATTTTGCAATCTAGGGTTTGATCTTGAAGAAATAAGAGACTTAAGGATTAATATTTGAAATGTAGGCTCTCTAAGCAAGATAATGCAAGAAAATCACTCAAATTTGCTAAAATCTCTACAAACCCTAATTTTAAAAATCAAGAAATTTTAAAAAAAATCAAGATCAAGAACTTCAAGAAACTAGACAATAAAAAGGATTAGGGTTTTGAAAGCAGTGATTAATATTAATTAAAAATAATTAACATAAATTTCATTACTAATCTTCTTAAGTCAAGAAAATAGTAAATTTGAAAATTATGTAAGAATCAATTTTAAAAATGATTAACACTAATCATGATCAAGATAATACATTTTGAAAAACTAGATTAATAGTAATACAAAAATAATTATCACTAATCAAGATCAAGAAAATACATTCTAAAAATTGAATTAAGTATAATTTAAAAATAATTATTATCTAATCACTTCCTAAGCAAGGATCTAATCCAAGAACTCTAATACACCAATTGAAATGGAGTGACTCATAAAGCTCAGATTAGGCATTCTAAATAAGCATAAAGATCAACTTTTTGTGATTAATCATTAACGTTCTTAAAAAAATCTTGATTTGCATTAAAAACAACTAATTAGAAACTTTTCAAGCTTGAGAGGGGTTGAGAAGTGAAATCATTTGAGAATATTAACAAAAACCATGAAATTCCTTCTTACCTCTAGGTTTGGCTTGCTTCTTTATCTAGAAGTGAAGCCCCCAACCAATAAATTGGTTTAGTGAGTTGAGAAGAAAGCTCCAAGAGTTGTTGAAGAGAGAGAGAAGCTCCAAGCTCCCCAAAAGTAGAGGATTTTTAAGGGATAATAGAAAATATGATTATTTTAATGTAATACTGGCATGGTATAGCTCCTAGATTTTTTTTACAAAAGACTAAGGGTCTATTTATAAGTGAGGGAGGCCACTAACCAAGACCAACTGGGTTCTAGAATTTTCCAAGTTCAGTTTGAATCAATTTGGACAAGATTTGGACCAATTTGGCTCCCTTTTTGATCTAATTTGATCCAGGAGAGAAGAGATAAAAATATCACAAATTTTTTTGAATTAAAAAACCTTCCCACACATGTGAAGGAGGCGCCTACCTCAAAGGTCCCCCCTTCCTTACCAAAGGTGTCAAAAATTTATCATTTCTCTAAAATATCTCATTTTTTTAGTAATATCTCTTAATTTTTAACTAATAAACCTTGTACTCAGTCAACTCTTCATCTTATGTGAGCATTTACTCATTTTTGGGTATTTTCTTTTATTCTTTGGATTTATCTTATCCCAACACTTAGATTAATCCTATTGGCCTATAAGAACCTTAATTGGACCATAATCCAAAAGTTTCTGAAAATCTAGACCCTTAGGCTAAGGTCCCTTATATCATTTTTAATTGATTCCTAATGCACATTGGAAAGTTCATTTTGAACTTCTGTTTCAAGAAAAACCATTTTAGACGATAGGAGGATTTTTATATCCAAAGATATCTCAATTTTGGATTATCTCTCTCTAAACATTTTCTCTCGCTAGGCCAAAACAAGGTAAAACAAGATCTTTCTCCTATTTCAGAGAGGGGAATAATTACAAGAACAGAAGGGGAGGTTCTTATACCTTTACTCCTCAAAAGCTGGAGGGAGGAATCTTATATCCTACACCCAACTCAAAAAACGCAAGATGTCCTCATCTCACAGTTGGAGGATAAACTCTTTCACCTTAAGATCCAACTGATTATGGGGTTCCTTATAGTCTTGTCAACCCACAGAATCCTGGGATAAATATCCCTTCTACTATAAGAAGAACATACAAAACTCATTATTAGAGAATAATTTATATCCTTAACACAATAGTTTATTCAGAACATATCATTTATATCCTTAACACAATAATGGTCTGGATGGAGGGAAGAATCAAACACTCCCATACAGAGCTAAAACACCTGCAAACAACACCTACTTAGAAGTGCCAAGGTGTCACCTTGGTTCCCATGGCAATAAAAGATGAAGGTATCCATTAGTCACAAAATGGATACAAGGTAAAACTGGGTATCATTCACTCCTTTATATGCATGTTTGAATTACTAAGCATGAGGAAAAATAGAAGGTATCAATCTTTCACACTCATGATCCAAAAACATTCATGCCGTGATGAGCGAGTACAAAAAGGTTCACGCCGTGAGCTAATCCAAAACAGTTCACGCCGTGAACTGGTGCAAAACAGAATTGGTCCAAAATGCTTCACGCCGTGAAACGGTCACTTTACATGAGCCAATCGCAAGATGAAATGTGGCATAATTCATTAAGGCGCCCAATCCGATGGCTGCCGCCCAATCCGATGGCTGCACCATAAATTCAAAAATCTTTGCTTTTTTCATCATTTTGCAATAGTCTTCCATCGTGTGCTCAACGCAATCGGTCTTCTTGCATTGCATCCCTCCTCGCTTCTTTGAGCTCTAATCGACATTCGTGCATTGAGGTGGGAGCATTCTTTGTTTTTCTTTTCTTTTCATCTTTTCAAACTTTGATCATGATCAATTGAATGTCGGGCACACAAAGTCTTGCACGTCAAACAACAGTCTTGCATTTTCATCAAACAATTTCTTGTTATTTGCTCTGTGTTAGCTCTAAACTCCGCTAGGTGGTCTCATCCCAACATGCACTAATCAAATCTATAAGAAAAAAACAAAACATAAATACTTCACGTGACCAAACGTGCATTTCACGTAAATGCACAAAAACCTGCACTTTCACGCTATTAACTCTCATGGATTTCCGTCTCACAGAAATCCTTCTCAGAGATTTCCGTCTCATGGAAATCCATTTCACGCTATTAACTTTCACACTATTAAATCTCACGGATTTTCGTCTCACGGAAATCCATTTCATGCTATTGACTCTCACGGAAATCCTTCTCATAGATTTTCGTCTTACGGAAATCCATTTCACGCTATTAAATTTCATGCTATAACTCTCACAGATTTCCATTGGTTCACGAGATTACTCCTCATGACCTGCACTTTAACGGTTTGAGCACCTGCACCTTCACGCTACATAATGGACCTCTTCAATATCGCAACTAACACACCTTGTTTATTGCTCCCACTAGTAACACCCTTCTCATCACAACTAACTTTCTTTCCATTTATATAACCCAAAAAAAAGCAAGGAGTGGTACATGCCCCACCAGTCTAGAGAGTGATCTTTTTTACATGTACAGATGTCGACCTCAGACCGAGAAGCCGCAGAGACCCCTGCGGTAACATAGGCCAGTGCTATGGGCTCCCCAACAATGAGCCAGAAGAAGAGGCCAAGATGGGGACCAAAGATGAATTACCTGGGCCCATATGCCCAAGCCTTCCATGGTTTCTTCATCAGTAAAACAACAAGGAAATCCATACGGCACATGGAAAGGTGGCACTGCAATACCACAGCCCAGAGTGCCTCTAGATTCTGGAAGAGGCAGAAGTAAAGGAAAAGTTGGAGAAGGTGGTGGGCCTCGGCAGAATGGCATAGATTCTTCCCAGGAATATCAACATGGAGCTTTGTGCCGAATACGTAAAAACATATGTCAAAGCCACCAAGTGGGGTACAATAATGAAGGCCGATGGCACCACAGAGCAGGTCCTGATCACTGAAGATCTAATCTGTGAAGCTCTTATGCTGAAGAAAAGCTCCTATAATTCTAAAGGACTTAAAGATGAGAGCATCACAGATGAAGCAATAGAGAAGGCATGCAAGGCGATGTCTTTAATCATGCAGGTGAAGCTAGTGGACCGATACAACAGAGTACCTTGAAACAGAATTGCAAAAGTTCATGAAGAAAAGGAGGAGGACTGGGCATACTACGTACACCGAGAAATGGAGAACTACCTCAAAGACCATCAATCCAAGATATGCAACCCATACCTCATGACACAAGTCCTAAACAATGTGGCTCAGAGGACACTTCTAGAACCAAAACCAGTAGAGCAAATGCAACTGGCACTCCTTCTAGAGCAACCAGAGCTGACTGCTATGCAGAGATGCAAGAAGGGCAAACTGTCCTCATGTAAACAAAAGCTATAATGAAGGAGATCGAGAAAGGAAGAAAAAAGAAGAGAGAAAAGGAAGATGATAGGCGTCATTCTAGATGTGGCTGAGGAAATGCAACGAATTGAAGCTGAGCTTGCCCAAGAGATCAAATCATACCAAGAAGTACTTGAACAGCAAGAAGCCACTGTCAGTGAGGCCACACAAGAAGAAACACAATAGATGACTCCTCCTCAAAGCCCAACTCAGCTAATATTCAAAAACCTGTCTCTGCTCAAGGATTCTACTATGATAGACACACCTGCGCGAATGGAGCCTGAGACAGCAATAGAAGCAGTGCCCAGATGAAGAATTCTGAGAGCTTGAAATAGCAACATCGCACCTAGTGCAAGATCTAGTAGGGCCACTGGATACAGGTAACAGACCGAGAGATGAAGATACATCCAGTTCGAGAAAAAGAAGGCGTCTAGATGATGAAGAAAGAATACCACAGTTGTCATTCATACAGCATATATACTATGAACAGTTCATCGAAGATAATGTGGAAGGTCTGGATGAGTTATTGAATCTGCCGCATGCTAGATTGGAAGGGGCAGCGAGCATAAGTGCATCACTTTGGGAGCAGGAGCAACGAGTATGGTGGTGCCATCTGCTCACAACACATATGCTTCATGATCATAATGCTACCCTTTGGAAGTGGGTTCAAGAGTCCAACACACAAGTACAGACCTTAAAAGAACACCTGACAACACATCGAGATGCAATCATGAAGAGTTTATAGGCCATAGAGGAGAAAGAGGCCAGGTACCAAGCACTGGAAAATAATAATTTTGTAATCAGCCAAACTATTGTCTAGAGAATTAAAGAGAATTCAGATATGAAGGAGCAACTGGAGCAGGCTAAGGAGCAACTTCAGAAGGAAGTTACCCACAACCATGAGCTAAAATCCATTCAGGCCGAGCAGATATAAGAGCTCCAGCATACATCCCTGGCCAAAGAAGAGGAGCTACAAATCCAGATCCAGACGTTATGCTTAAGTCTAAAAAGGAAGCCAAAAGCAGAGCTACCAACTTGCAAAAAAGGGAACAGATAAACAAGGCACATGTAGAGAAGGTGAGAGCCCTTAACGATACCATTAGTGCCAATCAAGTTGAGATGAAGAGAATGGTGATTGCACACCAAGAGGAAATGGTGCAAGTCACCCAACAATTACAAGACAGTCAAAGACTAGCTGCTGAAAGACTTCAAAGAATCATAGAAGCTTAGGAAAGGGAGACTACCGCTAGGCGTGCATAAGAGGAAGCAACAAGGTGCGCTTCGAGGAGTTGGATGCTGCACGGATGGTCTGAGAAACAGCCATATCAAACCTCCTTAGCACCAATGACTCTCGTCTACAAGAATTGGAACGACAACTGGCCATACAGGACCGAAGTCAGACAAGAGCCTACAAATGAAATGCGCCTACTCCTTGAGCGAGCCTAAGAGATAGGTCAGTTGTTGCCACTAACCCCTCTGTAAACTCTTACTCCTTTTTTGTCTACACTAACCCTCGCATTGGTGTCGGGTGCTCTAAAACTCTGAAATCATGGACAACAGTGTCAAAAAATTAAACCTGTTTGTTCCAGATGATAGGTTACAAGAGGGCTAATGGGGAGTTAGGATCTTGTGGATGTTATGGGAGCTCAATAGCCACACAGGTATCCCAATAGTCACATGGTTGGATGGGTATATGAATACCCTCTTGTATATGCAGATTGGATACACATACCACAATATACATGATGGATTTGGAATACACTATGATCTTTTACTGTATCTTAATCTTGTATCTTTTATCTTGTTCTTGATCCATGTCTTCTACTCCATCCTCGTGTACTCCATGGCTATGTGTGTAGGAGCATGTGTTTTCCCCATGTTAGTATTAGAGGCTCTTAATGTCATGAATCAAGTAGGGTTTGTCAAGGAACTCGTATCCTAGAAGTTCACTTACCACAACTTCATTCCATAATGTGGACGGAGGGTTGACTGCACATTGAGTGAGGTTTCTTGAGCATTTGCAGGAGCAAAATCATCTAGCTAAAAAAAGACTAGCGATTCGGCCAACTCTATCACCATTGCCCATGAACACCACCTTCATTGCATGAGAGTCATAATTTCCATGCTTGTCTCTTTTACAACCAAAGTATGTGGGTGATCCAAAGACCTGTAACCTACATATAGGTTAGGTTGGGCTTGTAGCAAAACCATTGTGCTCAAAGGTTATCTGTAGGGAAAAGTGATGGTGTGGTTGATCCAATTCTAGAGGTAGCAGGAGGTCATAAAAACATCCTCCTCCTAGCATGTATGTGGAACACATGAGATCCTTAGCATTGAGCGATCTGCTTTCATGATTTTGTTCTTCCTCATTGCAACCTTGTAACAATATGGGGGGTGTAGAGAATTGTATACTAACAATTAACATATTCTCCACCATTTATCAATTTAGAGAATTTTGATTTTTGCACTCTAGCTAATTTTAGCCCTTTTGTTGAAGTAATCCAAGATAGTGGATTTATCTATTGAGAGAAAAGAAATTAGGGTATACTTGGTGAAATCATCAATGAAGGTTATAAAATATTTGTCTTTGATGAGAAAAAGAGTGCTCACACTTGTCCATTAAGGTCAAATTTATTAACTAGTGCTCATTGGTCCACAAAGATCAAAATGAACTAGTTCAAAAGTTAGATTAGTCTTAGTGTTAGATCTTGGGAGGGTTTAATGAGGCTTATCATAGATACATAATTCACAAAGATCAATTGGAGTTAGTCGAAATTGAAAACCAGTATCCATATTATCAGATTTTTCACCAATTTAAGAACATGATGCCTTTGGCTTGGGTGGCCTAATCTATAATGCTAGTGAAAGGTTTTTCTCGGGAGGACTGGCAACTGCTAGAGCTTATGTAGGGATTTGTCTGATTTCAAGAGGGAAAAGGCTTCCAAGTTTAGGGAAATTCATGTAGCAAATAATAGTAGATAATGCCATAAAGTACACCACAAGGAGGCTGGTTAGACAAGCATATGCATCACACTCGATAATGTAGACCAAAATATCAAACAATGCCATAAACTCCACAAGGATTAGCTTGGCATAACATTCATGCCTAGATAATACAACTCCGCTTTATTTAAAGTATACATACATAAATATAAATATGTACTTATGTACGTAAACATATATCTACCTACCTATATATATATATATATATATATATATATATATATATATATATATATATATATATATAGGCATAACATTCATGCCTAGATAATACAACTCCGCTTTATCAATGGCATGTCCTCATACTTGGTAGGAGGTTTGGCTCTTTGACATTGATCACATCGTTTGACATACTCTGTTGCATCATGAAAAAGCATAGGCCACCATAGTCCTGACCATAGTATAAGTTTGGCAGTTGTTTCTCCACAGAAATGTCCACCCCCAACTCCTGAATGTGCATGAGTCAGTACGCTAAGGTAGTCACTCTCACAAACACAAGTCCGTAGGTTTCCATCTTTGCCCCTTTTGTACAGCTAGCCTTCAATAATCTGAAAACTCGCTGCTTCTAGCTCTATGGCTCTCTTTCTATGCCTAGGCATCTTATCGTCCGTATGACCCTGCGTCAAATACTTCACAATGTACGAACTCCAATTGGGTGTTGTTGAAATATAAAATAGAGTTACATGAGGAATGGGTTTCCTTTGTTGACAAATTTTACAATTCCGTACGTACTTTTCTGTATCAGCATGAAGTGTTGGCCACCAATATCCTTCCCACAAAACTCTTTTAACCGTATCCTTTCCAGAGACATGTTTGCCTCCTAAGCTCACGTGGACATATGAGATAATCTCATCATATTGATCAGGGTCAAGGCATAGACGAAGTATTCCATCTTTTCCTAATTTATACAATCGTCCAGAAAGAAGCTTATAAGGAGCACAATGCTCTAAGGTCATTATCTTTTCATTGGTGGGACTAATGGAGTTAACAAATCCTGTCGTTAAAACTTGAATGATGGGTTCTGCCCATCTTGGTGCTGTCTCAACCAAGAATAGAGTAGCGTCAGGAATATCATCATCTATACCAATGGGTGCTTCTCCCGAAGTTATCCTGGAAAAATGATCAGCCCGCTGATGCATTTTTCCCTTCTTTACCGCTACTTCAAATTCAAATTCAAGTAGAATAACAAACCAGCATACAATCCTTCCGGTTGCACATGGCTTGTTCACAAGGTAAAGCAAAGCTTGATGATCTACGAAGAATGTAAATTTGTTGGCCAAAAGGTAATGCCGAAACTTCTTCACAGCATAGATCATAGCTAAGCCTTCTCTTTCCGTGGTGGTGTAATTCTTTTCAGCACTATTCAACTGGCGGCTAGCATATGAGACTGGAAAGTCTATTTTGTTCTCACCTGGTTTAGCTAAAATACAGCCAATTGCAAAAGCCGAAGCATTTATATGTACGTGGAATAAATTATCCCAATCCGGCGACCTGAGAATAGGTGCTGTCACTAATGCTTTCTTTAGCTTCTCAAAGGCTTCTTCACAATCCTCTGTCCATTCAAATACAACAAGGAGTGCGTACAATGGCCGTGCTATTTCAGTGTACATGTAGATAAATCTACGATAGTAGCTGCAATGACCCATGAAAACTTGTATCCCTTTTGCATTGTAAGGTCTAGGTAGCTCAACAATAACAATTATCTTTTCCGCATCCGTGGATATACCATTCCTAGACACAATGTGGCCTAGAATCTTCCCTTGCCTAACCATAAACTTGCATTTATCAGGGTTAAGGCATATGCGATACACTCTGCATTTCTCAAAGATTTTTTTGAGATGCTCTATGTGTTCTTCTCTGTTTATGGAATGCACACACAAGTCATCCATGAATATTTCAAGAAATAATCGCAGGTATTCTTTGAACGCATGGCTCAGCAACCTCTGAAAGGTGGCTGGAGCGTTAGTCAAACCAAAAGGCATGACTCTATATGCAAACACTCCCCATTCTGTAGCAAATGCGGTTTTGTGTTGATCCTTGGGATCAATAGATACCTGGTTGTAGCCCAAAAATCCATCAAGAAAACTGTATGCCTTCTTACCAGCTACCCTCTCCAATACATGATCAGTGAGTGGAAGCGAATAGTGGTCCCCGGACAGTAGCAGCATTTACTTTCTTTAGATTGACACATACTCGTAGTTTTTCATTCTTCTTAGGTACTACCACAATCGGTGAAACCCATTCTGTATGTTCAATCTCATAAATAAATTCAGCAGCTAACAGCTTGTCAATCTCTTCTTTGATCTTTTCGGCAAAATTAGCGTTATACGTGTAAGGACGCTGCTTGGACAGCTTGGCATCCTCTCGCATGGGAATTGTATGTTGGCAGATCTTTGGATCTACCCCCTTAAGGTCTTTGTAACTCCAAGCAAATATATCTCGATACTCTCTCAGAGTAGAGATTAGCATTTCTTCCTCCGCTTGGGTTAAGTCTGTGGGGCAATCCACACGTTACGTGGCTCTTCGCTTGGTTCTACCAGGTCTATTTTCTTGGCGTCCTCAGGGCCATCATAGGAAACTCCTGGTTCCTCAGGTTTCTGTCAAATAGGTTGTTGCAAGACTATTTTTCGATCTTGTATGGTGAATTTCTTGAAGTTTGAGGGGGTATTTGTGGTATCCTCTTCTTCCTTTGAGTCATCACTCATGGAAGACCATGCTGCTTTTAGCATTCGAAACTTCCAGTGACTCTTGCAAAACTTACGTTTCGGTTTGTCACTAGGAATACTCAGCATGACCTCTCTGCCCTTTAACAACAATCTTATCTTCTCTAACTCTGATTCAGGGACTATGGCATCGTCATCAGAATCCTTCCCACCATCAGAGGATTCTAAGCATCTATCCTCATCTCCTTCGTCAGCTGAGCTGTACTCAAGAGGGGATACTTCCTCTACAGATACCATATCTCCTAGCAATAATGATTTGTTTGCTTCATACCTAGGGGCTTCTTGAGGTTCCTGTGCATAGATTGGTCTTAGCATTCTTATGGGAATAATGTCATACCCATCTGGATCACAGAACTGTGTTTGCCTTGGGGCAATGCACAAGTGTCTATAGTAGCTAAAACATGGTTCCATTCTAAGGGATCTATCAAGTACTCAGGAAAAGGTATAGGGATATACGCCTCATCCGTCACACTTCTGTCTATGGTAACATTTCCAGGTTGCAAGTCTCGAGACAAGATGCTCCACAGATCCATAGATCAGCTCTTCCTTCAGACATAGTTGCTCCCAATGCTTCTAAAGAAGCGGAATCAAACTCATCCACAGGAGAGTGCGTCACATCTCGATAAGCATGGTTTTTCAGATTCACCCTCGTGGTTACATTCTCATGTCTGGTACTTCTAATTGCACGTTTTCCCCACATTTCCCATACAGTTTTTGTTGCTATACTCACCCCTGCTCCTCTATCTAGAATAGCTATAGATTCAATCTTGTTGATCTCCACAGGAAGCGTAGTATTTCCTTCATCGTCCTCACAATGCTTGCCAACTTTGTTCACAGGAACCGGAATTGTTTGCTTAAGCATTAGCTCAGAAGCCTTTGCCTTCAACAACTCCTTAACCTGGATGTTCTGGTTCCACAATCCTTGCTCAGTTAATTGTGTAGCCACTTCTCCCCACAATCTTGGCCTAAGCTTTAAGAACTCTGCGGGAGTGGAATGGTACACGTAACTGGTGCCGACATTAAAGCTTGCAAACTCCCTATGTCTCGTTCTTGATGAGGTTGTCGTGTCATTGATGGTACTCGCATGATTTGGCTATGTGCTTCGTACAGTCCTAAATATGAGGGCAGTGTCTTGCATGTGAGCTTGTTGCTCCGAGCTGAGACAACAGTCTGAGCATCATCTGGTAGAGATAAAGCATCAAATTCTTGAACCCTTTGATTCGAGAATTCTACTATAGAAAACGGTGGGTGACTTGTCAGAAGGTGCTAGATCCTTAACTTGTTTTTGCACCGTTTCCCACATCTCCCTTGCTACTGCTTCCTCTATTTCAGGAATTTCATCTCCAAAATCCGCGGTAGTCAATGGTTTTGACTCGTCTGCATTGGTATGAGATAAATCATCTCCTTTAGGCATTTCTGGGAAATGTAGAGATACAACTTCACTTCCCTTTTCCATGCTTGGCGTGGCTTCTGGTATCGTCTCTAAGTTAGGCTTCAGAGAAGCCTAACTTAGAGAAGCAGGTCCTCTTGGCGTGGCTTCTGGTATCGTCTCTAAGTTAGGCTTCAGAGAAGCAGGTCCTCTTGCGTACATAGGTGGTGGGCCGTCTATTAGAGTCTGGTATCCCTAATCAATTGCTTATGGATAGCCAAGTTGATTGTCTCTTCACACGAGGGTTGGGATATTCTTGCAACTTCTTAGGCAGCTGAGTCAGAGCTGTGATCCTACTATTATACGCTTGAAGCGCTGCATCTAAAGGCTCGTACACCTTGTCCACAAGGACTGATCCTCCTGAGCTTTCCTCAGACTCGGATGCTTTTCCCTTTTGCTCATTTTGAGTTTTCTCTCCGATTTGTTTCGTTTTCAACATTCCTTCTAGCTCTTTTGGGATAGAGTTTCCTCCATCAGAGCTCTTTTGCTCCTTCGACTTCTTACTCCCCTTGCTGCGTGGTTTACGTCGAGTTGATTTCTTTCTCTCTTTTCCATCTTTAGATAGAACCTTAATCTCAGAGGGTTTCTCAACAACCTCTTTGACATTCTTTTGCGCTTGGGCTCTAGTCACTACTCTTAGCGACACTAGTTCGTTCTCCTCCTCAGATGTCGTGGTGGGTGATGGAATCACTTCAACATAGTTGAGGGGCGCTTTAGCTTTTTGTGCTACTGGATCCACAGGCTTCAACAAGCAATCCTTTGGTGGATGGTCAATGCTACATCCTTGGCAAAACCTCTCTATAGGTGGAAACGTAGATGTTGTGCCTATGTTAGCTAAGAGGGGTTGTTTCTTGTTTGGACATTCTCTCACCCAATGTGGCCCACCACATTCGTAGCATGGTCTTGTTTGTTGCGTGGGGTATAGTCTCTTTGTAGGATATGGTCCTGGATAACCTTGAGTCTTGGTTGGCTGAGATCCTATAAGCATCAAAGAGCTTGGGTCTCCATTAAAGTCATGAACTAGGCTTGGTCCGGTTGGGTTCTCAAAGTAGGGTTCAACAGAGGATGCTCCATTTCGATGTAGTATGGTTGAGAGCTGACCATCTCCATTCCTAATTCAGGATTCTCATATTCCACATATCTAAAGGAAGTTGTGCTAGGTGGAGGAGGTTGAGCTCCTAGCACCGGCCGTGCTTGCTCTTGAGCAACTAAGGTTCTCTCATGGTTCACAACTTGCTGCCTAGGTGCAGAGTTGTTTGCTTGTTCCCTTTGTATCCCAATGTGATTGCAGTCCGAAGTCACATGTGTGTAGTTCCATTTACAAAGCTGGCACCACTTCTTTGTTGGTTGATTGCCAACCAATGGTGAGAAGGTTGGGCACTGCTCGGTTTCATGGCTACCTCCACATCCTCCACAACGTAGGGGCCTGTAGGTACAGTATGCATGTATGATGGTTGGGGTCGGTAGGAAGGTCTGTAGTATTGCCCCATCTTTTTCAATACTATCTCGACAATCTGATCTGGATTAACTAATGGCACACTAGAGTCAGAGCCCTTCCCAGAGCTACGTTTATCATCCGGATGACTATCTTGGTTTCCCATGCCAGTCATGTCAAAGTTGTCATCGTAATCCATGGCATCCATGCAACACTCATTGAAAATGACATACTTCTTTGCGTACAAGTGAGCGTGAAGCGTCTTGTTTCGTAAGCCTTCCAGGAAGATAGAAATTAATCTTCCTTGGCTTGGCTTCTCATTGTCAGGGCATCGATTGATGTACTGCTTTAGCCTATTTACGCAATCTCGCACAGATTCTTGATCTTTTTGCTTAAAAGCGTAAATTTGAGCTACCGCATTGTAGAAAGCTTGATTTCAAGAAAAAACCATTTAATTGAAAGCTTCCCAAGCATTTGAGGGATTGGGAAGGAGATAACCATTGAGAAAGATAGAAAAACCATTGGATTAAGGCTTACCTTTGATTTTTGGCTTGGTTCTTTAAAGAAGTGAAGCCCACAAAGCAAGCTTTGGCCACCAAGTTCGGGAGGGTAATCTTGAAGAGAGGATGGAGAATTGTGAAGCTCCAAAGCTTCCAATAGTAGAGGCGAAGCCCACAAAGCAAGCTTTGGCCACCAAGTTGGGGAGGGTAATCTTGAAGAGAGGATGGAGAATTGTGAAGCTCCAAAGCTTCCAAAAGTAGAGGCAAAATAGAGGGATAATAGAATTACACTAAAATGAAGATAATACTGGCATGTAATTACTCGAAGATGAAAATACAAAGGAATGAGGGTCTATTTATAGGTGAGGGAGGCCACTAACCAAGTCCAATTGGGTCATTGACCCAATTTGGACAAGTTTTGAACCAGTTTGGCTCCCTTGATCCAGTTTGCAGGAGGAGAGAGGAGAGAGGAGAGATAAAAATATCTCATTGTTTTGAATTAAAAATGCAAGGTAATGATGAAAAAAAGGTGCCTCCTTCATGAGCCCTTTCCCTCCTTACTGAGGTGTCAAAAATTAATTTTTTTTACTGATAAACCTTAATTTTTAACTAATAAACCTTAATTTTTAACTAATAAACCCAGTACTTAGTCAACTCTTCATCTTATGTGAGCATTTACTCATTTTTGGGGTATTTTATTTTATTCTTTGTATTTTTTGTCATCCCAAAACTTGGATTAATCGTATTGGCCCTTTGGAACCTTATTTGGACCTTAATCAAAAATTTCTAAAAATGTGGACCCTTAGGCTGTCTCTTATACACATATTCAATTAATTTCTAATACACATTGGAAAACTCTTTTGGAACTTCTGTTTCAGGGGAATTTATCTTAGATATTAAGAGAAACTTTGTATCCAAAAATATCTCAATTTTGTATTATCTCTCTCTAGGACATTTTCTCTCTCTAGGCCAAGGGAAAACAATGTTTTTTTGTATTCTGAATTAGGAGATGATACAGAAATTGAAGGGGAGGTTCTTACACCTTTACATCTCAAAGCGTGGAGGGAGGAATCTTACATCCCACGTTTGGGTGTTCCGATCCAAACGGTTTGTCTCACAGAGTGGTTCCTCGATGCTACCCTAGCTGTTTCTACGATCTTCAACCTAGCGAGAGTCACCTTACTTATTTCATTGTAGCTAGTGACATCGAAGTACTCTTCCATAGCTTCCATCCACTCCTCTACTATTTCTCCCAAGTGCTCCCCTTCATCTTTGAAAGGTCCAGGCTGAGATCTATGAAGAGCTTTGCGAACATCTAGGTCGAGTTCTTCCTCATCGCGTCGGGTGCTAACATTTCTACCACGGCGACCTTGATCCATGATCCTATCAATATAAAAATTCCCTGTTAAATCCCTTTTTCCAACTTAATCAAGACGCTCAGGTAAAAAGATCACTTCAAATCTGAAAGGAGTTAAACTTTAGATCTAACTGATTCTGGGGTTCCTCAAAGTTTGGTCAACCCTCTCAGAATCCTGGGGTAAAGATCCCTTCTACAAGAAGAAACATACAGAACTCATCATCAAAAAATACTTTATTTATATCCTTAACACAAAAATGGTCCATCAGACCAGTAATTTCCAATTATCATCTGACAGGATTCTTGGGATTAACTAGTTGGTATAGAATTTTTATACCTAAGTATGCTCTCATAGCTTCCCCCTTGACTAATCTTCTCAAGAAGAATACCCCGTTTCAATGGTTTGCCATGTGTCAGGGACCTCGCCCACGAATGTCCAGACAAGAGACTAATCCCTCGATTCTTCCAAAACCAAAACCCGGAAAAACTTCTTTCACCCCAGAAGGCATAGGCGATTCCTCTAGGAAAATTTATTCTAACGTAGTCAAGAGCCTTAACTTCCCTATTTGCATTCACCAAACCTGCGGATCACTGGCCGGATCAAGGGAGGAACTTGCACTTGGAAAATTTATTCTAACGTAGTCAAGAGCCTTAACTTCCCTATTTGCATTCACCAAACCTGCGGATCACATGGCCGGATCAAGGGAGGAACTTGCACTTGGATCATAGTAGAGACCAACGTGTTTTTTCTTGTCCTCAAGAGGCACAACCGTTGATTCTTTTCCAGAGAACAAGGATTATACATGATTAGCTTCAACTATCGTAACTTGAACAGAATTGAATTTTTATTATAGGAATCCATCAGTCCAGCCTAACCCCATCCAGCCCCATGGGTTAGCTAACCATTGTATTTATAGGATCCATTATGAAAATTTGGTTATGTTTTGTCTCCCGGGTACCTGGGAAAAGAGTTTCCAAGCTCCCTAGCCGGCTCTTGCAAAAGTTAAATAGATAGACCACTTACACACCCAATGTGAAATTGCCTTTTCTTTGATTCAACTATTTCCAAAATAGATTTGCAATAAAACCATAGTGTTTCCTTCCTAATCCTCAGTATTCCATTTCCAGATCCAATTTCTAACTTTTCCACTTTCCAACCCTAAGATCCAATTTCAGTCATTCCTTCCTCAGCGTACCAATGGCATCACATCGGCAACCAGAACGCTCACCACCTGCTCACTCAGGGGCCTTTTCAATAGTTCCTTGCCCATAGTACCTAGGAGTTTAATCACATAAAAACCATATGGACTCTCAGTTGGGGATCAACAAGATCAATCAACAAGATCCATGTAAAAGAGCCATTAACTCACTCGAAGACCAGCAAGGCCAATCAACTAGATCCATGCCCGTGTTCAGAAAATGACGCCAACTCATTTTCTTCCCCGACGCACGCGTGGGTATCTAGGACGACCAAGAGCCCAAGCACCGTATGTCAACACCCTCTAGGCTCCTTTGCAGGTCACCTAGCGCTTCACTCATAGGGGGCTTCCTTGGTCCCTCATCCACCGTACCGGAAGCTCACCATTTTAATCAAACCGAGGCTAGTCAAGACCTCGACCGAGACCTTGCCACGCGAGATGTCCTTCATTGGCTCTCCATCAGCTGTTGCAACCTTTTGACTTGGGTCCCACGACCTTATTCGACAAGATAGTCAAAATGCTTCCCCAGCATTCTTGACATAAAATAATCTTTAAAAACAGGCCTCAATTACCGTTTCCAACAAACTCCCATCTTTCCACATCATTCCACGTCATTTCTCATCATTCCACATTCTTCTACATCAATTCACATCGCATCATTCCACATCCATTTACATCGTTCTACATCCATTCACATCCATTTACATCATTCCACATCCATTTGCATCCATTCTCATCATCCTACATCCATTCACATCCATTCACATCAATTCACATCATCCCACATCCATTCACATCATTCCTACTTCTATTCACATACATTCACATCATTCCTACATCCGTTCTCATCCATTTACATCATTCCTACATCCATTCACATCATTCCTACATCCATTCACATCCATTCACACCCATTCACACCCATTCACATCATCCTACATCAGTCACATCATTCCTACATCCATTCACATCATTCCTACATCCATTCACATCATATCACATCTATTCACATCATCCCACATTGATTCACATCATTCCTACATACATTCACATCATATCACATCCATTCACATCATCCTACATCCATTCACATCATTCCTACATTTATTCACATTCATTCGCATCCATTCACATCATTCCTACATCCATTCACATCATTCCTACATCTATTCACATTCATTTGCATCCATTCACATTCATTCTCAAATTTCTCAAAATTCTTACATCTATTCACATTCATTCGCATCCATTCACATTCATTCTCAAATTCATTCGCATCCATTCACATCATTCCTAT
Organism: Cibotium barometz; assembly: GCF_041138505.1. Taxonomy (NCBI): domain Eukaryota; kingdom Viridiplantae; phylum Streptophyta; class Polypodiopsida; order Cyatheales; family Cibotiaceae; genus Cibotium; species Cibotium barometz. Next base: position 12,629,386 of record NC_141052.1, on the reverse strand, counting down.
ATCCATTCACATTCATTCCTACATCCATTCACATTCATTCTCAAATTTCCCAAAATAAAATATGTTCAATATTCTTCTTTTTGAATAAAAGATTCATGGGATTTACAAAATCAATTATACCCATATTTACTCTTTTAGTACAAACACTAATCCATTTATCTACATGAATTATTTTCATAATTCTCATAAATTGAATGATTCTATAATATTTGTGTATAACCTTCTATATATTTTTTGACTATTGAATAATGCTCAAAACTCCACTTTTAGCATAAAATTTATTTATGTATGTACATATATAAAGATAAATATAACAAAAATTCCTCTTTTCTTTATTTAAACAATTATGCATAAATACTATAAATGTATTTTTCATAAATATGACAAAAACCATTTCTTTAGCATAAAAATATCTATGCCTAGAATATGATGGGCATTCCTCTTTTTGCTTTATTAAATTTATGCATAAAAATAAGATTTATCTTTTTTTTTTCTAAAAACTTTTACCATAGCTTCGCTGCAACTTCTGAGAATGTTCAATTTTCTAACTTTAAATGAATATTCATAATTGGAATATGATAAGAACTCCTCTTTTAAACTAAAATTTATTTATGCATACATAACATAATTATAAGCATAATTATGATTAAACTCTTGATTATTCTTAAATATCCATTTCTCATTTCCAAAAATGTTAGCATAACCCTCTTTCAACTTAAAATGAATTAATATAATTTTTCTTAATCATAAACAAGCCTAAATAAATTAATCATCATTTTTAACTAGATTAAAATCATAAAAATACCTAATCTTTTTCTGTAGCTTGTCAAGCCTATAGTTTTTTTTAAGATAATGAGTTTATCATTAAGAACCATCCTTCTAACAAGGATCTAACCATAAAGATGATTAATCTTTCCAAAAAGAGAGATTTACTAATAAAAATACTATAATTAAGCATAAAGATTAGTATTAAACCACTTAAACATTATGAATCATTAGAAAGCTTGATTTCAAGAAAAAACCATTTAATTGAAAGCTTCCCAAGCATTAGAGGGGTTGGGAAGGAGATAACCATTGAGTAAGATAGAAAAACCATTGAGTAAGATAACCATTGGATTAAGGCTTACCTTTGATTTTGGCTTGGTTCTTTAAAGAAATAAGTGAAACTCACAAAGCAGGCTTTGGCCACCAAGTTGGGGAGGGTAGTCTCGAAGAGAGGATGGAGAATTATGAAGCTCCAAAGCTTCCAAAAGTAGAGGCAAAATAGAGGGATAATAGAATTACACTAAAATGAAGATATATATAGGTAGGTAGTAGGTATATATATACATACATAAGTACATGTATGAATGTATGTATGTATGTAGGTAGGTAGATATATGTGTACGTACATAAGTACATATATATATATATATAGGTAGGTAGATATATGTTTACGTACATAAGTACATATTTAAATTTATGTATGTATACTTTAGATAAAGCGGAGTTGTATTATCTAGGCATGAATGTTATGCCAAGCTAATCCTTGTGGACTTTACGGCATTATCTGATATTTTGGTCTATATTAGCGAGTGTGACCCATATGCTAACCAGCCTCCTTGTGGTGTACTTTATGGCATTATCTACTATTATTTGCTACATAAATTTCCCTCAACTTGGAAGCCTTTTCCCTCTTGAAATCAGACAAATCCCTACATAAGCTCTAGCAGTTGCCACTCCTCCCAGAGAAAAACCTTTTACTAGCATTATAGATTAGGCCACCCAAGCCAAAGGCATCATGTTCTTAAATTGGTGAAAAATCTGATAATATGGATACTGGTTTTCAATTTCGAGTAACCCTAATTGATCTTTGTGAATTATGTATCTATGATAAGCCTCATCAAACCCTCCCAAGATCTAACACTAAGACTAATCTACCTTTTGAACTAGTTCATTTTGATCTTTGTGGAGCAAGTCTAGTTAAATTTGATCTTGATGGACCAGTGAGCACTCTTTTTCTCATCAAAGATAAATATTTTATAACCTTCATTGATGATTTCACCAAGTATACCCTAATTTCTTTTCTCTCAATAGATAAATCCACTATCCTGGATTACTTCTACAAAAGGGCTAAAAATTAGCTAGAGTGCAAAAATCAAAATTCTCTAAATTGATAAATGGTGGAGAATATGTTCAATTTATTAATTGTTAGTATACAATTCTCTACACCCCCCATATTGTTACAGGTTGCAATGAGGAAAGAACAAAATCATGGAAGTAGATCGCTCAATGCTAAGGATCTCATGTGTTCCACATACATGCTAGGAGGATGTTGTTTTTATGATCGCCTGCTACCTCTAGAATTGGATCAACCACACCATCACTTTTCCCCACAGATAACCTTTGAGCATAATGGTTTTGCTACAAGCCCAACCTAACCTATATGTAGGTTACAGGTCTTTGGATCACCCACATACTTTGGTTGTAAAAGAGACAAGCATGGAAATTATGACTCTCATGCAATGAAGGTGGTGTTCATGGGGCAATGGTGATAGAGTTGGCCATGTCAAAACCTATGGGCTCTGAGTAGTGGGCTCTGAGTAGATCTCAATCGCTAGTCTTTTTTTAGCTAGATGATTTTGCTCCTGCAAATGCTCAAGAAACCTCACTGCAGTCAACCCTTCGTCCACATTATGGAATGAAGAAGAAGAAAATGCCATCCATCTTGAGCCCTTACCTTTACCTCTATCATAACAACCTCTTTTTCCCACTCCTTTGGCGCTTCTCCTTCTCTAATCCCAATCCTTTGGCATACCTATCCATCAATGGTCTCCTACTCATAGGGCGAGAACCATGTCGCACGAGCTCTATAGTAAACCTTTGCTAGCTATGGGTGGCCATACCTCACCAACCCACCATTGCATGGGCTACTACCAAACATGTGGCATTTGGGAGAGTCCACTAAAAATGGTGAAAAATTTAGATGAGTTGAGTTGGCAAGTGCAAATTCTTATACCTTCTCAAGACTTCTCCAAATTCTCAATTGTTTTGGTAGCTCAACGGCTACATTTATTACATTGTGGTGGTAAGTGAACTTCTAGGATATGAGTTCCTTGACAAACCCTACTTGATTCATGACATTAAGAGCCTCTAATACTAACATGGGGAAAACACATGCTCCTACACACATAGCCATGGAGTACACATGAGGATGGAGTAGAAGACATGGATCAAGAACAAGATAAAAGATACAAGATTAAGATACAGTAAAAGATCATAGTGTATTCCATATCCATCATGTATATTGTGGTATGTGTATCCAATCTGCATATACAAGAGGGTATTTATATACCCATCCAACCATGTGACTCTTGGGATACCGGTGTGGCTATTGAGCTCCCATAACATCCACAAGATCCTAACTCCCCATTAGCCCTCTTGTAACCTATCATCTGGAACAAACAGGTCTAATTTTTTGACACTGTTGTCCAAGATTTCAGAGTTTTGGAGTACTGACACCAACTACGAAGGTTTAACACAATAGGGTACAAAGGATACAAAATAAATATCCTTTGGATTTGTTAATACTACGTCCCCCGCAAAAATCCCATAATGATAGTGGGATCAACATCACGCTCAATAGTTTGCTTAATGAGGGTTAGTTCACGTAGGCTTAGGTCTTCAGACAGATTTATATCATATTGAACCAATGAGAGGGTTAGTGTAGACAAAAAAGGAGTAAGAGTTTGCGGAGGGGCTAAGGAGTTACTGGCAACTGACCTATCTCTGAGGCTCGCTCAAGCAGTAGGTGCATTTCATTTGTAGGCTTTGTCTGACTTCGGTCCTGTATGGCCAGTTTCCATCCGTGCAGCATCCATGCTCCTCGAAGTGCGCTTTGTTGCTTCCTCTTGCGCACGCCTAGCGGTAGCCTCCCTTTCCTAAGCTCTTGTGATTCTTTGAAGTCTTTCACTAGCTAGTCTTTGACTGTCTTGTAACTATTGGGTGACTTGCACCATTTCCTCTTGGTGTGCAATCACCATTCTCTGCATCTCAACTTGATTGGCACTAATGGTATTGTTAAGGGCTCTCACCTTCTCTACATGTGCCTTGTTAATCTGTTCCCTTTCTTGCAAGTGGGTAGCTCTACTTTTGGCTTCCTTTAGAATTAAGCATAACGTCTGGATTTGGCTTTGTAGCTCCTCTTCTTTTGCCAGGGACGTATGGTGGAGCTCTTGTATCTGCTGGGCATGAATGGCTTTTAGCTCATGGTTGTGGGTAACTTCCTTCTGAAGTTGCTCCTTAGCCTGCTCCAGTTAATCCTTCATATCTATATTCTCTTTAATTCTCTAGACAATAGTTTGGCTGATTACCAAATTACTGTTTTCTAGCGCTTGGTAGCTGGCCTCTTTCTCCTCTATGGCCTATAAACTCTTCATGATTACATCTCGATGTGTGGCCTCTGTTGTCAAGTGTTCTTTTAAGGTCTGTACTTGTGTGTTGGACTCTTGAACTTGCTTCCAAAGGGTAGCATTACGATCATGAAGCTTATGTGTTGTGAGCAGATGGCACCACCATACTCGTTGCTCGTGCTCCCAAAGTGATGCACTTGTGCTCGCTGCCCCTTCCAATCTAGCATGCGGCAGATTCAGTAACTCATCCAGACCTTCCACATTATACTACATGAACTATTCATAGTATATATTCTGTATGAATGACAGCTGTGGTATTCTTTCTTCATCCTCTAGATGCCTTCTTTTTCTCGGACTAGATGTATCTTCATCTCTTGATCTTTTACCTGTATCCAGTGGCCCTGTTGGATCTTGCACTAGGAGCGAAGTTGCTATTTCAAGCTCTCGGAATTCATCTGGCACTGCTTCTATTGCTGTCTCAGGCTCCATCCCTGCAGGTGTGTCTGTCATAGTAGAATCCTTGAGTAGAGATAGGTTTTTGAATATTAGCTAAGTGGGCTTTGAGGAGGAGTCATCTATTGTGTTTCTTCTTGTGTGGCCTCACTAAGATATCATCGAAAAAGATAACCACAAAGTTTTGATGTTCAAGAAAGATCATATTCATCATACGACTAAAAGTCGCAAGAGCATTAGTAAGACCGAATGGCATCACTAAAAACTCAAAGTGACCAGTCTGAGTTTTGAAAGCAGTTTTATAGATATCTTGCTCGGCCATTCTTACTTTATGATATCCAGATTTTAGGTCAATTTTGCTAAAGATGCTGGCTCCCTTTAATTTATCAAGTAGATCATCAACTCTAGGAATTGGAAATCTATTCTTGATAGTGTTCTTGTTGAGAGCCCTGTAGTCTACACACATACGATTAGTATCATTTTTCTTTTTTTACAAGAAGAATTGGTGCTCCATATGGTGAACTACTTGGTGTGATAAGTCCCCGAGAAAGTAATTCCTTGATTTGAGTCTGAATTTCTCTTTGCTCGATAGGGTTAACTCTATAAGGTGCTCTACAAGGCAGTGCACTACTAGGAATAATGTCTGTGTAATGATCTTCAGGACGTGATCTAGGGAGTCCAGGAGGTAACTCATTGAGAAAGCAGTCAGAGAATTTGGAAATGAAAGATTCATGGGATGTATCCCTAGGAGGTGGTTCTTGAGCACTAAGCTCGTTAACCAAAATTAAAAAAGTTTTCTCCCTCTTTCACAAAGCCCTTTTGGCCTGAGTATGGCTCGAAAGTGGTTGATCCTTACCTTCAGAAATTCCGTGTAAACAAACATTCTTACCATGATGTACAAAATACATTGTGTGTGTTGCATAATCAATATGTGGTGTGTACTCATGACGAAAAGGCATTCCCAAAATCATGTCAATACCATGCAAATGTGCTACTAAGACAGTACGTTGATCCGAAAATTGTGCAATAGAAAAAGCAAGATTCTTCACTTTCTTAGTGCAATTATACTTTTGGTTTTGAAGAGCAGCCTTTACTTTAAAACGAGAAGGAATCATGTCAAGATGAAGAGCATGTACAAGACGTTCTGAAATAAAATCGTGTGTACTATCATCATCATGCAAGATTGTGATTTCCTTATCTTGAATTTTTTCCTTCATTTTACGTAAAGTATGTGGTGAAAAAGAATGAGGATCAAGGTTAGAAGTACCTTCTAGATCAGATTTACCATTGAATGTGTTACCATCAGACTCTGGCTCGTAGTCGTCGCTCGTCTCATAAGCATCATCATTGTCTCTAGTGCTGCCAGTGTCTTCATCTCCATCCACCATGTTAAGTTGTGCAATTGGCTTGTTGTTGTTGTCATTTGGACACTTATTAGCATAGTGTCCCCTCTGATGGCAAGTGTAACATCGAACATTGCTTGCTTTTTCATCTTGAGTCAATGAATCTGGAACATCTGTCTTCTTTGGTTCTCCACTCGCTCCATTACTATTGTTGCCAATCTATACTTTATTGTTGTTGTTGAATTGTTGGCTTCTTTGATCTTGACCCTTGTTAAAAGATCGTTTGAATGAAGATTTGAATGAACAATGCCTGTGCAAACCACTAGAAGATGTCGAATCTTTGGAGAATTTAGAAGTATGATTCTCCTGTTGGAACCTGGGCACACCATTTTTCTTTTCACAGTTTAGAGCAAGAGATTTAGCAGAGGCAAGAGTACGAGGATGAAACATATTAACCTCTGAAGTCAATATTAGACAATTTAGAAAAAATCTCATATTTTGGGAATCAATTACTCCATTTAATTTTGGATATATCTTAACGTGCCAACTCCAAATTGTCGGAGATTGTAGATCTAGATTCTACTCTTCGAGATCTTTCCAATGATATGTCACATGAGGGGCTTTTGGCAAAATTTTGGACAAGTTCACCCCATGATCCCATTTTTCAAATGGGAATGGGATTTTTCCCAAATTATCTAATATGGTGTTTCCGCTCTAATCTTTGGATCTATTCCTGAGATAAACTTCCTTTTAAGATGCTTTTCATGTACTTTTTCTATAGATTGCATTTGAATGAGAGCATTCCAAAATTTCTCAATGTAAGTTTGGACATCCTCTCCTTTCAACTGCCTAAGAGTGTCCCAATGCTGTCGGGCTTTGGCCTTATACTGAGGAGGTAGAAAATGTCTCTTAATTTTGTGTTAAAAATCATCCCAAGTACGAGGTTTATGTCACCCATTCTTGGTAGCATTCCACCATAAAGCAGCATTCTGAATCAGATGATTCGCAGCCTCTTCGCAGCACACTTGACCTTGTCTTTCTCTAGAAATTTCTCTCCAAAAAATAGTCATCGAATTGGCTAAGCCAAGCCAAAAGAGTGCGTGCATCCTTCTTTCCATCAAAATTCTGAAAAGAAAAAGCCTTGCGACTAATGCGAGATTCTTTTCGAGCCGTTTGAGCATCTAAAGTTGCTTTCACGGTTCGAAGAATAGAATCCTCATCATTATCGCCTTTTCAATGTCATGCTTATGCCTTTTACATGATTCCAATCGATCTTCTAATGCAAGTCTATGAGTGCTTTCATTGACCAATTGTGCTTGCAAAGCTGTGAGTTACTCTTGAATTGATGGAAGTGCAGGTAAATCAACCACATAAAAAATAAAAGATAGGAAAAAGTTAGAAATACTTATATGATTTTTCGTTCGTGGTAATAATTTTGAAGATCATGAATCCCGTGGCAATTAGAAAAGTGGTGTGGCCATCCAACACAATCACCAAAGTGCTTGAAGTAGCCTCGAAGTGTCGAAAGGTCATTTGAAAAAAAATATTGAGAATCGAGAGTGAATTTAAGCTTTGGGAAGGCATAAAACAACCAAATTTGAAAATCCCGTAACTTTGAATTGATGTAATTTTTTGAGCTGAACCAAAATAAGAAACTAAAAATATTTCGGCTAAATTCAGACAAATTCGGGTTAATTTTGATGAATTTTTGGCTTGAAAACGATTTGCGTATAAATCTCCTCTAATCTTTTTAGAACTTTTGGAGTAAAGCAAAGATGTAATTTTTCTCCACCGTTGATTTCTACAAAGCTTCCTCCACCGTTGCAAATTAAAATCCCTAGATCTTCCACAAAACCCCTCAGACAGGGTACAAGATTTATGCAAGAGAACACGTCGGATGCATCTAACGGAGCAGATCCCGAATTGGTTGCAGAACTGAGAGCCTAATTCCCAAGCAAAGAAGAAGGCACCATTCGCAATTTCAGGCTAGCCTGATGGGCCAAAATTCGCAGTCGTTGGATAAGCTTTGCTTAAGCTTTGTTTTAAGCTAAGCTTTAAGCTTTGCTTAAGCTTAGTATTATGCCTTTGTTTAAGCTTTGGGTAAAGTCTTTACCCCTTGGTTATGAACTGGATGTGACCTTGAAAAAGAGACCTTCAACCAAGCCTCCAAACCCCTTGAATTTTTCTTCTTTCATAGAAACCAGAAAGTTGCACCTAGCTTAAATCTCTTTCTTTTGCAAGCCTTCCTCCCTTTGATTTTTCTCAATATTTTTCACCTTCTCTTTCCCCTTTGCTCTGATACCACTGAAACCACTAGGATCATGGAGAGACACACCGTCTAACCAAATACCAACTGGTTCATCACTTCAATCAAATTACCATAACCGAAAAATTAATAAATATCATAAAAGCATAACATAGCATAAAAACACAAGAGAGAATCATTGGGTGCAATCTATCCCCCCTTAAGAAGTGTCGGCTTCCTTCCCGGGGGGTTCACCTAAAAGTATGTAAGTGTAGCACGTCAGTTCATCTAAGAGGGGTATTTAAATTCCAAAAAGTTACAGGTTTACATATACAGGAGGGGCTTTTTTATCCAATTTTGAAAAAAAGTTGTAAGTTTCTTAAGAAAGAGGGGTCATTTTATTAGCATGTGACATGTAAGTAGAGGGGGTTTTTTATTACCTCTTGAACGCACGTGATATGCAACATTTTTTAAAGGTGAACCCCCCGAGGCTTCCTTCCACTTCTTGAGTATTTATGCTTCATTAATAAAAATAGCCCATAAGCGAAAAATAGATGCATGCTTATGCATGGCCTTGCCCTTTACAAAAATGGGGGTTGCTTTTAACACAAGCTTAGTAAAGTGTTCCTATTTAACCACTAAAGGATAATTACAAAAAGAACCCCAAGGTCTAATTCACGTGCAAATAAATAAGTCCATGCCCAATATAACAAAAGTGGACGGCTCAATAGGTCCACGCCCGAATACATCAAAATGGGGCGACCAATAACAATACAAAATCTCGTAGACACTACGGCAAAAATATCAAAATGAGAACCATCTCGGTAATAGCTCGCACCATAAGCTACTGTTCGTGCCTCGTAAAGAAAAGAGAAAGAAGGCATTTGCTTCTATGAACCAAGTGCGGACTTGTTCCATCCTTGATCACGCACATTGAGGGCCGCTCGATCGGAGGAATAGATTGAGTATGTTTCCCCTGCAACAAGAGATAGAGTTAGCTCCCTTCGTTTGTACGTATCCTCGTGTTTTTTAGAGATCGAGGTGTCATCATCGGAGACCAAGCGGCTTAGCCGCTTATCGAAAGGATCCCCTTGGCCCAGCTAGGATAGGGACCTTACACCTACCACCATGATCGCATGGAAGGAGTGGTGGTCGTTCTCATGAGGAACTGCAATGGCATTGCTCTAGCCACCACGACCTTGATACCCAAGGGTTTTTTCCCAATTGTTAATCACCAAAGTCATCCATCATGGATTGACATCACACACTATATAACATATTTGCCCAACTAATTCATCTATGCTTGTATCTCTGGATAATCAATTCACATGACATGGCAAATGACATACTCACACACATTTTCTTAACTCCCCGCGTGTCGATCTGGAAATGTGTCGAGCACAATGGGAGTCAAGAGGTTGGCGAGGCACGCGCTTTCTTCGAGCTCACGGTAACTTCCCTCGCAAGAATCCTCTCCCTCTCAAGCAGTCGCTTATTAGAAGGAGATGAGCTCTCAATTCAATTAGTCGCCTGCGGTCTCGACGACGCGAGTTAAAGGAGTTGTTTGATCTCCCCAACAGCAGTACTCTACCGGCACAGCAGCTAGGCCATCTCATCATCATCATCATCATCATCATCATCATCCCCATCATCATCATCTAATGCATCTGTCCTCCCAAGAGAGTTGGCAAGCATGACTCGAATGGAGGTAAATTTTCGCAACCTGACGGGCGCCCTTGTGACGTTGCGGCGGAAGACGGGCGCCGTGTGGGGGGCCGACGTGGCGGAGCTGCCCCCGACGCAGGGCACACAGGTGGAGAGCCGGCGCCTGGCCAAGCTTCGCAGCAACACCCGCATCGGCGTCATCGTGGAGGGCCAATACGTCGCCGGCTTCATCGACAAGACGGACCTCTCGCAAGGCACCCTACTCACCCTCATGTGGTCCTCCGATCACAAGACCATCCTCGCAGTCAAGTAGTAGAAAAGGCACCCACCCATTAAGATTCTGAAGCATCTAATTGCATTTCATTCCTCATCAATTTGTACACACCCCTCTCTCTCTCTCTCTCTCTCTCTCTCTCTCTCTCACACACACACACACACACACACACACACATATCCGGGAATTCATGTGGATTCATGCACGACTATTATGCCAAGACTAGTTGATCCTTGTGGTGAATTCATGTGCTCTTCTAGTCTCCAAGCCTCCCATGACTTTTCTTATGATGGTTTCTTAAATGCGATCACATCATAGTGTGTCGTTGTGGTGGAAGATCTTGGCAAATTGCTTGTTACACCTTCATTCAACAAAAAGGGTGGCTCCACCTTGGAACATGTTGGTCTTGGAGCTTTGATGTCCTTAAGCCTTTAGAAATGTAAGATTAAGAAGGTTTCTTTTCAATTCTAAGCCTCAGAACCCTCATGTATATGACAACGCATTTCATTCCTCTCAGTTTGTACACACCCCTCTCTCTCTCTCTCTTTAGGTTTACATACATAAGTACATATATATATCTATGTATGTATACTTTAGATAAACTGGAGTTGTATTATCTAGGCATGAATGTTATGCCAAGCTAATCCTTGTGGAATTTATGGCATTGTCTGATATTTTGGTCTACATTATCGAGTGTGATACATATGCTCGTCTAACCAGCCTCCTTGTCGTGTACTTTATGGCATTATCTACTATTATTTTCTACAGAAATTTCCCTAAACTTGGAAGACTTTTCCCTATTGAAATCAGACAACCCCTACACAAGCTCTAGTAGTTGCCAGTCCTCCCAGAGAAAAACCTTTCACTAGCATTATAGATTAGGCCACCCAAGCCAAAGGCATCATGTTCTTAAAGAGGTGAAAATCTGATAATATGGATACTGGTTTTCAATTTCGACTAACTCCAATTGATCTTTGTGAATTATGTATCGATGATAAGCCTCATTAAACCCTCCCAAGATCTAACACTAAGACTAATCTACCTTTTGAACTAGTTCATTTTGATCTTTGTGGACCAATAAGCACTAGTTGAATTTGACCTTGATGGACCAATGAGCACTCTTTTTCTCATCAAAGCCAAATACTTTACAACCTTTATTGATGATTTCACCAAGTATACCCTAATTTCTTTTCTCTCAATAGATAAATCCAGTGTCCTGGATTACTTCAAGGTTTACTACCAAAGGGCTAAAAATTAGCTAGAGTGCAAAAATGAAAGTTCTCTAAATTGATAAATGGTGGAGAATATGTTCAATTCGTTAATTACCAGTATATGGTTCCCTACACCCCCCCATATTGTTACAAGGTTGCAAAATGAGGAAGAACACAATCATCGAAGCGGATCACTCAATGCTAAGGATCTCATGTGTTCCACATACATGCTAGGAGGATGCTGTTTATGACCACCTGCTACCTCTAGAATTGGATCAACCACACCATCACTTTTCCCACAGATAACCTTTGAGCACAATGGTTTTGCTACAAGCCCAACTTAACCTATATGTAGGTAGGTCTTTGGATCACCCACATACTTTGTTTGTAAAAGAGAGAAGCATGGACATTATGACTCTCATGCAATGAAGGTGGTGTTCATGGGAAATTGTGATAGAGTTGGCCATGTCAAAGCCTATGGGCTCAGTGTAGATCCGAATCACTAGTCTTTTTTAGGGAGGAGATTGATCCGAATCGCTAGTCTTTTTTAGCTAGGAGATTTTTCTCATGCAAATGCTCAAGAAACCTTAGTCAATGTGCAGTCAACCCTCCATCCACATTATGGAATGAAGAAGAAGACAATGCCATCCATCTTGACCCCTTAACTTTACCTCTATCATAACAACCTCTTTCTCCCACTCCTTTGGTGCTTCTCCTTCTCCAATCCCAATCCTTTGGCATCCCTATCCATCAATGGTATCCTACTCGTAGGGCCAAAACCATGTCACACGAGCTCTATATAGTAAACCTTCTCTAGCTACTATCGGTGGTCATACCTCAACGACCCACCATTGCATGGGATACTACCAAACATGTGGCATTTGGAAGTCCACTAAAAATGGTGAAAATGGAAGATTTCCTTACGTGTATGGAGCTTGGAACAAATTTAGATGAGTTGAGTTGGCTAGCGCAAATTCTTATACCTTCTCAAGACTTCTCCAAATTCTCCATTGTTTTGGTAGCTCAATGGCTAGTTTATTGCCTTGTGAGTAAGTGAACTTCTAGGGTATGAGTTCCTTGCAAACCCTACTTGATTCATGACATTAAGAGCCCCTAATACTAACATGGGGGAAAACACATGTGCCTACACACATAGCCATGGAGTACATATGTACACATGAGAATGGAGTAGAAGACGGATCAAGAACAGGATAAAAGATACGAGATTAAGATACAGCAAAACATCATAGTATTCCATATCCATCATGTATATTGTGGCATATGTGTATTCAATTTGCATACAAGAGGGGATTTATATATACCCATCCAACCATGTGAATCTTGGGATACCCATGTGACTATCGAGCTCCCATAACATCCACAAGATCCTAACTCCCACATTAGTCCTCTTGTAACCACTTCTCGATATGGCATCTTTTAATAACCAAATCCCATAACTCATTAGCCTAAAGCTAATACTACTAGTGCAAGGGGGTATTCATAACCACGCTAATGCCAAGATGCTAGGGGGTGTTGATACCCATCAACAACTCTCTTCCTCTTTGTTTAGTCGGGGGTGTACTATCTCCTATGAATGCTAAGTACATCATGAAAATCTATGAATAAGTGGCTGCTACAAGATATAATGCAAGCCAATATGTGAATAAGTGGTTGCTAGAAGGTACAATGTAAGCCATTTCAAGTCATACAATACAATCATGTAGAACCACATAAAACTGATGATAGCCAAGGATATGGTGGAAAAATGATTTCCATGAATCCGATAAATATTCCACAAGCATATACCAATGAAGAATCTCGTCACTTCAAGTATGCTACCGTCTGTTTTGATGTAGCCACTTGCTTTTGTTCCATGTGTCTGGGAAGTCAGCTTTATCTCTGGAATTTCACAAAGTGAGTCCTCCCTCCTCTCATTGCTCATTCTTTCAATATTAATATCGTTTTTCCATTGACTCCATATTTCAAGGCCATACTTGAACAATCTCTTAGGCCTTATTCTTTCAATATTAATATCATTTTTCCATTAACACCATATTTTAAGACAATGTTTCACAATTGATGTATTTGATTTGGCCAATTACTTACCATTTATGTTCATTAGGTTGTCCACCCCTAGTTTCCTATGGAGGTAAAGGATGCATTCTATGTACTCCATGCAATAGGCATAGATGAAGTGGATCATCAAAGACAACATGTCGTATTCCATATGTGTGCTTCTTTCAATGTGATCTTTTAGACTTTTAATTACCTTCTTTCTTATGTGATTTAGGCATACAAGATTTCGGTGAACTCATTTTTCCAGCAGCAGTTAGTGCACCACACTAGTGCAAGACCAAGTGTGCTCCCAACAAGTAGAGCTTCATGCAATACAAAGGTTCTTGCCATTCACACGCAAGGTTAATTGATCTTAACTTTTAGTGTTCATTTTACGAAGAAAACCTTTTGCTTATGTGTATTTTCCATGCACGGGGAAAGACATTATAGCCCTATCATTCCAAGGTGCCCAAGGAATCATAATAATGGTATCATTCTTAATGGCATGAGGGTCATCATCGAGTAGCCCATGTGCATCATCGGACATGGCTACATCTACATCAAAGAACAAATCATCATCATTCTCAACTATGTGAGGGATAGCATCAAGCAGCCTATGTGCATCATTGGAAATGGCAACATTAATAAAACATCTACATCCTTAGTAAGGTGAGGGAACCCATCTAAGGGAAATCAACACATTTGGATCCCCAAATCAACCCAACCCCAGCTCCCACCTCATGCCACAATGACTGCCTAGGAAAAAAGGAAGCAAAATCTTCACGGACGATGACACTCTGCAGCCCTTACAAGTGATATACCCTCAACATCGGCAACTCCTCCACCCATTATTCTCAGGCTGCCTCGGAGTACTCCAACACCACCATCAAACTATTAAATTTTAGGTACTCCCTTATCATCAACCTCTGTATCCCCCCATGAAGAATCGGACGTCCCCGCCTCGCCATCACCTAATTGGAACCGACTCCTCACTTTGGCAAATTGGGCCCACAATCAATACAAAACCCACAATGGGGTGCTGGCCACATAGCTTAAGGGTACAAAACCTGACTCAAGGTGCCCCCACAAGAAGATGCCATGGCCGTACTGAATATGCCACAATTGTACCACTCGCATCCCCCTTCTACTATGGCCGCACCATTAAAAATTGAAAATTTGCCACAGCCATTCCAAAGATGCCATGGTCTTTTCAAAAGTGCTAGAGCCGTTCTAACCCAACTGAAGTGCCACAGCTGTTCCATCATCCAACCCAAATGCCACCACGACCATTCCGAAAATCACAGCTACACCATTCCCCATCCAAATACCATTCCCCCGAAAGAAGTGCCACGGCCGTTCCATCATCCAATCCAATTGCCATGCCCGTTTGCTGCTAGGAAGATGCCACACCCGTACCATTCAGGTTGCCACAGCCATGTCCTTCTCGAAAAGTATATATTTGGGCCCCACTCCCTCATTTCCTCATTTTCAACTCTCACTGTAACCAAGCTCTTGCCAATTTTTCTCTCAAGCCTTCCTATGCTCCCATCCTTTATCACCCCTGGCCGACACCTCTCAGACTCCTCCATGGAGATCCTCCACCTCCCTACCCTTAGAAAGAAGACCCCTTAGGGGGGGGTCACTTCGAGGAATATGCCCACCACTCCACACAGCTTCTACATATGGGGGAGTATCTCATGAAGCAAGGCAGCAGCCATACTGTGTATTGACTAATGAACAACAACCATAAAGTTAAACACAAGCTCCTTTACTTTACAAGGGCGGCATGCTACAGCTGACCCTGCAGTGGTCACATGTCTGGAGCAGCTGGGGCTAGGAGGTTTGCCACCAACAATGGAGCCATGGGGGCCAGACCTATATAACTTCCTCTATTTCATAAAAACTCATGATGCCAATCTGCAAACAGGTGAAGTACTCGACAATGAGGGGAAACCACAAAGAGTACACCTGAGTGTGGATTTGATCAGAGGTGCCCTCTAGCTCCCCTACCTGGACCAACCAATGCCCCCAAGTTGACCAAGGGCACTTACACGGGGGTAATAAACAAAGACAGAGTCGAATGGACCAATATCACATAGGAAGAGCTAGTCATGCCAGGCGAGGGCCCTATAATTTCTTTTGACAACCAGATGGACAAACCGCTTTAATCGCTGCAGTGTGTCTACTTTGGCCAAGGTGCTCTAAGGGCAACCCATGAATTGGGCTCAATATCTAGACAAGGAGCTCCATGGAGTTTTCTCCAATCCCCAGGGGAAGCTTTCAGTAGTAGCCACGCTCTGCATTAAAGTTCTATACCATGCTGCTGTGGGAGGAGCCTCCTAGGGCCATATAGCTTAGTGGGCTAGATGCTGGGGCCAGACATCGTACCCATCCATGCCTCCCCCGCCATCCTCTCCCCAACCACCACCAACAAAGTGCCATTAGCCCGCACCTAAGGGCAAGGAGCCAGTTCTCCCATCGCCCAGCCAAGGCCCTACACAAGAGGAGCAGGATGCTGAAGATGCAAGATGAAAGGCTGCAGAGGAGGAGGAGAGGTAGAAGCATGCCTTTTTTGATGAGAATATTTTTGAAACACCACCCTCAGATAGCTCAGCTCATTTCCCTCACTAAACAGAAGCATAGCCTTCCTCTCCTCACTCTACTCACTTCAACATGCTAGAGACTCTTTGATGGCCTAGAATAGGGAGCTTTTGATCAAGCCAAGCATATGCTGAGAGTGTGCATGCAACCCTTGGAACAATATCAAACTTTGCACTGGGATTTTCTCATATGGCTAGGGAACTCATTACTCAGATGACAGATTGTATATACGACTATAGTAGGAGGTGGCAGTCGTGGCCTAATGAGACATTCTACACTGACCAAAGCTCAGGAGAGGTAGATCTCTAAAGATTTGTACATGACCAATCTCAACAACCTCCAGTTGTGCAGAACATGATCAATGAGAAGGAGCAGCAGCTCGGGCAAGCTCTCTTCACCATCTTAGAGCTCCAACAAGCTCATGAAGCTGCACAATGGGCCCAAAAAGACCTCTCATTAGCTCAAGTTGTTGCTAGAGACTCCAGCTCCGCGCCACTACTATAGAAGAAGCACTTAGAAAGACCCAGCTCGATTTCCAGCATTACAAGGAAATCTCAGAGGACACACTTTGTGAGATGGAGGCCGCACTTGACGTAGCCGAGGCCAAAGCAGCACAATCCCTATCGACACCATCTACCCCCTCCTCTAGTGCCACAAAATGGAAAGTTGATGTGCAAATGGATATGGCAATGGAGCTGCCCCTGCTCGCCCTCCCCCCACAGAACCCCTTCTAGCTCCTTCACCTCCACTACCGGAGTGTCCGACCTAACCTGCTCCAACACAACATTTTTTTGGATGAGCCTCTCTCCCGCACGAGCTATAATTATATCCTCACCAAGCTCCCCCTCTCCAGCATTGCCCTCCTTCCCCTCTTCTTCTTGTAAACGCTTATTTCTTTCACCCACCCCCAAATCTTCTACGAGCCCCCCACCCACCCTCATTAGGTGATGTCACTTACTCCACTTCGGCCAACCCACAAAACTAGCTGATATCATTGACCTCTTAGTTCCAGATGGCTTGTGTCCATACCCCTACTCCTCACAAAAGGATAGCTGACGCTCTGCATCATCTCCACAATAGGGGTTGGCACATAGTCAATTCTGCATAGTGCTCCCTCCGTTGTGACGAACTCCCTCCATACTACGAGCACGCCTTCTTATCCTCTACTAAAGGTGCCATGTACAGATGGAAGTGATGGAAGCCACGTGCATCATCCAATTTGATGACTACATGTAAATTTCATCTTCATAGTTTACTTCCTAGTTTACTTAGCACTTCCTAGTTTATTTCATATTTTACATCATGGGATGAGGGTCAATTTGGGTTTGGGACTTACAAAAATTTGGAGCAAGATGTTATCTGCAAAAGTGGATTTGAACTTGAGACCTTAGATCACCATTGGAAACATCTTACCACTACACTATACCTTTAAGCAACGAAACCATGTGGTTTCACGCCATTATATTTTATATTTTTCACCCCTAGTTTACTTTATGCAGCAACAACCAAAAAAGGCATCGCGATTTTGATCAATGCCATTCATTGATGCCATCTGACAAGGTTCTTTAAGACCCTGTGTGAGATAATGTTGAGGCGTGGCTATGGCTTTGTCACTTACAAACACATGGGTGGTGCCATCAACGGCCTTAAAGAACCTAGTAAGCGCATTGATGGGCCGTATCAGTGTCTATCAACTCGCCTCTGTTGGCCTTGGCTCCTCTCAAACCCCCCAAGACCTGGCTGTCGGGCAAGAAAGATCTACGTTAGGAATGTCCCCATGCACTGGCCCATCAACCCCATGCGGGGAGCATCTTTGCTGAGTAGGGTGAAATTGAGGAAGACCCCCTTGCCCTTGACAAGCAAGCAAGTAAGTAATTATGATGGTTTCTTAAATGCGATCACCTCATAAAGTGCCGTTGTGGTGGAAGATCTTGGCAAATTGCCTGTTACACCTTCATTTAACAAAAAGGGTGGCTCCACCTTGGAACATGTTGGTCTTGGAGCTTTGATGTCCTTAAGCCTTCACAAATTTAAGATTAAGAAGATTTCTTTTCAATTCTAAGCCTCAGAACCCTCATGTATATGACAACGCATTTCATTCCTCTCAGTTTGTACACACCCCTCTTTCTCTCTCTCTCTCTCTCTCTCTCTCTCTCTCTCTCTCTCACACACACACACACACACACACACACACACACACACACACACACGGGTAAGTATTTGATGTTTCCACCACACCCCTCTTTCTCCCCACTAGTAGTGCTCTAGTGCATCTAATTGTGTGTATGTATGTATGTATATGATACATACATACATACATACATATATATATGTAGGGTAAGTACGTACATTCATACATACATGTATGTATGCAAGAATGTACATATGTACATACGTATATGCATGCATGGATGTAAGTAGGTATGCATGTATTTATATATGTACATATAAACATATATAAGTATGTATATATATAGGTAGGTAGTAGGTATATATATACATACATAAGTACATGTATGAAATTTGAATGTATGTATGTAGGTAGGTAGCTATATTTGTACGTACATAAGTACACACACACACACACACACACACACATATATATATATAGGTAGATATATGTTTACGTACATAAGTACATATATATAAATTTATGTATGTATACTTTAGATAAAGTGGAGTTGTATTATATAGGCATGAATGTAATGCCAAGCTAATCCTTGTGGAGTTTATTGCATTATCTGATATTTTGGTCTCCATTATCATGTGAGGCATATGCTCGTCTAACCAGCCTCCTTGTGTACTTTATGGCATTATCTACTATTATTTTCTACATAAATTTCCCTAAACTTGGAAGACTTTTCCCTCTTGACATCAGACAATCCCTACACAAGCTCTAGCAGTTGCTAGTCCTCCCAAGCCATTTCACTAGTATTATAGATTAGGCCACCCAAGCAAAAGGCATCATGTTCTTAAAAAGGTGAAAATCTGATAATATGGATACTGGTTTTCAATTTTGACTAACTCCAATTGATCTTTGTGAATTATGTATCGATGATAAGCCTCATTAAACCCTCCCAAGATCTAACACTAAGACTAATCTACCTTTTGAACTAGTTCATTTTGATCTTTGTGGACCAATAAGCACTAGTTGAATTTGATCTTGATGGACCAATGAGCACTCTTTTTCTCATCAAAGACAAATATTTTATAACCTTTATGGATGATTTCACCAAGTATACCCTAATTTCTTTTCTTTTAATAGATAAATCCACTGTCCTCTGGATTACTTCAAGGTTTACTACCAAAGGGCTAAAAATTAGCTAGAGTGTAAAAATGAAAATTCTCTAAATTGATAAATGGTGGAGAATATGTTCAATTCATTAATTGCTGGTATATGGTTCCCTACACCCCCCATATTGTTACAAGGTTGCAATGAGGAAGAACACAATTATCGAAGCAGATCGCTCAATGCTAAGGATCTCATGTGTTCCACATACATGCTAGGAGGATGTTGTTTATGACCGCCTGCTACCTCTAGAATTGGATCAACCACACCATCACTTTTCCCCACATATAACCTTTGAGCACAATGGTTTTGCTACAAGCCCAACCTAACCTATATGTAGGTAGGTCTTTGGATCACCCAGATACTTTGTTTGTAAAAGCAAGAAGCATGGACATTATGACTCTCATGCAATGAATGTGGTGTTCATGGGCAATGGTGATAGGGCTGGCCATGTCAAAGCCTATGGGCTCTGTGTAGATCCGAATCGCTAGTCTTTTTTAGCTAGGTGATTTTGCTCGTGCAAATGCTCAAGAAACCTTACTCAATGTGCAGTCAACCCTCCGTCCACATTATGGAATGAAGAAGAAGACAATGCCATCCATCTTGACCCCTTAACTTTACCTCTTTCGTAACAACCTCTTTCTCCCACTCCTTTGGCACTTCTCCTTCTCCAATCCCAATCCTTTTGCATCCCTATCCACCATCAATGGTCTCCTACTCGTAGGGTGAGAACCACGTCACACGAGCTCTATAGTAAACCTTCTCTAGCTATCGGCGGTGGTCATACCTCAACGACCCACCATTGCATGGGCTACTACCATACATGTGGCATTTGGAAGTCCACTAAAAATGGTGAAAATGGAAGATTTACTTACTTGTATGGAGCTTGGAACAAATTTAGATGAGTTGAGCTGGCTAGTGCAAATTCTTATACCTTCTCAAAACTTCTCCAAATTCTCGATTGTTTTGGTATCTCAATGGCTATGTTTATTGCCTTGTGGGTAAGTGAACTTCTAGGGTATGAGTTCCTTGACAAACCCTACCTGATTCAGGACATTAAGAGCCTCTAATACTAACATGGGGGAAAACACATGCTCCTACACACATAGCCATGGAGTACACATGTACACATGAGAATGGAGTAGAAGACATGGATCAAGAACAAGATTAAGATACAGCAAAACATCGTAGTGTATTCCATATCCATCATGTATATTGTGGTATGTGTATCCAATCTGCATACAAGAGGGGATTTATATACCCATCCAACCATGTGAATCTTGGGATACCCATGTGACTATTGAGCTTGTATTAATGCAAGATGGTCATCCTATTGCTTTCGAGAGTAAGAAATTTTGTCCTGCTAAAAGTAAGTACATCACCTATGACAAGGAGTTAGAAATTTTGTCCTGCTAAAAGTAAGTACATCACCTATGACAAGGAGTTGTCTACTGTAGTCCATGCATTGAAATTTTGGAAACATTATTTGATGGGCTCAAAATTTCTTATAAATACTGATCAACAGAGTATCAAACACTTGCTTTCTCAACCAATGATTTAGGTTTGTCCGTCCATCCTTTTGTGGTTAATTGGGGATGCCTAATTACCACTATGTTTGAAGCATGGCACTTCGGTGATTCTGAATATTCCATGTGTAGGACATATGAAATTAGGGATAGCTGGAACTAAGTGTTGGATTTATTACTTATGTGCTATCGTGGACTTGTAGCATGTGTTGCTAACTTGTAGTGTGTTTGAATGGACAACCTTGTAGGTTGGTGAGATTGATGGACCTTGTGCTCGTAAGCTGAATTGGCTGGGACGTGATGGCAGTGATATGGTGCAAGCTATTACCGGGATGGTTCTCATTTTGATATTTTTGCCGTAGTGTCTACTACAAGATTTTGTATTGTTATTGGATTCCCCATTTTGATGTATTCGGGCGTGGACCTATTGAGCCTCTCACTTTTGTTATATTGGGCATGGACTTATTTATTTGCACATGAATTAGCCCTTGGGGTTCTTTTTGTAATTATCCTTTAATGGTTAGGTAGGAACACTTTACCTAAGCTTGTGTTGAAATCGGGGGTCGTGATGGGCCCACCATGTGTGCGCCCGCGCCCGCGGACATTTGTCAGGCGCACGGGCCGTCGAGATTTTTTTAGTGAAATTTTTCGAGGCTGCCTTGAGATCTTGGGGAACTTTCCATCCATCATTTGGACATCCAAAATTTTGTCAATTTTTGTCTATAGCCGTCAAATTTCAAAACTTCATGGGTCGATTTAGGCCACTTTGGTTACTTGTTTCAATCTCAAAAAAAATCGTGCCAAGGGTAATGTTGTGCTTAATATTTTAAATTTGAACTCGGTTTTCTCATTTCCTAAGTAAAAAGTACTTAGTTTGCAATCGCCTCAAAATAATAGCTTCCTAGGGATAAAAATTAATAACTAAATGTAACCCTAATGAACTACTTGAAATGTACTTCAATGGATATCCCATATTGTGCTTAATGTGCTATATTTACAATGGGTATGTTGCATCCTTACCTCCTTTAAAAAATTGAGATGTCCTCATCTTGACATAAACTCTAGGTAATCTTTTAAGAGGATAGATTCATCTAAAATACGGTACTACTCTTCAATTCCAAGATGGGATCGCACCCAGGTAAGCTTAAAATGAGATTGGTAGTGTTGGATTCAAGGATTTCACTGACGTAAACGAGAACATGTGAACATGTTAATAACATCTGTTAATAACACAAAAAATCTTGTGATCACATGTTATATTCACAAAACTTTCACAAGGGCCTAAAAAAATTATCTTTGTCGGGCATAAAAAATCTTCTTAGGTGGCCACTGACCTGCTATTATGTGAAGATGGTAACATGAGAACATGTGAATAGCTTATTCCCATGTGTAGCCAAGCTTTTAAGGGGTTCCCAAATGGCAAGTGACCTGTTATTTTGTGAACGGTAACATGAGAACATGTGAATAACTTGTTCACATGTATTATTATCACAAAAAATCTTGTGATCACGTGAATATTAAATCCCTAGTTGGATTATATATCATCTCTAGAGGATCTAAATCACCTTTTCATGCTTGTATCGGTCATTTTATGAGACTATGCATTGGCATGTTTAGCAAATATTATTTAGGCATTTTGCTTTTTAGGCATTTTATAGCATTTTATGCTACTGGATAACTGTCAATCCTGTTACAGCAAGTTGTATACTCTTCAGGGTAATCTTTCCATTGTACCAAGTGTTCTCTAAGGATTTTATTCGAAGGGTTATTTCCTTGGTCGCTAAG
Organism: Cibotium barometz; assembly: GCF_041138505.1. Lineage (NCBI taxonomy): Eukaryota > Viridiplantae > Streptophyta > Polypodiopsida > Cyatheales > Cibotiaceae > Cibotium > Cibotium barometz. The sequence continues at coordinate 12,606,548 of NC_141052.1, read as the reverse complement.
ATCCTATCTGGCTACAATTCAAGGACTCCTTGAGTTGGCATTTGTTCATTATCAAGAATGTGATCAAAACTAGGCACATAAGGTTTCAATAGGCTTACATGAAATACATCATGGACCTTGAGATGATCTAGAAGTCAAAGTTTGTACGCATGCTTACCTAGACACCTGATGATTTTGTAAGGTCCAAAATATCTAGGGCTAAGATTTTATATGTATTCCTCGACCACACGCATGGGTATCTTCAGCAACCCAAAGCCCAAGCACTTTATGGTCAGCACCCTCTAGGAGCCTTCGCAGGTCACCTAACGCTTCACTCATAGGCCGCTTCCTTGGTCCCTCATCCACCGTATACCAGAAGCTCACCATTTAAATCAAACCGAGGCTTGTAAGATTCCTCCCTCCAGCTTTTGAGGTGGTATACAGGTGTAAGAACCTCCCCTTCTGATCTTATAATTATTTCCCTCTTTGAAATAAAGAAAGATCCTGTTTTACCCTATTTTGGCCTGGAGAGAGAAAATGTCTAGAGGGAGGTAATCCAAAATTGAGATATTTTTTGATATAAAAATCCTCATAGGGTCTAAAATGGTTTCCCCTGAAACAAAAATTCAAAAAGAACTTTCCAATGTGCAATTGGAATTAATTGAAAATAGGTATAAAGGACCTTAGCCTAAGGGTCTAGATTTTTAAATTTTTTTGGATTATGGTCCAATTAAGGTTCCTATGGACCAATAGGATAAATCCAAGTGTGGGGAGGAGATAAATCTAATTTTTAAAAGAAAAAAACCCAAAAATGAGTAGATGCCCACATAAGATGAAGAGTTGACTGAGTACAAGGTTTATTAGTAAAAAACTATGAATATTATTAAAAAAATGAGATATTTTGGGTATAATGATACATTTTTGACACCTTGGTAAGGAGAAGGGGGCTCTTCAAGGAGGTGCCTATTTCACATCTGTGGAGGAGTTTTAAACTCAAAAATAATAAGATATTTTTCTCTCTCCTCTCTCCTGGATCAAACCAAATCAAAAAGGGAGCCAAACTGGTCCAAATCTTATCCAAATTCAGCCAAACTGAACCTGGAAAATTCTAGAAACTAGTTGAACTTGGTTAGAGGCCTCTCTCACCTATAAATAGATCCTTAGACATTTGTAAAAAAATATGTGAAATATACCATGCCAATATTATACTAAAATAATGATATTTTCTATTATCCTCTAAAAATCCTCTACAATTTGGAGAGAATGGAGTTTCTCTCTCTCTTCAACCTTCTTTGGAGTCTTTATCAACATACTAAACCAATTGATTGGTTAGGGGCCTCTCCTTAGACTAAACAATCAAGCAAAATAAGAGGTAAAGTGTGATTTATGGTCTTTTTCTTAATCTCTAAATGTTTCTCACTTCTCAACCCTTCTCAAGCTTGAGAAGTATCCAATTGAATGACTCTTTAATGCAATTGAAGCTCTCTAATGGATTTTAGTGATTAAACACATAAAGTTTTCATTTATGCTTAAATTAAAATGTTTTTTTAAAGCATATCTCTCTCTCCCCCAAACAATGGTCATTCCTATGACCTATTCTATATTCAATTAATGCTTCTCATGGAGAAATTCTCTATTCACAAATCAAACTCTAGACTTGTGAAGCTAGAGGTTTAAGAAAATGGTTTTAACACTTATATGCTTGAAAAATATGGTAATATTATGGGATAAATCCATAAATTGGATTTAATGCTAAAAGATAGTTATACTGTCATAATTATTTTACTATGTCTTATTCTTTTCATAAAAATTCAAATTTGCCAGTAATAGTAGCGGAGCTATGGAAATTTTTTTAAGAAATTGATGCAAAATTCATTCTTATGCATAACATGAAAAGAGGACTTCCCAAAGAATGGTCATTCCTATGACCTATTCTATATTCAATTAATGCTTCTCATGGAGAAATTCTCAATTCACAAATCAAACTCTAGATTTGTGAAGCTAGAGGTTTAAGAAAATGGTTTTAACACTTATATGCTTGAAAAATATGGTAATATTATGGGATAAATCCATAAATTGGATTTAATGTTAAAAGATAGTTATACTATCATAATTATTTTACTATGTCTTATTCTTTTCATAAAAATTAAAAATTACCAGTAATAGTAGCGAAGATATGGAAATTTTTTTAAGAAATTGATGCATAATTCATTCTTATGCATAACGTGAAAAGAGGACTTCCTATCATATTCTAGGATTGAATATCCTAGGTTAAAAGAATGGTTTTTGTCACATTTAATGGAAAACTAACTTTTAAGTTTATGTGTAATTAAATAATTAAGAAATGAGAAAATTATGGTAATTATATTTAATGATAAAAGAGGAATTCCTATGACATTTGGAATTCAATCATTTAGATGGGAAAAGAGAAATTCCTAGCATGTTAGAATTATTGGATATTTTTTTTAAATTCAAAGATGAATTTTAGATAAATTTATTTTATCTATGAGAAATAATTAAATAGTAAAAGAGAAATTTCTATGACATTTGGAATTCAATAATTTAGATGGAAAAAGAGAAATTCATAGCATATTGGAATTATTGGATATTTTATTTAAATTCAAAGATGAATTTTAAATAAATTTATTTTATCTATGAGAAATATTTAAATGGTAAAAGAGGAATCCCTATGACAATTGGAATTAAATCATTTAGATGGGAAAAGAGAAATTCCTAGCATATTGAATTAATGGATATTTTATTTTAGATGAATTTATTTTATGAGAAATATTTGATAGTAAAAGAGGAATTCCCATGACATTGGAATGCAAATAATTAAATGCAAAAAGAGGAATTCCCATGGTATTTGAGATCCATGAAATAAAATGGGAAGAAAAGGAATTTTTAGTATAATTCAATTTATGATTATTTATCAAAAGTGGAAATATGGGTAGAATTGATTTTTGTAAATCCCATGAATTCTTTTATTCAAAAGAGGAATATTGAATATAACTCAATTGAAGAATTGAGAAGGAAGAACCTTTATCTAGGCCAAGCAATTGGTAGAAATTTAAAAAAAGTCCCATTATCGGTATCAAGGTAGTAAAAACCACTAAATGGAAAGAGAATGTAGAACGGATGTGATAAGATGTAAATGGGATGTGATAAGATCTAATTGGGATGCGATAAGATGTGAATGGATGTGATAAGATGTAAATGGGATGCGATAGGATGTGAATGGATGTGATAAGATGTAATTGGGTTGTGATAAGATGTGATAAGATGTATATGGGATGCGATAGGATGTGAATGGATGTGATAAGATGTAATTGGGATATGATAAGATGTGAATGGATGTGATAAGATGTAAATGGGATGCGGTAGGATGTGAATAGATGTGATAGGATATGAATGGATGTGATAAGATGTAAATGGGATGCGATAGGATGTGAATGGATGTGAATGGATGTGAATGGATGTAAATGGGATGTGATAAGATGTGATGTAAAGTAAATGGATGTGGATGTGAATGATGAGATGAGAATGAGAGGAGAGGATATGTGAAAGGGTGAGATGGGAAGTAAATGATGTGGATGTGTATGTGATGAAAATGGATGTGAATGTGTATGTGAAGAATGGATGTGGATGTGTATGATGTGAATGTGTATGTGAAGAATGGATGTGGATGTGTATGTGAAGAATGGATGTGGATGTGTATGATGTGAATGTGTATGTGAAGAATGGATGTGGATGTGTATGTGAAAGAATGGATGTGGATGTGTATGTGAAAGAATGTGATGTGATGTAAAGAGTGTGGTGACATGAATATATGTGGATGTGTATGAATAGATGTGGGTAGTCGTACATGTGAACGATTGGATGGATGTGGATGAATGAGATGAGATGTGTATGAATGAGGCATGATGTGGATAGATGTGATGTGATGTAATGTGGATAGAATGTATGGGATGGGATGGTGATGAGAATGAATGTGATGGATATGAATGGATATGAATGAATGTGATGTGATGGATGTAAATGGATGTGATGGACATGAATAGATGTGATGTGAATATATATGTGGATGTGAAGTGAGAGATGTGAATGTATGGATAGATGTGAATAGTCGTGTATGTGAATGATTAGATGGATGTGGATGAATGAGATGGGATGTACATGAATGAGAATGATGTGGATGTGATGTGGATGTGGATAGAATGTATGTGATGGGATGGAGATACATTGAATGTGATGAATGTGGATGTGATGTGAGGAGTCGGACAAGTATGAATGGATGATATGTGATGTGAATGGATGATATGTGATGTGAATGGATGAGATGTGATGTCATGTGAATCAGGATGTGAATGAATGATATGTGATGTGAATGAATGAGATATAATGTCATGTGAATAAATATGATGTGAGGAGATGTGGATATGGGTAGATGCGAGTGGATGATATCTGATGAGAATAAATGAAGAAAGATGTGATGAGATAGAAAATGATGTGATGAGAATGGGAATACATATGAAATGAATGTGGATTGATGTGGAACAATGTGGAAAGACGAGAGTTTGTTATAGAAACTATATTTATGACCTATTTTTAAATGACTATTTTATGTCAAGAATGCTGGGGAAGCATTTTGACCGTTTTGTGAATGAGGTCGTGGTGGAGACCTAACTCATAAAGTTGCAAAAGCTGACGGAGAGCCAATGGAGGACGTCTCGCGTAGCAAGGTCGCCAAGGTCTTGACCAGCCTCAGTTTGATTTAAATGGTGAGCTTCCGGTACAGCGGCCGGATGAGGAACTAAGGAAGCGGCCTATGAGTGAAGCGCTAGGTGACCTGCAAAGGATCCTAGAGGGTGCTGACCATACGATGCTCGGGCTTTGGGTCACCAAAGATACCCACACGTGCGTCGAGGAAGATATTGGATTAAGGAGTAAGAGTTGTTTTCGGAAACGAGGCATGGATCTGGTTGATTGACCTTGCTGGTCAACGGATGAGTCCATGGCTCTTTTATATGGGTCTAATGGTTGATCTTGCTGATCTTCAATGGAGATTCCATTTTGATTTTTATAAAGTGAATATATTGCCGAGTACTATGAGCTAGGAACTATCGAAAAGGCCCCTGAGTGGACAGGTGGTGAGCGTTCTAGTTACCAATGATGCCATAGGTACACCGATGAAGGAACGATTAGAAATGAGATTTTAACTGGATATTTTGGAAGATTATGATCAGTGATACTATGGTTTCATTAAAAGATTTTTTTAAAGTAAACTGAATCTGTGAAAAAGGCAATTTCATATTGGGTGTGTAAGTGGTGTGACTAGCTTTAAGTTTGCATGAATATCCGGCTAGGGGACCTGGGAACTCTTTTCCCTGGAATACCCGGGACAAAACCTAACCAAATTCCTAATTGGATCCCATCACTACAGTGGTTGGACGGTTGGCTAACCCATGCAACTAGATGGGGTTAGGTTGGACTGATGGATCCCTAAAATGAGACTTAATTCTGTTATGGTACGATAGATGAAGTAAATCTTGGATAGTAATTGTTCTATGGAAAAGAATCAAAAGCTGTGCCTCTCAATGAGGAAAAAAGCGTTGGTCTCTATGATCCAAGTGCAAGTTTCTTCCTTGATCTGACCAAGTGACTTACAAGTTTGGTCGGATCAGTTTGGTCAGTGATGACCTTGACTACGTTAGAGTAGAAATATCTTGGAGGAATCGCGTGTGCTTTCCGGGTGAGGGAAGTTTTTCTGGGTTCGTTTTTGGAAGAACCGAGGGATTAGTCTCTTGTCAGGATATCCGTGGGCGAGGCCCCCAATGAGGGACCCTGCCCCGTGCAAGAAGCGCTACTCCCACTGCTAGCACCCCCGAATTCGTTGCGCGGAGGGGGCAGGGATCTTTCAAGGCTGGTCAAGACCTCGGCCGACCTTGCTACGCGAGGCGTCCTCTGTTGACTCTTCGTCAGCTGTTTTGCAACTTTATCCGTTTGGTCTCCACGACCTCATTCACAAGATGGTCAAAATACTTTCCCAGCATTCTTGACACAAAACAGTCAATTAAAAACAGGTCATAAATACAGTGTTTCACGAACTCTCATTTTTCTACATTGTTCCACATAATTTGTCGTTATTTCACATTCTTCTACATCAATTTAATTTGCTTAATCCACATCCAATCATATGTATTCCTATCGTCCTTCATCCATTGTCATCCAATCACATCTATCCTCATCACATCTCATCCATTCACATCTACCCATATCCACATCACATCTTATCTCATCCATTCACATCTACCCATATCCACATCACATCACATCTCACCTATTCACATCTACCCCGATCCACATCACATCACATCACACCCATTCTCATCACATCTCATCCATTCACATCTATCTCGATTCACGTCACATCACATCTCATTCATTCACATCTTTCTCGATTCACATCACATCTCATCAATTCACATCCATTCACATCTATCCCGATTCACATCACATCCATTCACATCACATCTCATCCATTCACATCTATCCATATCCATATCACATCACATCACATTCACATCTATCCATATCCATATCACATCACATCACATTCATTCACATTGCATCTCATCTATTCACATTGCATCTCATCTATTCACATTGCATCTCATCCATTCACATCTATCTCGATTCACATCACATCACATCACATCCATTTCACATCACATCACATCCATTCATATCATATCTCATCCATTCACATCTATTTACATCACATCACATTCACATCCGTTCACATCTATTTACATCACATCACATGTCATCCATTCACATCTCATCACATCCATTTACATCCATCTCATTCATTTACATCGACATCACATCACATACATCCCATCCACATTACATCACATCAACATCTCATTCTTATCCATTTACATCACATCACTTCCTTTCACATATCATCACATCTCAATCTCATCTCATCACATTCACATCCACATCCATTAACATCACATCACATCCCATCCACATCCACATCCATTTACATCACATCACATCTCCCATCCACATCTTATCACATCCACATCCATTTACATCACATCACATCTCCCATCCACATCTTATCACATCCACATCCATTTACATCACATCACATCCCATCCACATCTCTTCACATCCACATCCGTTTACATCACATTCACATCTTATCACATTGCATTCACATCTTATCACATTGCATTCACATCTTATCACATCGTATTCTCGTCTTATTCACATCGTATTCACATCTATTCACATCTATTCACATTTAGTAACATTTTCTACTTTCGATACCGATGGGACTTTTTCTAAATTTATGCCATTGCTTGGCCTAGTTAAAGGTACTTTTTCTCGATGGATATTTTCATATTCTTTCTCAAATTTCTCAAGTGAAATATATTCAATATTCTTCTTTTGAGTAAAAGATTCATGGGATTTACAAAAATCAATTCTACCCATATTTTCCAATAATGCTCAAAATTCCACTTTTGATAAATACTCATAATTTGAATTATGCTAAAAATTCCTCTTTTTCCATTTAATTTCTTGGATCTCAAATATCGTGGGAATTCCTCTTTTTGCATTTAAATGATTGAATTCCAAATGTCATGGGAATTCCTCTTTTATCATAAAATAAATTTATCTAAAATTTCTCTTTTCTTTAATAAAAATATCCATTATTTCAAATATGCCAAGAATTTCACTTTTACCATTTAAATGATTGAATTCAAATTATCATGGGAATTCCTCTTTTATCATTTAAATTTTCTCTTGCATAAAATAAATTTATCTAATATTCCTCTTTAAATTAAATATTTATTATTTTAATATACCAAAATTTCTCTTTTTCCATTTAATTACATGGATCTCCATTATCATGGGAATTCCTCTTTTTTCATAAAAAAAATTTACAAAAAATTTCTCTTTTCCTTAATTAATTATTTATGCATAAACACTAAAAATTAGTTTTCCATGAATGTGATGAAAATCATTCTTTTAGCATAGGATGACCAATCCTAGAATATGGTAGGAAGTCCTCTTTTCACATTATGCATAAAAATGAGCTATGTAATAATTTCTAAAAAAAATTCCATAGCTTCGCTGCTATTACTGAAAGAATAAGACTTTGTAATACAATTTATGATAGAATACTGTCCTTAGACGTAAATCCAATTTATGGAATTAAATCATAAGTTTACCATAATTTTATTAGCATAAAAGCATAATTTTATTAGCATAAAAGCATAAAAAAGTCATTTTCTTAACCTCTAGCTTAACAAGCTTAGAGATTGATTTTGAATTAAGAATTTATCAATGAGAAGCATTCATTTGCTAAAGAATTAGTCATAGGAATGACTATTCTTTTGGAGAGAGAGAGATATACACAAAAAGTATCCTAATTAAGCATAAAAACTAACTTTTTTGTGATTAATCATTAGAATTCTTATAGAAAGCTTGATTTGCATTGAAAACAATTAATTTGAAACTTCTCAAGCTTGAGAGGGGTTGAGAAGTGAAATCTTTTGAGAATATTAATGAAAACCATGAAATCTTCTTACCTCTAGATTTGGCTTGCTTCTTTATCTTAAAAGGAAGCCCCCAACCAATCAATCGGTTTAGTATGTTGAGAAGAAAGCTCCAAGGATTGTTGAAGAGAGAGAGAAGCTCCAATCTCTCCAAAAGTAGAGGATTTTTAACGGATAATAGAAAATATCATTATTTTAATATAATACTGGCATGGTATAGTTCACAGATTTTTTACAAAAGACTAAGGATCTATTTATAGGTGAGGGAGGCCACTAACTGAGTCCAACTAAGTTCTAAAATTTTCCAGCTTCAGTTTGGCTGAATTTGGACAAGATTTGGACCAATTTAGCTCCCAGTTTGATCCAAGAGAGAGGAGAGATAAAAATATCACAATGTTTTTGAATTAAAACCTTATCCACATGTCTGAAATAGGTGCCTACCTCAAAGGTCTCCCCCTTCTTACCAATGTGTCAAAAGTTCATCATTTCTCCAAAATATCTCATTTTTTTAGTAATATCTTTTAATTTTTAACTAATAAACCTTGTACTAAGTCAACCCTTCATCTTATGTGAGCATTTACTCATTTTTGGGTATTTTCTTTTATTCTTTGGATTTATCTCATCCCAACACTTGGATTAATCCTATTGGCCCATAGGAACCTTAATTGAACCATAATCCAGAAATTTCTAAAAATCTAGACCCTTAGGCTAAGGTCCCTTATATCATTTTTAGTTGATTACTAATGCACATTAGAAAGTTCATTTTGAACTTTTGTTTTAGGGGAAACCATTTTAGACACTAGGAGGATTTTTATATCCAAAGATATCTCAATTTTGGATTACCTCTCTCTAGACATTTTCTCTCTCTGTGCCAAAATAGGGTAAAACAAGATCTTTCTTCTATTTCAAAGAGGGGAATAATTACAAGAACAGAAGGGAAGGTTCTTACACCTTTATATCTCAAAAGCTGGAGGGAGGACTCTTACATCCTACCCCACTTAGAAAACGCGAGATGTCCTCATCTCGCAGGTGGAGTATAATCTCTTTCATCTTCTTCTTCTTCAATCACTTCGAGCATTAGTGCCTTGGAGTGGACGGACGATTTGGGAACATCTCTCTTTGACTTCCCCTATTCTAAGGCGGAGGTATTACATTACTTTGGATTGAAACTGAGGGTTGGTTAGAGGGTCTACCTTTGGGATTTCCCTGATTTTGGCAAAAAGGAACTTGATTACTCAGGAAGGAAGGAACTGGAGTCTGGAATCTTGGTCCTTGATTTCCCCACCCCAAAAACCTTGATCCAAAAGGAGTTGGGCAATCCATACTGCGATGTCTAAATCCTTGACAGTTATAGCATTTCACTTCTTTGTTCAAGGGTGGAACTTTTGAAATTGAATTCCAGGGGATTGAGTTCCGGGAGGAAAAGGACCTTTTTTCCATTCTGGAACTTTCCATATCCTGAGCTTGACCTTGTCTCTTAGGGAGTGGGAGGTTGGAATCACCTTCTGGAGCTAGAAATCTCTTGAAAGATGATGGTGCTGGCTTCGACGGGACCTTAACATCAAAGGCCTTGGCAAAATCCTTCTCCATCCGCACTGCTTTGGCCATGGAAGCTGGCTTGGCATTCTTCACTAGGATATTCAAAGGTTCATTCAGTCCCCGAATGAACCTGGCCCATCAGCTGTTCTTCATCTAGCGGTGGCGAGTACTTGAGGAGAAGAGCGAACGCTCGGTGATACACTTCAATAGTTCTACTCCCCTCGGTTAACTCTAAGAATTCATTCATCTTGGTTTCCATAAAGCCAGGAGGACATAATCTTTTCCTTAGGTAGATTTTGAGATCATTCTATGTCTGGGTGTTCCGATCCAGATGGTTTGTCTTGCAGTGGTTTCTCCATGCCACTTTGGCTATTTCTACTATCTTCAGCCTTGCAAGAGCCATTTTACTTTTCACGTTGTACCCCGTGACATCGAAGTATTCTTCTATTGCTTCGACCCACTTCTCCACAGCCTCGCCCAAGTTTTCCCCTTCACCCTTGAAAGGTCCAAGCTACGATCTATGAAGAGTTTTACCAACATCCAAGTCGAGCTCTTCCTCATCGAGCTGGGGGTTAACATTCCTGCCACAACGACCTCGATCCATGATCGTATCAATACGAAAATTCTTGTTAAGTCCCTTTATTTATAATTCAAATCCAATTGATTCTGGGGTTCTTTAGATTGGTCAGCCCCCCACAGAATCATTGGATAAAGATCCCTTCTAACAGAAGAACATACAGAACTCATTATCAGAGAATAATTCATTCATATTCTTAACACAGTAATGGTCCATTGGACCGAAAATTCCATCTGATCATTCCTCCATGGGAATTTCAATTATGCAGGTCTTTAATTTTGTCATCCCTTAATTAGATCCACTGGGTCAAGGGTTAACAACAGCAATCTGTCAGCATAATCCACTAATCTCATAGTGATTTGCTGAAGCCATAATCGTCATTCCAGTCACCAATATCATCACTGGGATTTGTCCCATTCATGCTCATTGTGGCTTTGTTCAACTTATTTTCTTTCAACCACAATTCAAGAATCATTATCTTTCAATCAGAATCCAAATAAACTCATCAATTCTCAACCAGAATTCTAAAATCATATCAACCAGCATTCGAATTCATCCTCTGGATAGCATTTTTTTTAATAACTTCAAGGTCTTAGATTTACTCGTATATATTGTCAGTAAAGAGCTGCAGATATACCCATGGTATATACGGATAGTCATCACGGTCCTTGGAGTTATAAGGTAAATACCATCATATCTAGGCCTCAAGCAAGTCAGGGATTCCATACAACTGTGGTACTTCCATCTGAGGACCCAATTACCAATTTATGAATTTTTGTTTTTGAATATCAATTTGTATGAATTTCATCACACAATTACAATCTTTTACTGGTACTTCATAAATTCTTGACATTTCTTGCTTCTCGATTGATCCACTTTAGCCAATTCGCTTTGATACCAGCTCAAAGATCCTTGCCCCCTTTGCGCAACGAATTCGGGGGTGCCAGCAGAAGCGGAAGTAGCACTTCTTGCACAGGGTAGAGCCTCTCACTCGGGGCCTCGCCCACGGATATTCGGACAAGAGACTAATCCCTTGTTTTATTCCAAAACTGAACCCGGAAAAACTTACCTCGCCCAGAAAACACGGGCGATTCCTCCAGGATATTTTTATTCTAACGTAGTCAAGAGCCTTAACTAACCAAACTGATCCGACTGAACCACTAAGTCACATGGTCAGATCAAGGAAGAGACTTACACTTGGATCATAGATACCAATGCTTTTTTCCTCCTCCTCAAGAGGCAAAACCGTTGATTCTTTTCCATAGAACAAGGACTATCCGGGATTTACTTCATCTATCGTAACATAACAGAATTGAGTCTCCTTTTAGGGATCCATCAGTCCAGCCATCTAGTCCCATGGGTTAGCCAACCGCCCAACCACTATAGTGATAGGATCCATTTAGGAATTTGGTTATGTTTTACCCCGGGTACTAGGGAAAAAAGTTCCCAAGTCCCCTAGCCGGCGCTTTAAGCAAAGCTCAAGATAGTCACACCACTTACACACCCAATATGAAATTGCCTTTTCATAGATTGAACTGTCTTTAACACAATCTTTTAATGAAACCATCGTATCACCAATCATAATCCTCCAAAATATCCAGTTGAATTCTAATTTTCAATCATTCCTTCATCGCTGTACCTATAGCATCATTGGCAAACCAGAACACTCATCACCTGTCCACTCAGGGGCCTTTTCAATAGTTCCTAGCTCATAGTACCCGGAAATATATTCACTTATAAAATCCCAGATGGACTCTCCGTTGAAGATCAGTAAGATCAACCAATAGATCCATATAAAAGAGCCATGGACTCATCCGTTTGAGGACCAGCAAGAGGACCAGCAAAGTCAATCAGCCAGATCCATGCCCGAGTTCAGAAAACAACTCTAACACCTTGTTCCATTTTTTTCCTCGACACATGCGTGGGTATCTTCGGCGAAGCACCGTATGGTCAGCATCGTCTAGGATCCTTCGCAAGTCACCTAGCACTTCACTCATAGGCCGCTTCCTTGGTCCCTCATCCACCGTACCGAAAGCTCACCATTTAAATCGAACCAAGACCTCGGCCGACCTTGCTACGCGAGAGGTTCTCCGTTGACTCTCCGTCAGCTGTTGTAACTTTATCACTTTGATCTCCACGACCTCATTCACAAGGTGGTCAAAATGCTTTCCCAGCATTCTTGATATAAAACAATCATTAAAAAACAGGTCATAAATACAGTTTTTAATGAACTCTCATCTTTCCACATTGTTCCACATAATTTCTCGTTATTCCACATTCTTCTACATCAATTTAATTTGTTTAATCCACATCCAATCATATGTATTCCTATCGTCCTTCATCTAATCACATCATATTACATCTCATCACATCTATCCTCATCACATCTCATCCATTCACATCTACCCATATCCACATCACATCACATCTCATCCATTCACATCCAATCACATCATATTACATCTCATCACATCTCATCCATTCACATCCAATCACATCATATTACATCTCATCCATTCACATCCAATCACATCATATTACATCTCATCACATCTATCCTCATCACATCTCATCCATTCACATCTAACCATATCCACATCACATCACATCTATCCTCATCACATCTCATCCATTCACATCTACCCATATCCAATCATATGTATTCCTATCGTCCTTCATCTAATCACATCATATTACATCTCATCACATCTCATCCATTCACATCTACCCATATCCACATCACATCACATCTCATCCATTCACATCCAATCACATCATATTACATCTCATCACATCTATCCTCATCACATCTCATCCATTCACATCTAACCATATCCACATCACATCACATCTCATCCATTCACATCTAACCATATCCACATCACATCACATCTCATCCATTCACATCTACCCCGATCCACATCACATCACATCACATCCATTCTCATCACATCTCATCACATCTCATCCATTCACATCTATCCTGATTCACGTCACATCACATCACATCACATCCATTCACATCACATCTCATCCATAACACATCACATCTCATTCATTCACATCTATCCCAATTCACATCACATCCATTTCACATCACATCACATCCATTCACATCACATCTCATCCATTCACATCTATCCATATCCATATCACATCACATCACATCCATTCACATTGCATCTCATCCATTCACATCTATCCCGATTCACATCACATCCATTTCACATCACATCACATCTCATCCATTCACATCTATCCATATCCATATCACATCTATCCATATCCATATCCATATCACATCACATCACATCCATTCAAATTGCATCTCATCCATTCACATTACATCTCATCCATTCACATCTACCCATATCCACATCGCATCACATCTCATCCATTCACATCCAATCACATCATATTACATCTCATCACATCTATCCTCATCACATCTCATCCATTCACATCTAACCATATCCACATCACATCACATCTCATCCATTCACATCTAACCATATCCACATCACATCACATCTCATCCATTCACATCTACCCCGATCCACATCACATCACATCACATCCATTCTCATCACATCTCATCACATCTCATCCATTCACATCTATCCTGATTCACGTCACATCACATCACATCACATCCATTCACATCACATCTCATCCATAACACATCACATCTCATTCATTCACATCTATCCCAATTCACATCACATCCATTTCACATCACATCACATCCATTCACATCACATCTCATCCATTCACATCTATCCATATCCATATCACATCACATCACATCACATCCATTCACATTGCATCTCATCCATTCACATCTATCTCGATTCACATCACATCCATTTCACATCACATCACATCTATCCATATCCATATCACATCTATCCATATCCATATCCATATCACATCACATCACATCCATTCAAATTGCATCTCATCCATTCACATTACATCTCATCCATTCACATCTATCTCGATTCACATCACATCACATCACATCCAGTCACATCATATCTCATCCATTCACATCTATTTACATCACATCCATTCACATCTATTTACATCACATCACATGTCATCCATTCACATCTCATCGCATCCATTCACATCCATCTCATTCATTACATCCACATCACTTCACATACATCCCATCCGCATTACATCACGTCCACATCTCATTCTCATCCATTTATGTACATCACATCACTTCCTTTCACATATCATCACATCTCAATCTCATCTCATCACATTCACATCCACATCCATTTACATCACATCACATCCCATCTACATCCACATCTATTTACATCACATCACATCCCATCCACATCTCATCACATCCACATCCATTTACATCACATCACATCACATCCACATCTCTTCACATCCACATCCATTTACATTACATTCACATCTTCTCACATTGCATTCACATCTTATCACATTACATTCACATCTTATCACATCGTATTCTCATCTTATTCACATCGTATTCACATTTAAGTAATATTTTCTACTTTTGATATCGATGGGACTTTTTCTAAATTTATGCCAATTGCTTGGCCTAGTTAAAGGTACTTTTTCTCGATGGATATTTTCATATTCTTTCTCAAATTTCTCAAGTGAAATATATTCAATATTCTTCTTTTGAATAAAAGATTCATGGGATTTACAAAAATCAATTCTACCCATATTTTCCAATAATGCTCAAAATTTCACTTTTGATAAATACTCATAATTTGAATTATGCTAAAAATTTCTCTTTTTCCATTTAATTTCTTGGATGGGAATTCCTCTTTTTGCATTTAAATGATCGAATTCCAAATGTCATGGGAATTCCTCTTTTATCATAAAATAAATTTATCTAAAATTTCTCTTTTCTTTAATAAAAATATCCATTATTTCAAATATGCCAAGAATTCCACTTTTACCATTTAAATGATTGAATTCAAATTGTCATGGGAATTCCTCTTTTATCATTTAAATTTTCTCCTGCATAAAATAAATTTATCTAAAATTCTCTTTAAATTAAATATTTATTATTTTTATATACCAAAATTTCTCTTTTTCCATTTAATTACATGGATCTCCATTATCATGGGAATTCCTCTTTTGCATAAAAATAAAATTACCAAAAAATTTCTCTTTTCTTTAATTAATTATTTATGCATAAATACTAAAAATTAGTTTTTCATGAATGTGATGAAAATCATTCTTTTAGCATAGGATGACCAATCCTAGAATATGGTAGGAAGTCCTCTTTTCACATTATGCATAAAAATGAGCTATGTATTAATTTCTAAAAAAATTACCATAGCTTCGCTCTGCTATTACTGATAATTTTCAATATTTCTAAAAAGAATAAGACTTTGTAATACAATTTATGATAGAATACTATCCTTAGACTTAAATCCAATTTATGGAATTAAATCATAAGTTTACCATAATTTTTTTAAGCATAAAAGCATAAAAAACCATTTTCTTAACCTCTAACTTAACAAGCTTAGAGATTGATTTTGAATTAAGAATTTATCAATGAGAAGCATTCATTTGCTAAAGAATTAGTCATAGGAATGACTATTCTTTTGGGGAGAGAGAGATACACATAAAAAGCATCATTATTAAGCATAAAAACTAACTTTTTTGTGATTAATCATTAGAATTCTTATAGAAAGCTTGATTTGCATTGAAAACAATTAATTTGAAACTTCTCAAGCTTGAGAGGGGTTGAGAAGTGAAATCTTTTGAGAATATTAATGAAAACCATGAAATTACTTCTTACCTCTAGATTTGGCTTGCTTCTTTATCTTAGAAAAAGAAGCCCCCAACCAATCAAATAGTTTAGTATGTTGAGAAGAAATCTCCAAGGATTGTTGACGAGAGAGAGAAGCTCCAATATCTCCAAAAGTAGAGGATTTTTAACGGATAATAGAAAATATCATTATTTTAATGTAATACTACTGGCATGGTATAGTTCACAGATTTTTTACAAAAGACTAAGCATCTATTTATAGGTGAGGGAGGCCACTAACTGAGTCCAACTAAGTTCTAGAATTTTCCAGCTCTAGTTTGGCTGAATTTAGACAAGATTTGGACCAGTTTAGCTCCCATTTTGATCCCAGTTTGATCCAAGAGAGAGGAGAGATAAAAATATCACAATGTTTTTGAATTAAAACTCATTCACATGTGTGAAATAGGCACCTACCTCAAAGGTCTCCCCCTCCTTACCAAGGTGTCAAAAATTCATCATTTCTCTAAAATATCTCATTTTTTTAGTAATATCTCTTAATTTTTATCTAATAAACCTTGTACTCAGTCAACTCTTCACCTTATGTGAGCATTTACTCATTTTTTGGTATGTTCTTTTATTCTTTGGATTTATCTCATCCCAACACTTGGATTAATCCTATTGGCCCATAGGAACCTTAATTAGACCATAATCTAGAAATTTTTGAAAATCTAGACCCTTAGGCTAAGGTCCCTTATATCATTTTTAATTGATTCCTAATGCACATTGGAAAGTTCATTTTGAACTTCTATTTCAGAGGAAACCATTTTAGACACTAGGAGGATTTTTACATCCAAAGATATCTCAATTTCAGATTACCTCTCTCTAGGTCAAAACAGGGTAAAACAAGATCTTTCTTCTATTTTAGAGAGGGGAATAATTACAAGAATAGAAGGGGCATTTCTTACACCTTTACACCTCGAAAGATGGAGGGAGGAATCTTACACACTTACTATTCTCTTGGGTAAGCCATGCAATCTCTGAATATCTCCTTGAGGAAAGCTCTAGCAACATCCACTGCAGTGAAAAAAAATCCTCTAGACATAAAATGCAAGGCTAAAGAACCAGAGTGGTTAAGTGAGTATGCAAATGTGTTCCCTAAAGAGCTAATAACTGAGATGCCTTTGACTCGCGAAGTAGATCATGAGATTGAGTTAATCCCTAGAGCTCAGCCAGTAGCCCAGCGTGCATATAAAATGCCACTCCTTGAAGCCATAGAACTTAAGGAATAGTTAAGACAACTGTTAGAGTAGGGATTCGTCAGACCCAGTGTTTCACCTTGGGGTGCACTCATTCTCTTTTAGAAGAAGAAATATGGAATGTTAAGACTGTGTATTGATTACAGAGGATTGAATAAGTTAACAATTAAGAATAAGTATCCTATCCCTAGGATCGATGAGCTTCTAGATCGGTTAAGTGGAACCCAAATGTTCACGAAGATAGATCTCAAATCCGGGTACTACCAGATCAGAATCAAGAAATAGTTCACAGTCATGCCGTTTGGATTGACTAATGCCCCGACGATGTTTAATTGTCTTATGTAGGATATTCTCAAAGTATACTTGGATGATTTTGTCCTTGTCTTCTTTGATGACATCTTGGTATACTCGAAGAATGCTGCAGATCATGAAGATCATGTGCGCAAGGTCCTTGAGATCCTAAGGAAGCACCAACTCTTTGCAAAAAAGAGCAAGTGTTCTTTCTCTGCTGTGACCAGGTGGAATACTTAGGATTCATAGTGTCTAAAGATGGGATTTCTCTTGACCCCGCAAAAATCCAAGCAGTCGTAGAATGGTCAGAGCCCAAGACAGTGAAAGAAGTCAGAGGATTCTTGGGACTAACCGGGTGATATAGAATATTTATACCTAGGTATGCCCAGATAGCATCTCCTTTAACTAACCTTCTCAAGAAGAGTACCCTATTTCAATGGACTTCTATGTGTTAGAGTGCCTTTGATAAGCTGAAGATAGCCCTAGTAACCAACCCTGTCCTTAAGCTACCAGGTTTTTCTAAACCTTTTGAGTTAGTTATACTGATGATGCCAGTGGTTTTGCCTTAGGCGGTGCTCTTATGCAAGAAAGTCATGCAGTGGCCTATGAATCCAGAAAGCTCCAAACACATGAGAGAAATTATGCCATCCATGACTTGGAGTTACTCTCAGTAGTTTATGCTCTGAAGTTGTGGAGACATTATCTTTTGGGACAGAGGTTCACCTTGATGATAGATCATCAAAATCTGAAGTGGATCTTCACCCAAAGGGATCTCAATATGCGATCTCAACATGCGTCAAAGGATATGGATACAGACCCTACAGGAATTCGATTTTGAAATCAAGTATCAGCCAGGGAAAGAAAATGTGGTAGTAGATGCGCTCAACAGAAAAGCATCCTTGCTTGCAATTACATTGGTGTCAAATCCATTGATTAGTGAAGCAAGGGAGAGAATCATGCAGGACAAATTCTACCCCTATTGCTACCCTTCAGATACAAGCAAGACTCCTCAAGAAACGAGTTGAGTTCTTGGGTACAAATTGGATGAAGGACGCATGCATTATAATAATCGGTTATGCATTCCGAATGATGTGGGAATAAAGGGTAAGATTCTGAGAGAAGCCCATGATAGCCTGATAGCTAAACATCTAGGGTTTATAAAAACTTATATGTCTGTGAAGAAAAGCTTCTTCTGGCCAAGACTAAAAAAGGATGTACTTGATCATGTGTGACAATGCTTAATGAGTCAGAGAGTCAAGGCAGAGAGAGTCATGATGCCAGGAAAATTGCAACCCCTAGACATTCCACAGATGAAGTGGGAATGTATCAGTATGGATTTTGTCACTCGAATACCTTTAGTGCAATCATGTTACAACTCCATTTTTGTGGTAGTTGACAGACTAACCAAAGTTGCCCATTTGATTCCAGTGAAAGAATCCTACACTGCAGTGGATGTTGCTAGAGTTTTCCTCAAGGAGATCTTCAGAGATTGCATGAGGAGGTCAACCATGAGGCAGGCTCGTCTCATGGGTGAGGTGGTTGGCAGGCACGCCAGCATCGTTGCTCTCCGTCAATTTGCCTACTTTGGCTGCCATTAGGACAAGCCACACTGCTCTGCTTTTGCTACTCCATCTGCCACTATAATTGGGGCTATGACCGGTAGAGGCCCACCCAAGATGCCCACTTCATTCTCCTCCAACTTTTGCTTCTTGGTCTCCATCTCAGGGGGTCACTCATAAATATGTAAGCATAGCACCTAGATTTAACAAAAGGGATTTCCAAAATCCATTTTTTACATATATAAGGGTACCATTTAAAGGGAGTATTCACAAGTTGAATAGAAAAGGGGTATGTTTTATTTATGAAAAATTCACATATAAGGGATTTTTAAAATAGGCCTTGAACACACGTGATACAGAGGGTTTACTTATAGTGAAACCTCCCGAGGTCTCCATGCTCGCAAGATCCATAAATGTTCTGTAAGCAAGCGAGAGTAGGGCTTTCCAAATACAAACCCTAATACAAAAAAAAGACTTTCGTCAAGAGAAACTCTTGTTACAATGCAAGAGAATGAGAGCACCAAATAAAGCTCCTTGGCTATGGCAAGAGCACCTTGATTGTTGAAGACACCTACACAGATCTAGGCTAGGGTGATGGCTGTGTAGGAAGAGATATCCTTTAAAAAGGGAGTAAGGGGCACGATGGAGTGATGGCAAGGGCAATGATGAGCTCTGAGTCTCCTACAAGTTGAAACACACAGAGCTGAAGGCCAAGTCCACCACTTTCACCTGGTCCGTGCAGGCGGCGCAGGCCACAAAGGAGGCATTGGGTGCACACCATGACCATGGCCCTCTTGTATCACCTCCCTATGTCGCAGCCCTAGAATCCCTCATGGGAAGAGAGCAAGAACTTCTTTAAGTGCCTCTCTCCAACAACTTGTACAACTACCCTCCTGGATAACCACCAAGTTATGATGCTTGGGGGGGCATGCTACCACATCTATAGCTCCCCTTCTAGCTAGCTTGGATGGCATATAAAATATCAAGAACATCAAAAGAAACACCAAGAAACATGCTTATCTCCCTTATTATGGGGTTTTGAGAAAAGCAACGTCATGGTGGTCAATCTAGAATCAAGAAAGAATCATGGATGCTACTAATCTCTCTTCTTGCAAGAAATGTGCATGGACTAGGCATTTGACTTCTAATCAAGAGCTTGTAGGCAAGGAGAAGATTGAAGCTTCTTGTCCCATCGTGATGGCAAAGTGTTCGCATAGCCTTGTTAACATAGGGGAAAACACATGCTCTTACACACATAACCATGGAGTACACATGTACACATGAGCATGGAGTAGAAGACATGGATCAGGAACAAGATAAAAGATACAAGATAAAGATACCACCAAAACATTATAGTGTATCCCATATCCATCATGTATATTGTGGTATATGTATCCAATTTGTATACAATATGGGATTCATATAGCCATCCAATCATGTGACTCTTTGGATACCCATGTGACTCTTGGGATACCTAGGTGACTCTTGGGATACCCATGTGACTATTGGGCTCCCATAACCTCCACAATATCCTAACTCCCCACTAGCCCTCTTGTACCACCTCTTGATATGACATCTTTTAATAACATAATCCCACAACTCATTAGAATAATCTAATGCTACGGGGGTGTTCACACCCATCAGCAATGGTCTCCTACTCGTAGGGCGATAACCATGTTGCACGAGCTCTATAGTAAACCAACAACCCACCATTGCATGGGCTATTACCGAACATGTGGCATTTTGGGAGTCCACTAAAAATTATGAAAATGGAAGTTTTACTTACTTGTATAGAGCTTGGAACAAATTTAGATGAGTTGAGTTAGCTAGTGCAAATTCTTATACCTTCTCAAGACTTCTCCAAATTCTCAATTGTTTTGGTAACTCAACAGCTACGTTTATTGCCCTGTGGTAAGTGAACTTCTAGGGTATGAGTTCCTTGACAGACCCTACTCTCTTCATGACATTGAGAGCCTCTAATACTAACTTGATAGTCTAGCGATGATAATGCTTCATTGAAAAGAAGAAGTATAAGTTCTAATCATACTTTGGTTGCATACTAGTGTGAAATTGATAAAATTAGTCCTAGGCTACATCTAGCTTCATAGCCTAGTTTGGACATCAATAATTGATGTACTACTTATGCTAATATGATATATGACCATTCAATCTTGTATTACTCATAGAGTGCCATGTTTCTATGTGATTATATTTTACATGTCCATCCAATCTTCTTTTACTCATAGAGTGCTATGTTCTCGTGTGATACTCATGCTAATTTGATATGTGGCCATCCAATCTTCTATTACTCATAGAGTGTTATGGGCCCATGTGATTGCATTTGACATATGAATAATTGTTGTACTACTCATGCCAATATGACATGTGACCATCCAATCTTCTATTACTCATACTATAGAGTTCTATATACCCATGAGATTGCATTTGACATATGAATAACTGAAGGCACTTTTCACACAAACCTATATAGTAAAGTTAAGCCTATCTAGAAAATTTTATAAAATTTATAAAATTTGCTAGATATTAACACACTTTTTTCTCATATAATTTAGGAATCACAATTGTCTATATATTATTCTAGCAAATTACAATATCTATGTAGCAAATAAGTGGTTCCTATATAGCAAATGATAATGTCCACATAGGAAAATGAATTTACATCTAATAAATAATTGATATTTATATAGGAATTATGAATGTCTATATAAAACATTTGTCTTCCAAATAGTAAATAAGTTTCACCTATATAGAAAATTGTAATTCTACATAGTATTGCAAATTTTTATATAGGAAATGCCAATAATCATATAGAAAACCTACATAACATCTAGTAAAAAATTGTTCTCTATATAGTAAATTAGAATATCTATATGGGGATTTTAACTTTAATTTATTAAACCAATCATCTCTATAATCAGCTTTTACATAATGATTGTGGAGTATGTATGGCTCAAACACCTTTCAGCAATTCTTAGTGTTGGTTTTCACTGACAGGTCAGAATACACCTTTTAGCAATTCTTGGTGTTGGTGTCTCCCACTTCTTTCACTGATGGTCAGAATACATTGGCAGTTGTGAGGAAGCCATTATTTCATGCTTGCTCAAAGCACATTGAGGTGCATTATATCATAGCAGAGATTAGTTTATGTCTCTAAACAAAACAATGTGGTAGATATGTTCATGAAGGCTCTCTCAAGAGAGAAGTTGGAAGATTTTTTGTAAAGCTTTGGGCTTATTTCCATTTAGGGACTAATCAAAATCCCTGTCATGATCCATGTTAAGAATTTGATATTGTGCTAAGCCTATTCTATAATCACATGTTTAGCATATACCTAACCTTGGAGGATCATAATAATCAAGAAACTTCATAATGGTAATTAGCACACTAATACAAAAGTAGACAAGATAGGCACATTAAAATTAATCTCTATTGTAATGTATTGTAAACCATACAATGAGAGGTTTCTAATATAGATAGTGTCTAGCCTAGTCTCCTTTACACGTGTCATGCAATGTGGTAATCACATTTTCACATTCTTTCATGTGGCTCTCACCATTCACACAATATCTCATGTGGTATTCTTATCTTTTCACAACACACAAGATAATATCTTGCACCTCTAAGGTGTGTTTACACACAACCAAATAACTCGAGCATACATATTTCAACACTTCCTCTTATAGGAAGTGTGTGTACTCACACTTGACCCTAGTATCCAATCAATTAACCAAATACTCACCACCATAATAATTTGGAATTATGCCAAAGTCATCTTTTATGTAAGATTCCTCCTCAGCCCTGAATAATATATAAGCTTTTACCTCAATCCCCTATAACCATCCCCTATTTCAGAATGCAAGAAAAATATTATTTTCTCTCATTTTGGCCTAGAAAGAGATAATTCAGAATTGAGATATTTTTGGATACAAAATTTTTCCTAATATCTAAGATGAATTCCCTTGAAATAAAAGTTCAAAATCAAATTTGTGCATTAAGAATTAATTAAATATGTGTACTAAAGGCCTTAGCCTAAGGGTCCACATTTTCAGAAATTTTTGGATTAAGGTTTAAATAGGGTTCTAGAGGGTCAATAAGATTAATCCAAGTGTTGGGAGGAGATAAATACAAAGAATAAAAGAAAATACCCCAAAAATGAGTAACTACTCACATAAGATGAAGAGTTGACTGAGTACAGGGTTTATTAGTTAAAAATTAAGGTATATTAGTAAAAAAAATGAAATATTTAGGTGAAATGATGCATTTTTGACACCTCAATAAGGAGGGAAAGCCACTTGAGGTAGGTAAAAATTTTTATCACCGTTGTTTGGCTTTTTTAATTCAAAAAAATCAAGATATTTTATCTCTCCTCTCTCTTGGTGCAAATTGGATCA
Organism: Cibotium barometz; assembly: GCF_041138505.1. NCBI lineage: Eukaryota > Viridiplantae > Streptophyta > Polypodiopsida > Cyatheales > Cibotiaceae > Cibotium > Cibotium barometz. Next base: position 12,582,604 of record NC_141052.1, on the reverse strand, counting down.
AAAAGGGAGCCAAACTGATCCAAATCTTGTCCAAATTGGGTCAAGCTGGAAGGCTCTAGAACTCAGTTGGACTTGGTCAGTGGCCTCCCTCACCTATAAATAGACCCTCATTCCTTTGTATTTTCATATTGAAGCATTACCATGCCAGTATTATCTCTAAATTAGCATATTTCTATTATCTCTCTAGTTTGCCTCTTCTCTTGGGAGCTTTGGAGCTTCTCTCTCCTCCATCCTCTCTTGGAGATTACTCTCCCTCTCTTGGTGGCCAAGGAATTTCTTGGGAGCTTCACTTCTAGCCAAAGAAACAAGCCCAAATCAAAAGTAAACCTAATTTAATGGTTTTTTTTTCAATTCTCTCAATGATTTTCTTCTTCTCAACCCCTCTAAAGCTTGAGAAGCTTTCTAAGCAATGGCTTTTTCTTTAAATCAAGCTTTCCAAAGATTCATAATGTTTATTTTGATTAATGTTAATTTTTATGCTTAATCATAATATTTTCTTTAAGAAAATCTCTCTTTTAGAAAGATTAGTCATTCTTATGGCTAGATCCTTGGTAGAAAGATGATTCTTATTCATAATCTCTTTATTTTAATCCAAACTCTAAGCTTGACAAGCTAGAGAAAGAGATTAGTTATTTTGATGATTTTTAATCTAGGAAAAAGAATGATTAATTCTTTTAATCTTGTTTATGATATGGAAAAATCATATTAACTCATCCTAAATTGAAAGAGGGTTATGCTAACATTTTCAGAAATGAGGAATGGTTATTCTAGTTTAATCTAGAGAACTAATCATAATTATGTCAATAATTATGCTATGTATGCATAAATTTAATTTTAGTTGAAAAGATGAGTTTCTATCATATTTTCATTACAAGTTTTCATTTTAATTAAGAAATTGAATATTCTCGGTAATTGTAGCAAAGCTATGGTAAATTTTCTAGAAAAAAAATATATATCTTATTTTATGCATAATTTTAATAATGCTAAAAGAGGAATTCCTATCATATTATAGGTTTAGGTATTTTATGCAAAAAGAATGATTTTCATCATAATTATGGAAAATACTTTCTAGTATTTATGCATAATTATTTAATTAAGAGAAAAGAGGAATTTATGATATATTTTTTTTCATGCATAAAAGTTTAGATGCAAAAAGATGAATTCCCATGATATTGGAGATACAAACATTTAAATGTTAAAAGAGGAATTTTTGGTATATTAAAAAATATGGATATTTTTTATTTATTTAAATAGAGAAATTTTCATTATATTTAAGTAGAAAAATGCCTAAATTAATTTTGATGTTAAAAGAGGAGTTTTCACCATAATTTCACATAGGAAATTATTGTATCCTAATGTTGAAGAACAAATTGATGAAAAGAATATTTTAAGATATTTCTATGCGGATTAATCAATGAAATGATGCATATTCATAATCAGATTATTTGGAAAAAAGAGTTATTTTTATAAAATCGCATTATTTTCAAAAAGAACTATTTTTAAATCTATTGTGGTCAAATAGATTGAATTTTTATAAAATTTGATTTTCCCTTACGGTTGGAAGTCACCCCGTTAATTTATCTGAAGAAAATCCTTAGGAATCAAAGTTAGAAGTAAAATAAATAATTTTTGGTTAGACCACGACCACGAGAATGGCGGGCGAGTAAATTACTCGCCCATCTCTCGAATCTGAATTAAGAAAAACCTCTTGGACCAATTCAAAATCTTCGTTTACTAGTACGAAGAATAGACTACCGGCCAAATTAGAGAAGTTTTCCGAGACTGATATCATTGAGAAATGAGCTGGAAATTCATTGGAATTGTTGGATGGATTACCCTAATAAGAGATTCACGATTTTCATTAAGAAAATTGGGTTTTCAAGAAAAAAGGGTTCTTTTGTGGGATTAAGCTCAAAACGGGAAAATTCTAGAAACTTTGTTTTTGAAAAGGACTGTTTTATGCCAGAATGCTGGAGGATGCATTTGGCTTATGTTTAACTAAAAGGAGAAATTTATTGTAACAGCTCTGGCGGGGAGTCGTCAACAAAGGACATCGTTCAGCAAAGCCTGTCGAGGTCTTAACCAGCCTCGGTGTATGGTTAAAATGGTGCGCTTTCGCGGTACGATGGGCGAGGACCAACGAAGCGGTCCCTCAGTGAAGTGCTAGGACACCTAAGTAGGATCCTAGAGGGTTCTAACCAGGTGATGCATCACGGTTGCTAGAAAACCCATGCATATGTCAAGGAAGATATGGATGGACTGTAAAGGAGTTATCTATGTGAACTGGAATTTAAGATTGGATCTCGTTGGTTGACTAGCTGGTCTTCAACGGAGAGTCCGGATGATATTTTTGTAAAACAATGGACTGGATATTTTGGAGGATTATGATCAGTAATACTATGGTTTCATTAATATATTGTGTTAAAGACAACCGAATTTGTGAAAAAGGCAGTTTCATATTGGGGGTGTGTAAGTGGTGTGACTACCTTGAATTTTTCTTGAAGTGCCGGCTAGGGGGACCTAGGAACTCTTTTCCTTGGTACCCGGGACAAAACATAACCAAATTTTTATCTAAAGGGATCCCACCAATACAGTGGTTGGGCGGTTGGCTAGGCGGTTGGCTAACCCATGGGCCGTGTTGGAATTAGGGTTGCAGGAAAGCACACAAAGCTTGGAGAAGAAGAATCAAGAATGCACACAACACAAAGTGTATTAGATTGTGTCAATGTACAAAAGATAAGTTAGCCCTAGAATGATGGGCGTATGTACAAGCAGGGGGAAAAAACCTCCTAAAGAGGAAAAAAGTGCCCCGGCGGTCCTAAGTGTGTTCACACACATCACTGCCTATGTATATGGCAACAAATCCCCCCTGGGAGTGATGGTGTGAACGAGAGCTGGCACTCATGTATAGGGGAGTGCCATGCCCAAAGTAGATCAATCCACAAAGGGGAGCAAGTCCAAAGCTTTGCGGAAAGCTTCGAACTTCTCACGAGGAAGCGCCTTTGTGAAAAGAGATCGGCGAGGTTGTCCTGTGTTGGCACATAGGCCAAGCTGATCTCTCCTGCTGAGAGTCTCTCCCTGACATAGTGATAATGCACCTCAATGTGCTTTGTGCGAGCATGAAAAACTGGGTTTCTCGCAACTGCCAATGCGCTCTAACTGTCAGTGTAGATAGAGGTGGCAGACTCCTGTCCAACACCCAAATCAGCCATAAGCCGTCTGAGCCACACACACTCAACCGTAGCTGTGAAAGCTGCCCTGTACTCAGCTTCACAACTAGAAGTGGCCACAGTAGGTTGCTTCTTGCTCAACCAAGATATGCATGAGCTACCGAGCATGAAACAAAAACCACTTGTGGACACCCTTGTGTCATAGCAACAACCAGCCAAATCTGAGTCCGAAAAGGCATGTAAATCTGGCAGCAATGATCCCCCCTTGGGATAAAAAAACCCAAGATGTATGGTGCCACTCAAGTAGCGAAAGATACGTTTAACTGCCTTCCAATGCTGAGACCCTGGGCTATGCAGCATAAACCTGCTCACCTGTGAGATTGCAAACTCAATGTCCGGCCTCGTAATGCATACATAAATAAGGCAACCAACAGCTGTCTGATAGAGTGTGACATCAAAGTGATCTCCAGCATCATGAAGACTCAACTTCAAACTTGTCTCCATTGGAGTAGCAATAGGCTTGCAGTCTTCAAGGCCAAATCTCCTCAACAATGTCTCAATATACTTTGTCTGACACAAAGCAATACCCTCCATCACACTGCTTAAATTGTATCCCCAAATAATGATGCAAATGCCCCAAATCTGACATTTCAAAAGAGGCCTTAAAATCAGCAATATGACTCTCATTTGGTCCTGTGAGCAGCATGTCATCGACATAGAGAGCAATGATTAGATGTACATCATCCACACGTTTAACATACAAAGTGCTTTCTGTTGGACTATTTTGAAAACCATGTGCAGTCAAATATGCATGTATCTTTTCATACCAAGCTCGTGGAGCTTGCTTTAAACCATATAAAGCCTTTTTCAACCTGCACACTTTGTTTTCCTGCCCTCTTTGAACAAAACCACGAGGCTGCGATACATACACCTCCTCATGCAAATCTCCATTCAAGAACGCAGTCTTTATGTCCAACTGATGTACATTCCAACCATTATGAGCTGCCAATGCACAAATGCTACGAATGGTAGTCATATGACAAGTGGGAGCAAAGGTCTCATCAAAATCAATGCCCTTTTCTTGAGCATAACCCTTTGCAACAAGTCTAGCTTTATAGCGATCAACACTGCCATCTGGCTTTCGTTTCAACTTAAAAACCCACTTACATCCAATGGCCTTTTTACCAATAGGCAAATCACACAAAGACCATGTACCATTCTTCATTATAGCATCATATTCACTTTGCATTGCAGCCAACCAATTTTCTGATTTTTGTGCCTCATCAAATGAAAGAGGTTCTTCCTCTTCACACATACTAGACACAGCCAAAGCATAACAATCTGATGCATAAGAGGCATGCTGAAAACCTGAACGAGTACGACTAGACATAGGTGCATCAATTTTACTATCACGCAAGGTTTGTACCAGCCATTTAGGCATACCTCTAGCCTGCTCATTTTCAGCCCTATCCTCATGAATTATATCCTGTAAATCTGCATCAGAAATAGGCTGATCTATGATGTCGTTTGAAATCTGCATAGGCTGAATATTTGCCTCATTAGGACTTACATTTGAATTCCCACCTGTAAATAGAGGCAACAATGTATCAAATACATCCCGTGAGCTCACACTTGTCTCTTTGGTACATGATAACAAAGGCTGCACAACATCTTCCACAAAAACAACATCTCGACTAATCAAGATACACTTTGATTGTGGATGATACAATCTGTAACCCTTGCTCTCAGCACTGTAGCCAACAAAAATGCATTTGACAGCCTTATCATCCAATTTTCTGCGTTGTTGCATAGGCACCAAAGCATAGGCCAAGCAACCAAAGACACGCAAGTGACCAATAAAAGGTTTCCTTCCATGCCAAGCTTCATATGGAGTAATAGACTGCAAGGCCTTAGTGGGACACCTGTTGAGTACATATGCAGCACACATATGCAGCACACATGACAGCTTCAAGCCAAAACGCATGTGGCAAAGCTTGGCTCTTGACCATACATCGTGCCATCTCCATAAGTGACCTTTTTTTTCTCTCAGCAACACCATTTTGCTGAGGGATATACGGCACTGTACATTGGTGTTTTATCCCACGACTAGCCAGAAATGCATCAAACTCTTTAGACATGTACTCCCCCCCTCGATCAGAACGGAGGGTGCCCACATTACAATTAGATACATTTTCAACCATAAGCAAAAACTGTTTGAAGCACAAAAACACTTCGAACTTTGCCTTTAGTGGATATAGCCATGCATGCCTTGAGTAATCATCAATGAAAGTCACGAAGTACAAGTGTTTACCAAATGACGGAGTTTGCATAGGCCCACATACATCACTATGTACAAGTTGCAATTTGCGAGTGGCCCGCACAGAACCATCCTTTGGAAATGCAGAACGTTGCATTTTGCCCAAAATACAGTCTTCACAAACATGTTTTAATGGTGCCTCAAGAGGGGGCAATGAAGCAACCATGTCAAATTTCTACAAACGCAGCAAACTAGCAAAGTTCAGATGACCAAAACGAGCATGCCATAGTTTTGCATCTGAAACTGCCTTTTCATCAGAAACTGCATTTGCTGAATCTTCCACACACTTGTCATAAGAATTGAGCCTATACAGCCCACGAAACAAGGTGCCAGATACAATAATCGTATCACCAGAAGTCAAATCAGTACATCTGTCATCCACAAATTTGACTACAAGTCCAAGTCTAGCAAGTGCAGAGACAGACAATAGATTCTTCTTTATCCCTGGCACATACAAAGCATCTGAAAGTGTGAAAGCACTGCCATTTGCAGCCGTAAGCATAATTTTACCAACGCCCTTCACTGGGTAAGAAGCATTATTGGCACATGTGACAGTATTCCAATTAGGGATAGCCTCAAGAGAAGTGAACATATCACGATGCGAGGTAATGTGCTTTGTAGCACCACTGTCAAAATACCAAACATGAGAGTCAACAGAAACTGCCAAACATGCATCATGTACAGATGGGTTATACTGGCAATACACGCTAAACGCCCATTCTGTATCCTGCACAACATTTGCAGAATCTGCATTTGTAGAAGCATCCGCTATTGTGGCTGCATTTGACTCTTTCTTCTTTGCCTCTTTAGCCTTTAGCTTAGGGCAATTCTTAATGACATGATCATTTACCTTACAATAGTTGCACCTGGTCTTTTTCTTGCCTTTATCAAGAGCCTTGTCAGACTTATTGTTGCTACCTCTGTGGAAGGTGAAGAAGTTGCAGACCTACTAATAGGAGAAGAAACAGTGGAATATCCTGCACAACATTTACAGAATCTGCATTTGTAGAAGCATCCGCTATTGTGGCTGCATTTGACTCTTTCTTCTTTGCCTCTTTAGCCTTTAGCTTAGGGCAATTCTTAATGACATGATCATTTGCCTTACAATAGTTGCACCTGGTCTTTTTCTTGCCTTAGCCTTCTCTGACTTATTGTTGCTACCTGTGGAAGGTGAAGAAGTTGCAGACCTACTAATAGGAGAAGAAACAGTGGAAGGGGCTGCCTTACCACTTCTTCTCTGCCTGCTGGGCAGCCATAAATGCTTGATCAACTGCACGCTGCCTGGCCTTGTTTTGCCTCGACTACGCTTCTTGCAAGAGCTTGTTGACTAAAGTATCATACTTGACAGCATCAGGTCTGTCCTCAGTAAGAAGTCTCCACGTGGAAGCAAAAGTCTGAATATGTCTCAAGTAAAGCATCAAGAACAGTCTGCACAAGAGAATGATCAGGAATAATCTCACCTGCAGAAATCAACTATTCTTTGAGATCTTTAATCTCAGCAAGAAAAACATTCATGTCATCATCTTCCTGCATAATCTTCAATTCTAGCTCTTTACGCAGGTAAGCGATTTTTGCCTCGTTACGACCTGCATACAAACTAGCTAGAATATCCCAAGCCTGTTTTGCTGTTTTAGCTAAACGAATGTGTGGGGTGATGTTATGTTTGACAGAAAGTGCAATCAAGGCATGAGCCTGCGCATCTTTACCATCCCAAACGAGCTTGTTCAGCAGTGGGTAAAACAGCAGCAACAGTAGAGCTGCTAGAACCTGCAACATCCTCAACAGATCCTACATCCACAGAACCTGGACGTACATCCATACCCTGCACAATGTTCCACACTCTTTTTGCAACCAAAACATGCTGCATCATGTATGCCCAAAGTGGGTAGTTGCTGTCTCCATCCAGTTTGTCTTCAGTAGACAACATGCGAAATACATCATTGCTGTTATCAACCATGGCCACTGACTGAAACTGATGCAAAAGCTACCTGTAATAAAGCAAAGACTGAACAGAGAACAACTCATGCTATGTAGCATGGTCCACAATAGAATACGTATGCCTGTTTTGCAGAAAACTGCACTGTCGAAATTTTTGCAGAAAATGACGAAAACACCTGTGCAGAACTTGAAATGCAAAAACGGAGCCCGAAACGACCTCAGATGCGATTTCTGAGAACGCAAAGCACTATGAGTTTATTTGCAGAGTATAGGGACCTACAAGCGCTCGTGAAAGCTCACCTCAATCGGAGAACGTGAGTCGGAGGGTGCAGGTGGCGTAGCCCTGAGAGCCGATACCTGCTCTGATACCAATTGTTGGAATTAGGGTTGCAGGAAAGCACACAAAGCTTGGAGAAGAAGAAGCAAGAATGCACACAACACAAAGTGTATTAGATTATGTCAATGTACAAAAGATAAGTTAGCCCTAGAATGATGGGCGTATGTACAAGCAGGGGGAAAAAACCTCCTAAAGAGGGAAAAAGTGCCCCGACGGTCCTAAGCGTGTTCACACACATCACTGCCTATGTATATGGCAACAGGCCGTAGGCAGGATCGGTGGATTCCTGCGATACAATTAGATATGTCAAGTTACGCTAGTTAGAATAAATCCCTAGAAGATTCTTGTTCTGTGGGAAAGAATCAGCGGGCTGTGCCTCGCTTAAGGGGGGGGAAAGCGATGATTCTATGAACCACGTGCAAGTGTCTTCCTTGATCTGTCCATGTGACCTACGAGTTTGGTCAGATCAGATTGGATAGTTAAGGCCTTGACCCATTAGATAAATCTCATGTTAGATGATTTTCCTGGTGGAATTGCCTGTGCCTTCTTCCGGGCGAGGGAAGTTTTTTCGGGTTCCTCGGTTTCGGAGGAACTGTCGAGCTAGTCTCTTGTTGCCGAATATTCGTGGGCGAGGCTCCGAGTGGGAATCCCTGCCATGTGTGAGAGGCTGCTGCTTCCATTGCCAGCGCCGCAGAGGAGGCCATGCGGAGGGGGCGGGGGTCTCACATTTTAACACTCCCCCTGAATACCAAATTAGAGTGCTCTACTTAGTGCATGGGAACATGTGTCTACCAGTCTGGAAACACAATGCTATTAATAAGCACCATTTTGCTCCAGTAGCACCACACCTAAGTGCTTTTTGGAAACCCATGTGCCAAGAGCAAAAGGAACTAACCCACAAAGTGTGATGGCACAACTCAATGCGCACCACATTACAATAATTTTGAGCTCCCATAGGCTTAGACAGAGAACCCTCATACATCAGGATGAGTCTTATGCATGTAAACAAGGACAAGGCACCCAATTTATCAAGAAGGGGTAAAAAAACATGGCTTTACAAACAAAAAACATGGCTTTACAAACAAAAAAAATGCATGTATGTATAAATGCTTTAAAGCATGTGAATGGGGGCTGAATAGTGACATTGATGTAGTGTGGATGGATAATTTTCAACCTTAAGTTTTGAAACCCTACCCTTATCTTTGAAAGATAATGAGTTTTAGATGTGGCTGGCTATGGAAATTCACTATGAAGATGATGATGACACTGCTCTACTTTTGCTCAGGTTTCTTCACGTAGTTCCTCTCGCACATGTTCTTGCACTATCTCTAACTATTGCTAGCTCTTCTCTACGTAGCACTAGCCCTCTAAGGAATGCCACATCATCAAAAATGGGGCCATGGTAAATTTTTTGTAAATCAACTCTAATTTTTTTGGAGGTTACATATATAGAATCTACTCTTCAAGATCTTTCCATTGTGATATATAACATAATGGGGTTTGGACATGACCCATGAAAGATGTACAAAAAGTATGTTCAAAAGTGATGATGTGGTTATGGTAGCCTTTAAACTTGATTTTGAGGAAAATGGTATATCTTGAGCTTAGCAACCCCAAATGTTTCAGAGTTTGAAATTATAAGATCTACTTTTCATGATCTTTCTAATGATATGTCATATGATGGGGTTTTAACATAAGGTAAGAAATGTTCACTGCGGCCCCCATTTTCAAGGCAAAGATGGCAAAAAATCCCTTAGAGGGCCCAAAAATGGGCCTAAATTTCCCATAATGCCAAGTTGTTGTGGTGCTGAGACCAAAAGTGCTACTTGCAATGGCTTGGATCGAACATCTTGCAAATTTGTTGGTCTCATATCTTTAAGATGCGAATCTAGGGGGGGCTTATTCAACCCTTGGCAAAAACGGGCTTTGGGTGGTTGTCCATAGGCAAAGCATAGTACTTAACCATTGATTACCTTTTACATTCATCCATTCACATGCTCTAATAACCTTAGCTTGCATCCGCTCCAATTTCATAGCATCCTAGGCTCCATCTATATTACTCCCACATACATGTGCACCATACATGTAAGCTACACCACCCCTTCCTTAATGCAAAAAAGGGCAATGCTCACCTTACTTGTTTTGGGGTGCCAGTGTCCAAGCTTGTATCTCTATAGACTCCAAGGTTTTCTAGTGGTAGGTAGCACCACTCTCTTGCCTCCTCCTCAAGCTATCACCCATGAGGTTGCCATGCGTCTCACAAGGACACTCACTCCTCTCAACTCCTCTCACACTCAAGTACACAAGCATGAAAGGAACATGTACCAAGAATGTATCTCTCTCCTCTTAACTCTCACAAACTGTAAGATCCCAGTCTCCACCGTGCAACGGATTCGGGGTACTAGCAGCGGAAGTAGCACATCGTGCGCGGGGCAGGGGTCTCACACTCGGGGCCTTGCCCCACGGATATCCGAACAAGAGACTAATCCGTCGGTTTATCCAAAACCAAAACCGAAAAAACTTCCTTTACCCGGAAAGCACGGGCGATTCCACCAGGATAACTCTTTACTCTAATGTAGTCAAGATCATGGCCCATAGGAACCTTAATTGGACCATAATCTAAAATTTTTGAAAAATCTAGACCCTTAGGCTAAGGTCCTTTATACCCATTTCCAATTAATTCCAATTGCACATTGATGAGGATGCTGAAATGTACATAGACATAGATCTCTTTGGGGCTACTGATCTTAATGAGGATGATAGAATAGATAATGATTTTTAAAATGATGTATCTTAATGAGGCAAGGGCAAGACTCCAAACAATAGGGGCTTCTCATCTTGGGAGTGGTGGTTACGAAACCATGCGCCATGAATTCGTAAGTATTTGTAGCAATTTTATTTATGTAAATGTATGTATGTGGGCTAAATGTTGATTTCTAAAAGTTATAATTGTTAATCGTTTGTGTAGGAGTTGGCCATGAATCACCCACCAAGTAGGCGAGAGGAGAAGTACGCTCACAAACATGGCCTTGTGGCCTTATTTGAGATGCTTGAAGAAGAAGGAGAGAACATCAATTGGGAGGCATTACCATGATGTAAGATGACCTTCAAACTAATGGTATATGATCAAAAGATTCTTGAGTATTAATGTTTAATTTAATTTCTTGTTTATCGATCTGAAAAATAAAAAAACGAGCACGGTTGTTTTTGTGCTCTATTTTAGACAGAATGGTGCTATCTGTTTGCTGTTGTTGATCCTGTTCATGTTGCAGGCAGCCAGGCAACACTATTCTGTCTAAAAAAAATTCTGCTACAGCGTCGGTATATTCCCCGATATAGACGCCGGTATAGTCACTGGTATATGTGCTGGTATACATGCCGGTATTGTCGTCGGGATAGATGCCGGTCAAACGTCGGTATAGGGACAGGTATACACCCGGTATAAGGGCTGGTATAGCAGCCGGTATAAACGCCGGTATAGTCGTCGGTATAGGCGCCGGTGAAACGTCGGTATAGACACCGATATAGGCGTCGGTATTGTTCCCCGACGCTTATACCGACGTCGTCGTTCTGACGCATATACCGGCGTTTATACCGATAGACGGGGCTTTTTTAGACCCCGTTCAATGACGTCGGTATAAGCGCCGGTATTAGGCTACCATGTAGTAGTGGTTCTTTTTGAATTTTTGTTTCAGGGGAATTCATCTTAATTATATGAGATATTTTTCTATCCAGAAATATTCAAAATTTGAATATTCTCTCTCTAGAAATTTTCTCTCTCTATGCCAAAATAGTCAGAAACAAGATCTCTTATATTTTTAAAGAGGGAATTGATTACAGGGGAATATGCTGGACATTTTGAGAGGCTGGGGAGGAATCTTACACAAACACTATAAACAATCAAGAAAGAAAGGAGATAAGACTAAAGTCAATTGGCACAAAGGGGGATTGTGTCTTGCATTATGAAAATATTTATACATCTAGCCCTTATTCACACTTGGGCTCAATGGTTACAAGTTACCTGGTTTTGTGCCATGGATAGCTATTATCGTACTTAAAACCTTTAAAGTGCCATTATTTGACACTTATTATGCTATTTGTCATATGCAATGGAGAGATGTTAGGTTAATCCCAAAATGGGGTTAACATTCCCCCTACCTGATGTACATATCATCCGCCGCTGAATCACTGCAAGGCTTGTTGTTCCAAGTACTCTTTGTATTAGTGGCTAGGACACGTAATGTTCTATGCAAGAAGTACAATTCCCACCAGAATTTGGTGTCGATCATGTCTTCAAATAAGAGGAAAGGCACCAAGGCGATGATAATAATACATGATGATGCTGCTATTGGAAATCCCTTTGTTGAAGTTGAAGTGCATACCTTATTTTTTATAGTTGTGGATGTAGTCATCAAATGTCTATGACAAGTATGATGAGTTTAAAAAAGTGGAATGTGGCTATGATTGTTGCTAGATCGGGGATGACCTACCATGCATGGACTATGGTGGGCATAAATTGGTGCTACTTGTTTAGGGACTCAAAGGTGTTATGATCAAAGTGTGGAAAGTTATAAACAAAATGCAGTCATGAGAACGCCTTTCGTGGAACTCCCTTTGCTGGGTGTGAATCTTATCTCAATGGGCATGTACAGGGGTCCACACAAAGATGCCATGGAGATGCCACCATATTCTTTAATGGGGGGGATTTTTTTTGCGAGCTTTTTGGAGCAATGAACAAGTAGTCCGAGCTTTGCAAAGGACCAAGAACCTACTATGAGCTTTGTACTATGAGCTTTGTAAAGGACCAAGAACTTACATATAAATAACAAGCTTTGAAAGATCAACAATATAAATTTCAGTCTTTCAAAGATCTAGTCCATAAAAATATTAATTACAAAGTCTTTTGATCCACATCATACTTATTGATATAATTACATATATACATATACCTATCTAAATTCATGCACCTCATACATATACACATACAAAATATACATATACATACATACATGCAAGAGCTACCTACATACTAACATATATACATACATACTTTCTTACTTAAATATAAAAAACAATCCTTTAAAGATAAAAAATGTATATACCGATCTTTCAAGTTTCAAACCATGAAAATCTCGATTACAAAGTCTTTTGATCCACATCATACTTATTGATATAATTATATATATACCTAATTAGGTAGATATATACATATATCTACCTAAATTCATACACCTCGTACATATACATATACATACACCTCGTACATGTACATATACATATACATACATACATACAAGAGCTACCTACGCACTAACATATATACATACATTACATACATTCTTACTTACTTAAATATAAAACACAATCTTTTAAAGATCAAAAATGTATATATCAATCTTTAAATTTCCAAATCATGACAATCTTGATTACAAAGTCTTTTGATCCACAAATTATAGTATTCTTCTACGTGTCATCCCGACCTAATGAGAAATCTTCCAGACATGCTTTGGCTACCTCCATGTCATTCTCTATCCCCATATAGTGCCTTTTTAACTCTTGGCATGCACGTCCCAAGCCTCCACATCCCGCAAAAACGTCCAAGACACCATCTCCTTCACTTGAGAAGGTCTCCACTAGCCACCTACAATGAAATGCAATCATAAACGTGCATCTAAGTATTTTGAAAAAGTAGCTATAAAAATGAACAAAATGAAAATTGTCTCACCTAAAGAACATAGGAGATCTTTCTGCACCATCTCGAATGTCGCTCTCCAAGACCATCGTGCGTTGGAATGGATGCTTCTCATTCTTCTCAAAAATGAAATTTTGTTGAGCGTTGAATAACTTCTTTGAAACATTTTGCCCAGCCTCACGATCAATAATAGGGACATGGCAATTTACTCGATAGAACATACTAAGCGCCAATGTATCCACCTACCATAACGAGAAAACATTATGTTTGGATATCCATACCACATAACATGTATACATAAAGGAAAATATTTGAGAGATTATGACTTACCCGTTCTCCATTCTCATACAAATAACTTGATTCCACATGAATAGACATTGTTTGATGCATGACCAATCCAACTTTCTTTCCCATGGAATATATTTTAGGAAGTTGATCCATTAGACTCAAACACACAAACTAACCCTCATACAAACCAACAAAACTGAGTGTGGCACGTATCAATGATGAAGAAACTTGATTCCATGAGGGACACCCATCTGTATCTACAACAACAACCTATAAACCTGTAAAAAAGTCAGCCCATACAAGGAGAGCCACTGTATCTGAGGGAGCACCTCTATGAGATAGAGCCTTGGGAATCTTCATCCTCAAGAATTCTTCCACACTACATAAAAGATTTATGATGTTTGGTTTTGGTATAAGTATAACTTGGAAAACTAATTATATGGTGAAATTATTCTTTTTACCTATCTGAGCCCTTCGAAAGAGTGTGGACATCTACCAGCAATATGTGTGAAGAACATCTCTCACCTGCAAGTGAACAAGACAAAAAATGAGATGCATTTCAAAAGCACACACTTCTCAAAATAAATTTACGACGGAAAGTACTCTTACTAGTCATGTCCATGATGTCACGTTGTCCTGACACCTCCCCCTCTTGAAGATGCTCTGGAGGGTCTCTCTCTTGATCTTCATTTGTGGGGTCTCCCTCTTGAACATCATGCATAATGTCAAGACGTCTCTTTTTTCGCCTCTCACGTTGCACTTGAGACGATGTAGATGTATGCTCTTGGTGTGATTGTGGCACTCGTGACATGGTGTGGATGGTTTTGGGGCCACACGCAAGGATCCAATTACTGGTTCAAGTTTGTTGGCTGGGGGGAAGGTATTCTAGAGTCTTCTTGAGTTGGGGGCTCTCTTTCAAGCTCAGATTGGTAATTCTTAAATTCTTCAAGAAATAGATCAAGATAATTTAGTAAAACAGTAGAAATCCTTAGACCTTTTTGTATATGTATATGTATGTAGGTTTATATGCATGTATATATATGTATATATATGTATGTATATGTGTATATGTATGTATATATATATATGTATGTATATGTGTATATGTGTATATATGTATGTATATATATATATATATATATATACATATATATAACATCTGTATATGTATCTATGTATATGTATATGTATGTGTATATGCATATGTATATGTATATGTATGTAGGTATGTATCTATGTATATGTATGTGTATGTATATGTATGTAGGTATGTATATATCAAAACTTAACAACGTTTCTTTAAAATCTGATATGCCAAACCTTAAATGTAACATGAACTTTCTATGTATGTACGTATGTATGTATGTATGTACAAATTTGCAAAAAAATTTGGACAGCATCTCCTTTGCATTTTCTAAAAAATCCCAAAATAAACTTCAAAACTTAACAATGTTTCTTTAAAATCTAACATGCCAAATCTTAAATGTAACATGAACTTTCTATGTATGTAGGAATTTAGTATATAATTTAGTGTATGTATGTAGGTATGTATTTATGTATGCATATGTATATGTACATATATGTTTACATATGTATTTGTATATGTATATATCTGTATATATATGTATCTGATATGTATATGCATATGGATAGTTTATATATATTTATATGTATGTATAGGTATGTATTTGTATAGGTAGGAAGGTTTACATATACATATACATTTACATTTACATGCATATAATTCAGTAGAAAGCAAAAAAGTACCTTTGTCTAGGAGCTCCTCACTTGGAGGCACATGATTTAGAGGATAGTCCAACCACCAAGGACATCTCTTATATTCCCAATTAGAAACCCCTCAAAGTGCAGAGACCAACAAAAAGAAAGTGATCAAGCACACAAAAATGGAGAGCTCCATGAAAAGAGTAAAAATGAAGAGAAAGAATTTGAAAAAGTGTGCATGCAATGAAAAAATAGATGATTTTTATGGCCAAGGGGATTACAGGGCGGCTGGGTGCATTATGCTAAGGACTTGTGGCATGTTTTAATTGGCCTTGGGATTTAAGCCATGATCACGATAGCAAAATGGTCAACATGATCACGTCACGACCGTGATTATAAGAATCACATCAAGGGATATTGCCCCAAGAAGGACTTCATTCTGTGATATCTAAGCATACAACCTTACCACCTTCTATAGTGATGATTTTCATATCATTTTGTGAGGCATGATTGTGCACACATGAGAATCATGGGCCTTATTTTCCTAGAATCACGGATTCAAGACATTGGTGTGTTGGCCAATAAGGGGTGATTGATTATGGCCCTCCATGATGATGATAGGAAGAAGTTAGTTGACGTGATTCTGCATAATGATGATCGTGATTCTGCATAGCCATGCTCTTGGCTAGAGTCAACTTGATCTAAAGCCAGTAAGATCTCCAGGCTACTCTCTTGCCTAACACCCAACTCAAGCCACCATGGAGGATCGAGAGAACAACCTTGTTGAAGCTCTTCATGCCACCACCCTTTTATAAGCACCGCTCCACATGGAGGATCGAGAGAACAACCTTGTTGAAGCTCTTCATGCCACCACCCTTTTATAAGCATGGCTCCACATGGCCCAAGAGGATGCCAAGGCATCTACTTCCGATGACATGCACAAAATTTCCCAAACCACCCAAGATGGCCATAACCAAATCTATGCATCCTTCAAGGCATACAAAAATATCATAGAGAAAACATTGACAAAAAAGTATACATAGCTGTGGAACGCGCGAGTCAAGCACAACACAGGTCCGTGGTGGTAGACATCCATCACCATAGAATGCAAAGTCAATTTTTTGATGTAGATGCTACCACCAAGCTGCTACCCTATCCCTATTGAAATATCAAGCTCAACTAGTGCTATGGTAGACATTGATGACCCACCTAGGTGATAGTTTTTACATCTACACCACTGGCATGGTTGGTGAGATTATGGGTGATATGCAGCCAGTGGGATGACAGGTTGTGTGACAGCCATTTTGGATTACTAGAGACTAGCATAGCTATAGCGCCAGCTCATTTAGTCGGGTTCACATAATGGACAAACCCTTGTATGTTATAGTAGTTAATTACTAACCCATATAGTGTGTACTCTTATCTTTATGTTATGTTGGTTGAGTAGAGAAGAAGAAGATAGAAGAAAATTCAGCTATCCATCTCTCTCTTGTGTCTTGCTCTCTCTTGTGTGTGTGTGTTTGCTTGGTAGGGTTTGAAGCTCTCCCTCTCCCCCACATTCTCATTATGGTATCAGAGCCTAGTTCATATAGAGATGAGGATTCAAGCAAGAGGCAAGAACAAGCAAGGAAGGAAGTGGTACTACACACGGGTAAGAGCACCATCATCTCTTTCGCCTTCTTGGTTTAGGTACAACACCCCCTTAGTAGCCCTAGGAGCTACACATCTTCGATTGAGGAGTTGTCTTCGCGGGAGCGGAGCTACAAGGCAAGTATATTCATGTTTCGGGCATGTTAAAGGCCTCGTTTTGTCACTGCAAGGTATTTTCTGGAAGTTATGGTAGAGAACAGTTTCTGCTTGAAATTTGGTTATTGTAGTGCAGTAATGCATTTTGGAAGTGCAGACAAGGTTTGCACATGTATTGTTGATATTGGGTGTATGTACATGAACTCTAGTGACATTTGGTGACACACAGGCTGCACCGCTGCTGTAGCAGTTACAGGAGATACTGCTGTATTATAGGTTGCATACAGAAGTTGTCTATTTGCAGGTTATTTGATTGCTGCAAGAAAACATGTCTCACGAAATCAATCAAATTGCTAGTGAGAAGCTGGATAAGAATAACTTCCATGCCTGGAAGTTCAAAATGACCAATTTCCTAATGGGTAAAGGATTTTGGGATTATGAAGAAGGAGACAATGAGGAGCCTCTAGAGTTATCTGAGGAGAGTACCACTCCTGCAGACATAAAGGCATTCAAGGATTCAAATCAGGGTACAAGAAAAGTCATGTACTGGCTTAGTGTCACAGACACTATGATAGGACACATACAGGATGCAAACACTCTAGCAGTTGCATGGAAGAATCTCGTTTAGATGTTTCAGACTAACACAAAGGCAAGGAAGTTGCAACTAAAGCAAGAGCTAGATAATGTGGAAAATAAAAGCATGTCCATCAATGAATATTCCTTAAAGATCAAGGGAATTGTTGAATCCCTTGGGTCTATCAATGTATCAGTGGAGGATGATGATTTGGTGAGTGTTTGTCTGAATGGGCTTGGCAAAGAGTACAAGCCATTCAAGACCTCGATTGCAATTAGGGAGAATATTCCCAACTTTCAGGACTTGATATCTATGCTAATCATAGAAGAAAAGGCTTTAGGTGAGGATTCTTCTTCACAAAGCAAGAACACATTGGAGCAGGCCTTCTACTCTAATTCGGGTAGAGGAAGAGGTAGAGGCCGTGGTGGTCGACGAGACCAAGGTGGTGGCCGCCAAGGAAATCAAAATTCTAGACAACAAGAGTCCAATGATTCACAGCAGAGTAATCATACACAGGTGGAAGAGGCATGTCTAGAGGCAGGGGGAGACAAAGAGGCCAAGGTGGTTGGCAAAGAAATGCAAATAGCATAGAGTGCTATTACTGTGGCAAACTAGGACACATGGCAAAGGATTGCTACGCCTCACATTGTCTCCAATGCAAATAGCATAGAGTGCTATTACTGTGGCAATCTAGGACACATGGCAAAGGACTGCTACTCCTCACATTGTCTTCTTCTACATAATTCCAAAATCCTTTACCCATTAGAAAATTGGGCATTATGAAATTCCAGGCATGGAAATTATTCTTATCAATCTTCTCACTAACAATCTGATTAATTGCATCAGACATGTTTTCCTGCAGTAATCAAATAACCTGAAAATAGACAGCTTCTGTATGCAACTTGTAATATAGAATTACTCCCTATAACTGCTCTGCAAACAACAGCAGTGGTACTTCAGCATAGCCTGTGTCACCAAATGTGACCAAAGTACATCAACATACACCCAGTATCAACAATACATGTTCAAACCCTGTCTGCACTTCGAAAATGCACTGCTGGACTATTGCAATAACCAGATTTCAAGCAAAAACAGCTCTCTACCAGAACTTCCATAAAACTACCAAAAATATCCTTTAGTGATGAAACGGGGCCCGTAACATGTCCGAAATGCGAATCTAGCTGAAAAATTTCTTCCAATAGGACAATTTACTTGCCCTGTAGCTCCGCTCTCCTGTAAGATAGCTCCTCAATCAGAGATGTGTAGCTCCTCCCAGAGCTACTGAGGGGATGTTGTACCTAAACCAAGAAGGGGAAAGAGATGATGGTGCTCTTACCCATGTAGTACCGCTTCCTTCCTTGCTTGTTCTTGCCTCTTTCTTACCTCCTTATATCTCACATGAACCAGGCTCTGATACCATAAAGAGAACCTGGGGGAGAGGGAGATGTAAGATTCATCCTTAGCTTGAATAAGCTTTTACCTCTGTCCCCTATAATCATTCCCCATTTCAGAATGCAAGAAAATATTATTTTTCCTTGTTTTTACCTAGAGAGAAAAAAAATCTAGAGAGAGGTAATTCAATATTAAGATATTTTTTGATGTAAAAATTATCCTAATATCTAAAATATAATTCTCTGAAAAAAAATTTCAAAATAAATTCTCCAATGTGCATTAGGAATCAATTAAAAATGTGTATTAAAGGCCTTAGCCTAAAGGTCCACATTTCAAAAAAATTTAGATTATGGTCCAATTAAGGTTCCAATGGGCCAATAGGATTAATCGAGGTGTTGGGATAAGATAAATCCAAAGAATAAAAGAAAATATCCAAAAATGAGTAAATGCTCACATAAGATAAAGAGTTGACTGAGTAAAAGGTTTATTAGTTAAAAATTAAGAGATATTATTAAAAAAATAAGATATTTAAGAGAAATGATGCATTTTTGACACCTCAGTAAGGAGAGAACGCCACCTCAAGGAGATGCCTTTTTTCTCATGATTACTTGAGTTTTTTGATCCAAAAATGGGATATTTTTCTTTGGGTATATTAAAGTTAATAATTAAATTGGTGGAAAGAATATTCTTAGACATTTATGTAGATAAATCACCAAATTGATTTATACCCAAAATTGGATTAGTGGAAGAAGAGTATTTTTATAAAATCCCGATATTCTCGTATATAGAACTATTTCTTAATCTATTGTGGTTATTAGGAGAAGGAATGAAACTCATAAAGTTAGAACTTTCCTTATGGTTAGAAGTTCAGTAGATTTTTATCTGAAGAAAAAATTATTAGGAATCAAAGTTAGAAGTAAACCGAATAATTTTGGTTAGACCACAACTCTGAGAATGGCGGCCAGTAAACTACTTGCCCATCTCTCGAGTAAGTGACAGAGATCCCAAGTTCACATCAAAATTCTGGACTGCATTCTTTGAAGCAGTAGGAACTTTCTTGGATCTTAGCATAGCCTATCACCCCGAGACAGATGGCCAGACTGAAAGAGTGAATAAGGTAATAGAAGATATCCTTCAGTCATGCTATGGCAGGGAACCCAAGAAGTGGTTAAGCCATTTGCACCTGGTTGACTTTGCTTACAATGCTTCTTATCATTAAAGCATCGGAATGAGCCCTTTCAAAGCTCTGTATGGACAAGATTGCCTTACACCATTGACTTGGTCCGATCCATTGATCAAAGTCAAGATGTCCAGACAGATGCTTGATGACATAGACTAGCAAATGCAATCAATCCGTAAAGATATTAAGGCAGCCCAGGATAGGCAAAAGCAGTATGCAGATAAAAAGAGATCAGAGAGAGTGTTTGAAGAATCAAATATGGTCTTCGTTCGAGTACGGTCAAAAAGAAGTTTCTTATCTTTAGGGAAGTACAAGAAGCTCTCTCCAAGATACTGTGGACCATATGCTGTTATAAAGAAAGTAGGCAATTTAGCTTATAAACTTCTTCTGCCTCCCCATCTCAAGGTACATAATGTATTCTATGTTAGTTTGCTTAAGAAATATGTACCCAGTCCAAGTCACGTGCTCAATGATGAACAATTGATTTCTCCAACTCAAGGCCAGCCAGATGGTACTCCAACCTGAAGAAATCCTTGACGTTTGAGAAAAGGTTCTTAGGAGCAGAGTCCTCAGAGAGTTTTTAGTCAAGTGGAAGTTCTTCCCTCTAGAAGACGCCACTTGGGAGAAAGAAGAAGAGTTGGTAAAAGATTACCCCCACTTTTCGAGATGAGTACATCTCGTGTTTTTCAAATGGGAGAGGATTTAAGATTCCTCCTCAGCTTGCATAATAAATAAGCTTTTACCTCAATTCCATGTAATTATCCCTATTTCAGAATGCAAGAAAATATTGTTTTTCCTTGTTTTTGCCTAGAGAAGAAAAATGCTAGAGAGAGGTAATTCAATATTGAGATATTTTTGGATATAAAAATTCTCCTAATGTCTAAAATATAATTCCTTAAAATAGAAATTCAAAATCAATTCTCTAATGTGCATTAGGAGTCAATTAAAAATATGTATTAAAGACCTTAGCCTAAGGGTCCAGATTTTTAGAAATTTTTGGATTATGGTCCAATTAAGGTTCCTCTGGGCCAATAGGATTAATCCAAGTTTTGGGATGAGATAAATCCAAAGAAGAAAAGAAAATACCCAAAAATGAGTAAATGCTCACATAAGATGAAGAGTTGACTAAGTACAAGGTTTTATTAGTTAAAAATTAAGAGATATTAGTAAAAAAAAAAGATATTTAGAGGAAATGATGCATTTTGACACCTCAGTAAGGAGAGAATGCCTGATCAAGGAGGTGCCTTTTTTCTCATGATTAATTGAGTTTTTAAATCCAAAAAGGTAATATTTTTCTCTCTCCTCTCTCCTGGACCAAACTAGATCAAAAAGGGAGCCAAACTGGTCCAAATCTTGTTCCAAATTGAGTCAAACTGAAGCTGGAAAATTCTAGAGCCTATTTTAACTTGGTTAGAGGCCTCCCTAACCTATAAATAGACCCTCATTCCTTTGTGTTCTCATCTTTGAGTCAAACTGAAGCTGGAAAATTCTAGAGCCTATTTTAACTTGGTTAGAGGCCTCCCTAATCTATAAATAGACCCTCATTCCTTTGTGTTCTCATCTTTGAGCTATACCATCCCAGTATTACATTAAAATAATCATATTTTCTATTATCCCTTAATTTTTCTCTACTTTTGGGGAGCTTGGAGCTTCTCTCTCTCTTCAAAAACTCTTGGAGTCTCTCTTCTCCTCTTGCTAACCAATTGATTGGTTGGGGGCTATTTTATGGTTTTTTTTAATTTCCTAAATGACTTTCTTCTTCTCAACCGCTCTCAAGCTTGAGAAGCTTTCGAAATGATTGTTTTAATTCAAATCAAGATTTTCCTAAGAATCTTAATGTTTAATTAAGAGAAAGTTAATCTCTATGCTTATTTGTAATGCTTTCTTTAAGTAAATCTCTCTCTCAAAAAAGAACAGTCATCTCTATGGCTAATTCTTTAACAAAAGAATATTTTTCAAAGATAATCTCTTATTTCAAAACTAAACTCTAGGCTTGATGAGCTAGAGATTAAGAAAATGATATTTTCATGATTTTGTGCTATTAAAATAATGGGGTTAATTCTTTTAGATTGTTTATAAGTAGTTAAAAAAACTACTTTAACTCATTCTAAATGAGAAATGGATTATCCTAACAAATTGGGAAAAAGAGGAATGTTGAAATCAGCTTAATCTACTAGGATAATCATAATTATGTTTATAATTATGATTAAAATTATGATTTAAATTCATAGTTTAAATTTAAGCTTAAAAGTAGAACTTCTATTATATTTTTATTACAATCTTTTATTCTTTTAGGAAATTTTGAAATTATTAGTAATAGCAGCGAAGCTATGGTAAATTTTTTAGAAAAAAATACATATCTTATTTTTATGCATAATACTAAAAGAAGAACTCCTACCATATTGTAGGTTTAGAAATTGAAAGCAAAAAGAATGATTTTGACCATGTTCATGAAAGAATAATTTTTTGTATTTATGCATGATTATTTAATTTAAAAAAAAGAAATTTGTGATAGATTTATTTTATGCATAAGAATTTTTAATGATAAAAGAGGAATGTTCATGACATTCGAAATTCAATCATTTAAATGCAAAAAGTTGAATTTTTGGCATATTCAAAATAATGGATATTTTTATTTAATTTAAAAAGATAAATTTTTGATAAATTTATTTTATGCATAAGAATTTTAAATGATAAAAGAGGAATTCCCATGACATTCGAAATTCAATCATTTAAATGCAAAAAGAGGAATTTTTGGCATATTCAAAAAAATGGATATTTATATTTAATTAAAAAGAGAAATTTTTGGCATATTAAAAAAAATGGATATTTATATTTAATTAAAAAGAGAAATGTTTAAATTAATTTTGATAACAAAAGAGGAATTTTTACCATAATTCCACCTAGAAAATTAGGGCATATTAAAGTTGATAATTAAATTGGAAAGAATATTCTTAGACATTTATGTGGATAAATCATCAAATTGATATATACCCAAAATTGGATTAGTGGAAGAAGAGTATTTTTATAAAATCTTGATATTCTCGTATAGAACTCTTTCTTAATCTATTGTGGTTAGGAAGGAATGAAATTCATAAAGTTAGAATTTTCCTTACAGTTAGAAGTTCATTAGATTTTTATCTAAAGAAAAAATCCTTAAGAATCAGAGTTAGAAGTAAACCGAATAATTTTGGTTAGACCACAACTGTGAGAATGGCGGCCAGTAAACTACTTGCCCATCTCTCGAATGTGAATCAAGAAAAAACCTCGTGACACTAATTGCAAATCTTGACACAAATAATAGACTACCGTTGAATTAGCGTAGTTTTCCCTTAACCGAAATCACCAAGAATCTAGTTGGAAATTTAGTCAAATGATGGGTAGATTACCCTGATGAGAGATCAATGATTCTCATTAAGAAAATTTGGATCATGGAAAAAGGAGTTTTGTGGAATCAAACTCAAACCAGGAATACTACTTGCATAAAACCTCTGTTTTCTTTTAAACGGGTGTTTACGCGGCCATAATGCTGGAGGAAGCATTTGGTATGTGATTAACTAGGGAGAGACTCGTTTGGGGCGGGGAGTCGTCGAGGGACGTCACTCGCGACAAAGCATGTTGAGGTCTTGACTAGCCTTGGTATGGTTAAAATGGTGTACTTCCGGTACGATGGGCGAGGACCGACGAAGCGGTCCCTGAGTGAAGTGCTAGGACACCTAAGTAGGGTCCTAGAGGGTTCTGTGATGTGACCAGGTGATGCACGGGCTTGCAGTTGGTAGGACACCCATGCATACGTCAAGGAAGATATGGATGAACTATAAGGAATTACTTTTGTGAACTAGATTTTGATATTATTGGATCTCATTGGTTGACCAGTTGGTCTTCAACAGAGAGTCCAGATGATATATTTTTGTAAAACAATGGACTCAATATTTTGGAGGATTACGATCAGTAATACTATGGTTTTCATTGAAAGATTGTTTTAAAGACCACCGAATCTGTTATAATGGCAATTTCATATTGGGTGTGTAAGTGGTATGCCTACCTTCAATTTTTCTTGAAGCGCCGGCTAGGGGGCCTGGGAACTCTTTTCCTCGGTACCCGGGAAGAACATAACCAAATTTTTATAAAGGAATCCCACTAATACAGTGGTTGGGTGGTTGGCTAACCCATGGTTAGGCTGGATCGGGGGATTCCTGTGATACAAATAGTTATGATTAAGTTACGTTAATTAGATTAAGTCCTAGGAAGACATTGTTCTATGGGAGGGAATCAGTGCTTAGGCTGGATCAGGGGATTCTTGTGATACAAATAGTTATGATTAAGTTACGTTAATTAGATTAAGTCCTAGGAAGACATTGTTCTATGGGAGGGAATCAGTGGGTGGCGACTGTGCCTCACAAAAGGGGAAAAAAAGCGGTGATTCTATGGACCAAGTGCAAGTCTCTTCCTTGATCTGACCACGTAACTTTCAGGTTCGATTGGATCAATTTGGTTAGGTAAGACTTTGACTCATTAGATCGATTCTCCCGTTAGATAAATTTTCCTGGCAGAATCGCCTGTGCCTTCCGAGCAAGGGAAGTTTTTTCGGGTCCTCGACTGGGCTAGTCTCTTATCCGGACATCCTTGGGCGAGGCCCCGAGTGTGGATCCCTACCCAGCGTGAGAGGCTGTGCTTCCGTCCCCAACGCCCTCGAAGGGGGCACCACACAGAGGGGGCGGGGGTATCACAGGAGAGCTTCAAAACCTAGCGCATAAGCAAACACACACACACACAAGAGAGAGATGGATAGCTGAATTTTCTTCTATAATCTTCTTCTCTACTCAACCAACATAACATAAAGATAAAAGTACACACTATATGGGTTAGTACTCAACTACTACAACAACATACAAGGGTCGGTCCATAATGTGAACCCGACTAAATGAGCCAGATTCTGCCATGCAATTGCTGGAGTGTTTGTATCATGTATTAATGTGTCCTATCATAGTGTCTGTGACACTAATTAAAAG
The DNA here is from genome assembly GCF_041138505.1 of Cibotium barometz. Classification (NCBI taxonomy): domain Eukaryota; kingdom Viridiplantae; phylum Streptophyta; class Polypodiopsida; order Cyatheales; family Cibotiaceae; genus Cibotium; species Cibotium barometz. The sequence goes on along the minus strand of NC_141052.1, from coordinate 12,557,236 downwards.
TCAGTACACATGACTTTTATTGCACCCTGATTCCAATCCTTGAATGCCTTCATATATGCAGGAGTGGCATTCTCCTCAGATAACTCTAGAGGCTCCTCATTGTCTCCTTCTACATAATCCTAAAATCCTTTACCCATTAGGAAATTGGTCATTCTTGAACTTCTAGGCATGGAAGTTATTCTTATCTAGCTTCTCACTAACAATCTGATTAATTCCATGAGACATGTTTTCCTGCAGTAATCAAATAACCTGCAAACAAACAACTTCTGTATGCAATCTATAATACAACAGTATCTCCTTCAGCGCACAGTAGTCTGTGTGTCACCAAATGTGACCAGAGTACATGTACATACACCTAGTATCAACAATACATGTGTATACCCTGTCTGCACTTCCAAAATGCACTGTTGCATTGCAATAACCAGATTTCGAGCAGAAACAGTTCTCTACCAGAACTTCCAAAAACTACCAAAAATAACCTGGAGTGATGAAACGGGCCCCGTAACGCACCCGAAATACGAATATGGATGAAAAAAGTTTGTCCAATAGGATAGTATACCTGCCGTGTAGCTCCCCCCCCACGAAGAAGACAGCTCCTCAATCGGAGATTTGTAACTCCCAGAGCTACGGAGGGGGTGTTGTACCTAAACCAAGAAGGGGAAAGAGATGATGGTGCTCTACCTATGTAGTACCGCTTCCTTCCTTGCTTGTTCTTGCCTATTGCTTGCCTCCTTAGCTCTCACACAAACCATGCTCTGATACCATACAGAGAATGTGGGGGAGAGGGAGAGGTTCAAACCCTAGCAAGCAAACACACACACACAAGAGAGAGCAAGACACACGAGAAAGATGGATGGCTGAATTTTCTTCTATATTCTTCTTCTCTACTCAACCAACATAACATAAAGATAAGAGTATACACTATATGGGTTAGTACTCAACTACTATAACATACAAGGGTTGGTCCATAATGTGAACCCGTCTAAATGAGTTGGCGCTATAACTATGCTAGTCTCTAGTAATCCAAAATGGCTGTCATACACACAGCCTGTCATCCCACTGACTGCATATCACCCATATTCTCACCAACCATGCCAGTGGTGTAGATACGAAAGCTATCACCCAGGCGGGTCATCAATGTCCGCCATAGCACTAGTTGAGCTTGATATCTCAACACTCTGTGACTATAGATGGGAATCGCATACCAAAGGACCACTGGGTGTATGACTGAGTGATCCAAGTCTTACCTGCAAGAGTAGCGATGATGGGACATAGCCCAATCCAGAGTCTACCACCCTTACCATAAGTTTTTTGAGTCTTAAAAACTACAGCGGAACCCCCATATTTCACCTATGTGGACTGGTCTAACCTTATGTGATAGTTGAGCTTAGGATTTCCCTTCATGTGACGAATAAGACTAATTATTTTAGTCTCAAATCTTTGTAATAAAACTTGTCCTTGTAAATATTTGAGAAATAAAATGATTTCAATGTTTTACTTTTAAAAAATAGCTTAAACGTTGTGCAAAGTATGAATCTCGTAATCTTAAAAATTTAATCTTACAATGATGGCCAAGACGATCAGCCCTCCACTTCCCAATGCGCTATACACCGATGTCCAGGAGAAGAATCTCCTACTCCTTAAGCAAATGCAACCTCCCTCCTTTAAGCAAATGCAACCTCCCTCCTTTAAAGGGGAAGGTTCAAAGAATGAGAAGGATGCTGAAGTCTGGATTGAAGCGATGGATGATTATTTCTCAGCGGTCGGTACTGGAGCAGCAAACCAGTCTATGCCTGCATGGTTTCACCTTACCGAAGATGCTAAACTCTGGAGGAAACAATGGTGCCGTTGATAAGGGAGTCACCGAGCATTCTCAAACATGGGAAGACATCAAGCAAGTTGTGAAGGAAAGGTATCTTCCTCCATCCCATGAATCCCTAAAGATGAATGAGTTTTTTAGTCTTACACAGTGTAGCTTAACTCTCGAAGACTACTATTCCAAATTTATCACTCTCCGGAAGTATGCCCTAGCTATGACTACTTCCCAACAAGTGGCTTGTTTTTGCCAAGGTTTAAATGAACCTTTAGATTCCTGCCTCAAAGCAATGAGGCCAAGCACATTACAAGATGCCATCATATGAGAAAAGCCTCTTTTGAAAGAACTCAAGACCGACAAAGCTAAGCCTCAAAAGAGATCTTAACCTGAGGCAAACCCTAATGACCAGCCCTACAAGAAACCCCAACATAATTTTCCCTACTACAACTGAGGGAGGCAAACAAACTATTTTGTTTCCCGCATCCATCAAAACAATTTTGATCGGCTCAAGGAGGCCATTATTACTTCTGCCCAGTTTTGAAACTTCCTGATTTCACCAAGGAATTTGAAGTGGTTACTAATGCCAGTAGCACTTGGTGGTGTCGTAGGCCAAGAAGGAAGACTAGTCGCTTATACTTCCGCAAGTTGCAATATGAAGCAAATTATGCCACCCATGATTTAGAGCTCTTAGCAGTTGTTCATTGCCTCAAATTATGGAGACATTATCTCTTGGGGGGGGGAATTTCAACTTGTAAGTGACCACAAAAGTCTGAAGTGGATCTTCACCCATCCTAACCTCAACATGCGGCAAAGGAGATGGATTGAAATCCCACAAGAATATGACTTCAACATCAAATTTTGCCTTGGAAAAGATAATGTGGTAGCAGATGCACTTAGCCGCAAATCTTTCTTAAGTGCAATTTTGATGACAAATGATCCCATACTGGTCAAGGTGAAAGAAGTCTCATCTCATGATCCAGATTATCAAAGGATGGTGAAGTTAGTAGAAGAAAGGAAAAATTCAGAGAAGGAGAAGAATCTAATCAAGGGATAGTACACTCATGAAGAAGGAAACCTCTACTTCAATCACATGCTATGTATCCCTAAGGATCCTACTTTAAAGAAACAAATCCTCCATGAATCTCATGATAGTGCCATTGCAGGGCACCCAGGCTATGCGAAAACATTAAATGCCGTAAGGAGGAGCTTTCATTGGGTAGGCCTGAAAAGTGATGTCCTTCAGTACTTGAAGCAATGTCTCTCATGACAAAGGATCAAAGCTGAAAGGGTCAAGATGCCTGGGAAACTTCAACCCTTGGATATTCCCCAAATGAAGTGGGAATGCATTAGTATAGATTTTGTCACAAGTCTCCCCACTATACAAGGAGGATATGAATCCATTTTGGTAGTAGTGCACTTGCTTACCAAAGTAGCTCATCTTATACCAGCAAAGAAGACCTTCAAAAAGTCAATATTAGGTAATTTGGGAAAAATCTCACATTTTGGGAATCAATTGCTCCATATAGTTTTGGACATATCTTAAACATACTAACTCCAAATTTGTCGGAGATCATAGATTTCGATTCTACTCTTCTCAAGATCTTTCCAATGATATGTCACATAAGGGGGTTTTGACAAAATTTTGGACAAGTTCACCATGCTCCCATTTTTCAAATGGGAATGGGATTTTTTCCAAATTATCTAATATGGTGTTCAAAGCTTCTGATGTTGCTCAATTATTCATCAAGGAAGTCTTCAAAATTCATGGTCTCCCAAAGAGGATAGTAAGTGACCGGGATTTTGACTTCACTTCAAAATTCTGGCAGTCCTTATTTCAAGCCTTGAGCACTCAACTTTACTTTAGCACAACTTATCATCCAGAGACTGATGGCTAGACTGAGAGAGTCAATCAGGTAATTGAAGACATTCTCAGAGCATATTGTGGACGAGAACCAAGAAGATGGATTCAATACCTTCCTTCCTCTGGTAGAATTTGCCTACAATACATCTTATCATTAGAGCATAGGAATGTCACTTATCATCCAGAGACTGATGGCTAGACTGAGAGAGTCAATCAGGTAATTGAAGACATTCTCAGAGCATATTGTGGACGAGAACCAAGAAGATGGATTCAATACCTTCCTTCCTCTGGTAGAATTTGCCTACAATACATCTTATCATTAGAGCATAGGAATGTCACCATTCAAAGCACTGTATGGGCAAGATTTCTTATCTTCTCTAAATTTCTCTAATCCGACCATAAGAGTTGAGGCATCCAAGAAAATGCTCTAAGAGATGGAGGAATAGACCAAGGCAATCCAAAAGGATATTAAAGCTGCTCAAGATCGGCAAAAGCATTATGTTGACACCAAGAGGTCTAAAAGGATCTTCAAGAAAGGAGAGAAAGTTCTTCTATGAGTGCAACCCAAACATAGTTCTCTGTCACTTGGGAAATATAAGAAGCTCAGCCTAAGGTATTGTGGTCCCTATACAGTTATCAAGTGTCTAGTTATCAACTTTCTCTCCTTCAAGGAAGGAGAGAAAGTTCTTCTATGAGTGCAACCCAAACATAGTTCTCTGTCACTTGGAAAATATAAGAAGCTCAGCCTAAGGTATTGTGGTCCCTATACAGTTATCAAGTGTCTAGGTAAAAGTGCCTATAAACTCCAACTCCCAACCCATATCAAAGTCCAAAATGTATTTCATGTAAGTTTGTTAAAGCCTTATGTACCCAGTCTTGATCATATTCTTGATGATGACCAAGTTGTAATCCCTACTCAAGGAATCCTTGAATTAGAGCCTAGTAGGATCATAGATTCTAGAGAAAGGCAACTCCATAATAGAACTCTTGTAGAACATCTAGTACAATGGAAAGACTACCCTGAAGAGGATGCAACTTGGGAAGATGAAGCTACACTCTTAAAGGATTACCCCCAATTCATGTGACGAGATGAGGACATCTCGATTTCTTTAAGGGGGGAAGGATGTAACATGCCAATCTTCATTAATTAAAAAATATCCCTGTAAATAATAGATGAATTTATGAGTTTTTATGGTGTAAAAATCAGTGATGTAAGATTCCTCCTCAGTCTAAATAATGAATAAGCTTTTACCTCAATCCCCTATAATCATTCCCTATTTCAGAATGTAAGAAAATATTATTTTTGCCTAGAGAGAAGAAAAATGCTAGAGAGAGGTAGTTCAATATTGAGATAATTTTGGATATAAAAATTCTCCTAATGTCTAAAATATAATTCCCTGAAAAAAAAATCAAAATAAATTCTCTAATGTGAGTTAGGAATCAATTAAAAATATGTATTAAAGACCTTAGCCTAAGGGTCCAAATTTTCAGAATTTTTTAGATTATGGTCCAATTAAGGTTCCTATGGGCCAATAGGATTAATCCAAGTGTTGGGATGAGATAAATCCAAAGAAGAAAAGAAAATACCTAAAAATGAATAAATGCTCACATAAGATGAAGAGTTGACTGAGTACAAGGTTTATTAGTTAAAAATTAATAGACATTAGTAAAAAAATGAGATATTTAGAGAAAATGATGCATTTTTGACACCTCAGTAATAAGGAGAGAATGCTTGATCAAGGAGGCACCTTTTCTCTCATGTGATTACTTGAGTTTATTAATACAAAAAAATGGGATATTTTTCCCTCCTCTCTCCTGGACCAAACTGGATCAACAAAAGGGAGCCAAACTGGTCCAAATATTATCCAAATTGAGTCAAACTCAAGCTGGAAAATTCTAGAACCCAGTTGGAATTTGTTAGAGGTCTCCCTCACATATAAATAGACCCTCATTCCTTTGTTTTCTCATCTTTGAGCTATACCATGCCAGTATTACATTAAAATAATCATATTTTCTATTATCCCTTAATTTTCCTCTACTTTTGGGGAGCTTGGAGCTTCTCTCTCTCTTCAACAACTCTTGGAGTCTCTCTTCTCTTCTTGCTAACTAATTGATTGGTTGGGGGCTTCACTACTAGAGAAAGAATCAAGCCAATCCTAGAGGTAAGAATGGATTTTATGGTTTTTTTTAATTTCCTAAATGACTTTCTTCTTCTCAACCCCTTTCAAGCTTGAGAAGCTTTCAAAATGATTATTTTAATTCAAATCAAGCTTTCCCTAAAAATATTAATGTTTAATTAAGAAAAAGTTAATCTTTATGCTTATTTGTAATGCTTTCTTTTAAGCAAATCTCTCCCTCAAAAAGAATAGTCATCTCTATGGTTAATTCTTTAACAAAATAATATTTCTCAAAGATAATCTTTTATTCCAAAACCAAACTCTAGGCTTGATGAGTTAGAGATTAAGAAAATGATATTTTCATGATTTTTGTGCTATTAAAATAATTAAAATAATGGTTAATTTTTTAGATTGTTTATGAGTAGTTAAAAAAACTACTTCAATTCATTCTGAATGAGAAAAGGATTATCCTAGTAAATTGAAAAAAAGAGGAATATTGAATTTATCTTATCTAGTGGGATAATCATAATTATGGTTAAAATTATGATTTAAATTCATAGTTTAAATTTAAGCTTAAAAGTATAACTTCTATCATATTTTTATTACAAGTTTTTATTCTTAGAGAAAAATTAAGAATTATCAGTAATAGCAAAGCGAAGCTATGGTAATTTATTCTTAAAAAATACATATCTTATTTTTATGCATAATACTAAAAGAGTAACTCATACCATATTGTAGGTTTACAAATTGAAAGCAAAAAGAATGATTTTGACCATATTTAGGAAAGAATACTTTTTTGTATTTAGGCATAATTATTTAATTAAGAAAAAGAGAAATTTGTGATAAATTTATTTTATGCATAAGATTTTTTAAAAATGATAAAAGAGGAATTCCCATGACATTTGGAATTCAATCATTTAAATGCAAATAGAGGAATTTTTGGCATATTCTTAAAAATGGATATTTGTATCTAAACTTTGGATTGGTTAAGTGGAACCCAAATGTTCACAAAGATAGATCTCAAATCCGGGTACCACAAGATCAGAATCAAAGAACAGGACATCCCAAAGACAACATTCAACACTCGCTATGGACATTATGAGTTCACAGTCATGCCGTTTGGATTGACTAATGTCCCGACGACATTTAATCATCATATGCAGGATATTCTCAGAGAATACTTGGATGATTTTGTTCTTGTCTTCTTTGATGACATCTTGGTATACTCAAAGAGTGCAGCAGATCATGAAGATCATGTACACAAGGTCCTAGAAATCCTAAGGAAGCACCAACTCTTTGCAAAAAAGAGCAAGTGTTCTTTCTCTGTTGACCAGGTGGAATACTTGGGATTCATAGTGTCTAAAGATGGGATTTCTCCTAACCTCGCAAAGATCCAAGCAGTCATAGATTGGCCGAAACCCAAGATGGTAAAGGAAGTCAGAGGATTCCTACTAGGATTAATCGGATGGTATAGAATCTTTATACCCAGGTATGCTAAGATAGCATCCCCTTTAACTAACCTTCTCAAGAAGAGTACCCTACTTCAGTGGACTGCTATGTGTGTCAGAGTGCCTTTGATAAGCTGAAGACAGCCTTAGTAACCAACCCTATCCTTAAATTGCCAGATTTTACCTAACCTTTTGAGGTAGTTACTGATGCCAGTGGTTTTGCCTTAGGCAGTGCTCTTATATGTAGGAAGGTCATGCAATGGCCTATGAATCCAAAAAGCTCAGAACACATGAAAGAAATTATGCCATCCATGACTTGGAGTTACTCTCAGTAGCTTATGCTCTGAAGTGGTGGTGGAGAGATTATCTTTTGGGACCAAGGTTCACCTTGATGACAGATCATCAAAGTCTAAAGTGGATCTTTACCCAAAGGGATCCATATGATATCTCATTTCATCCACATCTCATCTCATTCATCCACATCCATCCAATCGTTTACATGTACGACCACTCACATCTATCCATACATTCATATCTATCACTTCACATACACATATCTTCATGTCACATCACATTCTTTCACATACACATTCACATCCATTCTTCACATACACATTCACATCCATTCTTTCACATACTCATCCACATCCATTCTTCACATACACATTCGCATCCATTCTTCACATACACATTCACATCCATTCTTCACATACACATCCACATCCATTTTTCACATACACATACACATTCACATTAATTCTTCACATATACATCCATATCCATTCTTCACATACACATTCACATCCATTCTTCACATACACATTCACATCCATTCTTCACATACACATACACATCCATATCCATTCTTCATTCACATCTATCTGATTCACATCACATCTCATCACATCTATTCACATAACATTACATCCATCCATTCATTCACATCTATCTGATTCACATCGCATCTCATCACATCTATTCATATCACATCTCATTTCTATGCAAGTTTTAAGTTTGATTTTCTTTTGAATACAAGGAGTACTTCTTGAATCGTATTTCTTGAATCAGTATCCCCAAAACTTCTTGATCGAAGTTCTGAATTTCATACCAGAATTCCTCAAATTTTATAACCTTGATCCACAGATCAATTTGAAGGGTCTCAAACTTAGTTTCATATTTGGCAGGAGTTTTGAGTGTATTTTTCTAAATTGGTCACATTTTCTTTCCTCAAAACTGACGATGAGGAAAGATTTTGGTCTTGGTCATAGTCTGATTCAAGGTTCAAGTCGGATAAGATTTTTCTCGATCTATCTTTCGTTTGATAATTCAGTTACTATTTTACTGAATTTCTTTCTTTGAATATTCACTTAACTGATTTCTAAATTAGTTACAAACTCCAATGAGGAATAGATTAGTCATTTATTTGAATATTTTGATCTCGATAGATTTCCTGAATTCTCTTTTTACAATCCGTGTGGATATAGAACCATAGAAATTTCTCTCTTAGAGTATTTAATTATTCATTTATCAAATGCTCTTAGAATTTAAACATAGAATTTAAGAGAATTCTAATTTATCAAATACTCTTAGAATTTAAACATAGAATTTAAGAGAATTCTAATTTTGATATAAAAATTCTTTATGCATAAAAATTAACTTCAATGGGAATAACTCTTTTATAAAAAAACTCCTTTTATGTATAGAATCAAATTCAATACAAATAATAATTTTAAAAGACTCAATTCTGTTATGGTATGATAGATGAAGTAAATCCTGGATAAAAATTGTTCTATTGAAAAGAATCAAAGATGTGCCTCTCTCAATGAGGGAAAAAGCATTGGTCCCTATGGTCCAAGTGCAAGTCTTTTCCTTGATCTAACTATGGGAACTTACGGGTTCGGTCAGATCAGTTCAGTTAGTTAAGACTCTTGACAAAGGAAATACTAAAAAAATGAATTTTTGACACCTCAGAGTGGGGATTCCCCCTCATGAAGGAGGCGCCTATTTCACATGTATGGTGGAGTTTTAAATTCCCAAAAATTGAGATATTTCATCTCTCCTCTCTCCTAATTCAAGTCTAGTTCCAAAAAGTAAGCTAAACTGACCCAAAAATGGTCAAAAATTGACCAAACTGATCTGGAAAATTCTAGAATCAGTTTGCTTGGTTAGAAGCTCACTTTTTCTTATAAATAGAAGCCTCCCCGTTTGTTGAAGCCTCCCAAGATGAGAGCCAAAAACTGTGAATTTCTTAATAATTCATTAGTTTTTGACCTTTCCCTCTTCTAAAGAATTGGTGGCCACTCTTGTTGCAAACAAGAGTAGATCCCTCAAACCATCAAGCCAAAGGAAAGCTCCCAGAATTTCATGTAAGTTAGAAATCCTACTTTTTCTTATTCTTTTAATGGTTTTCTAATTTTTGTTATCTTTAAAATGATAATATGATGCTATGCCTTGCTAGAAAGGCTTTCCCTCCCTCTCATTCTTAAATTCAGCCCTTTTTTATCCTAATTCAGTAATCAAATTGTTTGAATTCAACTTTTCATATTGTTTCTCTTTTAAAAGTGGAATTTGATTAGCTTAGGATGCTTTAAACCAATTGGGGATAATTTTTAAGTAAATTTGATTAGCTTAGGATACTTTAAACCAATTGGGGATAATTTGATTAGCTTAGGATGCTTTAAAGCAATTGGGGATAATTTTTAAGTAAATTAAGAGTAAATTAAGAATAGGAAAATTTGAAAAATGGTCAGCCATACAGAGGAGGTTATGGTAAAATTTTCTTAAATTTTGTGAATTAAGTATTACCTTTTATTATTCAAAAAGAGTAATCCCCATCGTTTGTGTATTCTAAAAGTGTTATTTTCATTCTATGCATAGAAAAATGCATAGTAGAAATATTTTTATTTCTATTAGATTTAAATTCTATGCATAGAAGGATGCATATTGGTTAATTTTTATTATAAAAGAGTGATTTTCATTAGATTTAAATTCTATGCATAGAAGGATGCATATTGGTTAATTTTTTATTATAAAAGAGTGATTTTTCATTAGAATTGAATTCTATGTATAGAAAGATGCACATTGGATAAATTTTTTATTATAAAAGTGTTACTTTCATCCATAAAGATTTTTATGCATAAAATGATGCATAAAAGAATTTTTTTCATTTTAAAAGTGTTACTTTCATCATTATTAATTTTTATGCATAAAATGATGCATATAAGAATTTTTTTATTATAAAAGTGTTACTTTCATCAATATTGATTTTTATGCATAAATAGATGCATAAAAGAATTTTTATTATTATAAAAGTGTTACTTTCATCAATATTGATTTTAATGCATAAATAGATGCATAAAAGAAATTTTTTTATTATCAAAGTGTTACTTTCATCAATATTGATTTTTATGCATAAATAGATGCATAAAAGATTTTTTTTATTATAAAAGTATTACTTTCATCAATATTGATTTTTATGCATAAAAGAATTTTTTTATTATAAAAGTGTTACTTTCATCAAAATTGATTTTTATGCATAAATAGATGCATAAAAGAATTTTTTTTATTATAAAAGTGTTACTTTCACCAATATTGATTTTTATGCATAAATAGATGCATAAAAGAATTTTTTTAATTATAAAAGTGTTACTTTCATCAATATTGATTTTTATGCATAAATAGAGAAATTTTTTAATATAAAAGTGTTACTTTCATCAATATTGATTTTTATTCATAAATAGATGCATAAAAGAAATTTTTTATTATAAAAGTGTTACTTTCATCAAAATGGATTTCTATGCATAAATAGATGCATAAAAGAAATTTTTATTATAAAAGTGTTAATTTCATGAAAATTAATTTTTATGCATAAATAGATGTATAAAAGATTTTTTAAATTATAAAAGTGTTACTTTCATCAATATTGATTTTTATGCATAAATAGATGCATAAAATAAAATTTTTTATTATAAAAGTGTTACTTTCATCAAAATGGATTTTTATGCATAAAAGAAATTTTTTATTATAAAAGTGTTAGTTTCATCAAAATTGATTTTTATGCATAAATAGATGCATAAAAGGATGTTCTTTTATATAAAAGTGTTATTTCCATAGAAGTTGGATTTTATGCATAAATAGATGCATACATAATTTTTTTATATCAAAATGAGAGTTCTCTTTAATCATTGTTTAAATCCCGTGAATATTGGTAAATGAATAAGTAAATACTCTATGAAGGAAAATTCTATTGTTTCATATTCTCTAGGATGGTAATGAGAAAATTCAGAAGATCTCGAAGTCATAATTTTAGATAAATGATTAATTTATTCCTCATAGGAATACGTGTTTAGTTTTGAATTCAATTAAGCAAAATACTCAATGAATGAAATTCAGTAAAGTAGTAATTGAAATATTACCCTTCGAGAAAGATAGTTCAGGGAGGAGAACCTTTCCATACTCGAACCCTGAATCAGACTATGACCTCGACTTAATCTCCTTCGTCAGTTTCAAGAAAAGACAATGTGATCAGTTCAGTAATCTACTCTCAAATCACCCACCGAATCTGAAACTAAGTTGAGACCTTTGATTTTGATATGAGGATCAAGATTACAGAATTCGAGGAATTCTTCTTGGGGATCCAGACCTGTGATCTAGAAGTCTTGGGATATGGAATTAAGATATACTCATTGTATTCAAAAGAAAATCAAAACTGAAAACTTGCATAGAAACCTTGTTTTCTTAAAGGACTGTCTTACGCGAGAATGCTAGAGGGAGCATGTTCAAAGGACGGCTCATGTGGTAAAAACTTGCCCAGGTCTTGACCAGCCTGGGTATGGTGTAAAATGGTGTGCTTCCGGTACGATGGACGAGGGCCGACAAAGCGGTCCCTGAGTGAAGTCAGGACACCTAAGGAGGATCCTGGAGGGTTCTAACCAGGCGATGCACAGGCTCGCGGTGCTTACAACACCCATGCGTATGTCGTGAAAGATATATATATATGTATGATGATGAGAAAATTATTGTAATCTATTACTGGATCTCATTGCTGACCTGCTGGTCTCAACAGAGAGTCCAGAGTGATACTGTTTTGTGAGAAACAAGGATTGAATGGAAATTTTGAGTTATGACATCTGTAACCAATAATTGTTTGTCAATGGATTGTTTTATAAATTAAAGTTTAAAGAGGAGTGTGTGCGTATCTGTATTCTAAAGCAAAAGTTAAGAAAGGCATCAATTATGGGTGGGTGAGTACTTGTTTGGTTCTACCAATTCCAGTGGAATACGCTTAGAACTCGAATAGTTAAATAATAACCTGAAGACTTCTCAAATGAATAGATAAATGGCTGTGCCTAATTCAATTAGGAAAAAAGCGTTGATTCCTTCAAGTTAAGTCTGTAATAGTTTCCCTTCTATCTGGTTTATTCAGATGAAGGTTAGTTCAGTATCTTGACCTCGTTAGAAAAATTCAATAAGAAATTAGGTGGAATCGTCCCCATTTTTCGGGCATGGGAAATTTTCCCAGTTTCGGTTTTCGGAATGACCACCAGCTTAGTCTTGTGCCCGGACATTCGAGGGCGAGGCCTCGAGTGGGAAACCCTGCCCCGCGCAAGAGGGAGCTGCTTCCGCTGCTAGAATCGGGAATCCGGTGTGCGGAGGGGACAGTGGGATCTCACAGATACTATAAATCCCAAGTATTGGACATGGTCAGCAGAGAAAGTGCACTTGCTCTTATATTTACAAAAAGTTGGTGCTTCCTTAGGATCTCGAGGACTTTACGCACATGATCTTCATGATCTTCTGCACTCTTGGAGTATACCAGGATGTCATTGAAGAAGACAAGAACAAATTCATCCAAGTATTCTCTGAGAATGTCCTGCATCAGGCAATTAAATGTTGCTTGGGTATTTGTTAATCTGAACGGCATGACCGTAAATTCATAATGCCCATATCGAGTATTGATGGCTGTCTTGGGGATATCTTAATTCTAATCTGGTAATATCCAAATTTGAGATCTATCTTTGTGAACATTTGTGTTCCACTTAACCGATCCAAAAGTTTATCAATCTTAGGGATAGGATATTTATTTTTGACTATTAACTGATTTAATCCTCTGTAATCAATCCAGAGTTTTAACATTCCATCTTTCTTTTTCTGAAAGAGAACAGGCGCACCCCAAGGTGAAACACTGGGTCTTATGAATCCTTGCTCTAGTAGTTATCTTAACTGCTCCTTTAGTTCTATGGCTTCTGAGAACAGCATTTTGTATGCACGCTGGGATATTGGCTGAGCTCCGGGGGCTAGCTCTATCTCATGATCTACTTCATGAGTCGTAGGCATCTTAGTCAGCTCTTCTGGGAATGCATCAACGTACTCACTTAGCCACTCTGGTTCCTTAGCCATGCATTTTCTGTCTAGTGGACTCATTTTAACAACATAGACATCTTGCTTCTTTCTGAGTCCCTTCAGAAACTTAGAAGCTTTGACTAATTACAGAACTGGGGATCCGAAAATTCCAATTCCTTGAACTTGATTCCCATGAAGGTCGAGGAAAGAGATGGTTCCATTGTGATAGTGAATGTCAGCTTGATTCTTATGGAACCAGTGCATTCCAAGGATTCGGTTCATAGATTCCCAAGGGTAAGACTCTGAACTGGCAGTCCGTTTCATTCCCATCTAGATTAAACTGAATACGGTCTATTTCATGGTGTGTGAAAAGAATCTTCCCACTGGCCAATTCTACTTACATAGGTTTCCCTGTTTTCTGATCTAAGACTAACTTACGCAAGCATCTAGGGGAAATAAAATAATGTGCACTGCCTGAATCAATCAAAAGCTTAAAGTGCTTACCCTTGTACTCTGCTGGAGTTTGAAGGACTGAGAAGCTGACGATTCGGGTGCCATATAGTTTTTCAAGGTATGGATGATCTAGTATGGACCTAGTCACAAACCTTGTCTGACAATGGGCAACAGGAGATGGGTGTAAAAACTATCACCCAAGATGGCGATGCAACAAGAAGGATATAGAGAAAAGATTTCTCAAATCAATAGAAAAAAGGTCATTCATACACATTATGTGAGATCCCTACCCCCTCCGGGGCTCCTGCCGCCGCCGGCGACGAAAGCAGCGTCAGCCTCCCGCACGGGGCAGGGATCCACACTTGGGTCCTCGCCCGAGCCGATGTCCGAATGAGAGGCTAGCCTGGGTGGTTCGGAAAGACTCCCCTTGCTCGTCGGAAGGCACGGGCGATTCCGCCATGGGAAAATATTATAACGGGGAATTATTCTAACGAGTCCAAATCTTAACTAGTTAAACTGATCTCACTGAACTTGAAGTCACATGGTCAGATCAAGAAGAGACTTACACTTGGTCCATGGAATCACCGCTTTTTTCCTCATTTACGAGACACGACCGCTGATCCCCTCCCACAAAACAAGGTCTTCTCAGGATTTAATTTAATTAACGTAACTAATCGTATCTAGTTATTTCACAGGAATCTTCTGATCCAGCCATCTGGCCCATGGGTTAGCCAACCACCCAACCACTGTATTGGTGGGATTCCTTTATAAAGATTTGGTTGTGTTTTTGCCCGGGTACCGAGTTTCGAGGCCCCCTAGCTGGCGATTCATGCAAAAATTAAGGTAGGCATACCACATACACACCCAATATGAAATTGCCGTTTATAACAGATTTGACTGGCTTTAAAAAATCCTTCAATAGAAATCATAATATTTCTGATCATCATTTTTCAAAATTCCAAGTCCATTGTATTACAAAATGTGTCCTTTGGACTCTCCGTTGAAGACGAGTTGGCCAACCAACGAGATCCAATATCAAAATTTGGTTCCCAAAAATCTTTCCTTTTTTAGTCCATCCGAAATCTTTCTCAACATATGCATGGGTGTCCTAGCAACCGCAAGTCCGTGCATCGCCTAGTCAAAACCCTCTAGGATCCTCCTTAGGTGTCCTAGCACTTCACTCAGGGACCGCTTCGTTGGTCCTCGCCCATTGTAGCGAAAGCGTACCATTTTAACCGTACCGAGGCTGGTCAAGACCTCCACAGGCTTTGCCGCGAGCGACGGCCCTTGACGATTCCCCGCCAGCTATTCCAAAAACAAACCTCCTCTTAGCAAAACATATGCCAAATGCTTCCTCTAGCATTCTGGCGTAAAACAGTCCTTTGAATGAAAAACAAAGGTTCCAATGCAAGTAAAATTTCTAGTTTGAGATTGGTTCACAAAACCCTTTTCTCCATAATTCTCGGTTTCATAATGAGGATCCTTGATCTCTCATGAGGGTAATCTACCCATCATTTTGTCTGTCTGTCCAACTAGATTCTTGGTGAATTCGGTCAAAGGAAAAACTAGTTTAGTTTCGATAGTCTATTCTTTGTATTTGGGAACTGGAATTGGTCACCACGAAGTTTTTACTTGATTCAGATCGAGAGATGGACAAGTAGGTTTACTATCCGTCCGTCTCGCAGTCTAACCAAATTCAATCGGTTTAGTTCAACAAGGATTCCTTCCAGATAAACATCTAATTTTGGGTAAATATCAATTTAGTGATTTTACCAATTAAAATATCCAAGATATTCTTTTTGCCACATAATTTCTCGACCTTAATTCATTAGGTAGAATTATGGTGGAAATTCATCTTTTTGACCCTAAAAATTAATTCAAATCCATCTTTTCTTAAATATCATAAAAATTCTTCTTTTAACTAAATACCAATTACCTATTTTTTTAATAAA
Source organism: Cibotium barometz (assembly GCF_041138505.1). Taxonomy (NCBI): domain Eukaryota; kingdom Viridiplantae; phylum Streptophyta; class Polypodiopsida; order Cyatheales; family Cibotiaceae; genus Cibotium; species Cibotium barometz. Next base: position 12,541,247 of record NC_141052.1, on the reverse strand, counting down.
CTTAAAATCCCTCTTTTTCTCATTTAATGAGTGTAATCCATTTATCACTGGGAACTCATCTTTTACCATAAATTAAATGTATCTAAAATTCTCTTAAAAATTACATAAAAATATATCCATTAATTCCATTAAACTAGAAATTCCACTTTTCTCATTCAAATGATTGAATTCCAAATATGGTGGGAATTCCTCTTTCATCATTTAAATTTATCTATGCAAAAAGATAAATTTAACTAAATTTTCTCTTAAAAATTAAATAAAAAACTCCATTAAATCCTTTAGACTAGAAACTCCACTTTTCTCAGTTAAATGGTTGAATTTCAATTATGGTGGGAATTCCTCTTTCATCATTTAAATTTATCTATGCAAAAAAAAACTAAATTTTTACTTAAAAATTAAATAAAAATCTCCATTAATTTCTTAACACTAGAAATTCCATTTTCTCATTTAAATGGTTGAATTACAATTATGGTGGGAATTCCTCTTTTATCATTTAAATTTATCTATGTAAAAAGATAAATTTAACTAAATTTTATCTTTAATTTTTAAATAAAATATCCATTATTTTGGTATTTCAAATTTTTCTCTTTCCTCATTGGAATACATGGATTTCTATTGTCATGGGAATTTCTCTTTTATCATAAAAATGAATTACTAGAAATTCTTCTTTTTTCTAATTAACTATTTATGCATAAACATTAAAATTAATTTTTCCATGGTTATGATGAGAATTATTCAATTAATCTAGGATGATTAATCCTAGAATATGGTAGGAAGTCCTCTTTTCATATTATGAATGAAAATGATTTATGTGTCAATTTTTTAAAAATTTTACCATAGCTTCGCTGTTATTACTGATAATTTTTAATAATTCTGAAAGCATAAAGTTTAGTAATACAATATCATAGAATAACTATTATTTGCATCAATATCCAATTATGGACTTGATTCCTAAGTTTTTCATAAATTAAATAGCATAAAAGCATTAAAAAGCCACTTCTTTGGCCTCTAATTTGACAAACATAGAAATTACTTTTAGATTTGAGAATTGCTTCATGAGAAGCATCATTTGAATATAGAATAGGTCATAGGAATGACCATTCTTTGGGGAAGAGAGAGATATGCTTAAAAAATATTTTAATTTAAGCATAAATGTGAAATTTATTAGATTTATCACTAAAATTCATTTGAGAGTTCCAATTGCATTAAAGAGCCATTCAATTGAATGCTTCTCAAGCTTGAGAGGGGTTGAGAAGTGAGAAACATTTTGAGATTAAGAAAAAAGACCATAAACCACACTTTATCTCTTAATTTGCTTGATTCTTTAGTCAATGGAGAGGCCCCCAACCAATCCATTGGTTTGATATGTTGATGAAGACTCCAAGGAAGGTTGAAGAGAGAGAGAAGCTCCAATCTCTTCAATTTTAGAGGATAATAGAAAATAATCTTATCTTAGAGTAATACCGACATAGTTTAGTTCACAAATGAGAATACAAAAGAAGGAGGGTCTATTTATAGGTGAGGGAGGCCACTAACTGAGTCCAACTAAGTTCTAGAATTTTCCAGCTTCAGTTTGACTGAATTTGGACAAGATTTGGACCAGTTTGGCTCCCTTTTTTATTTGGTTTGATCCAGAAGAGAGGAGAGATAAAAATATCTTATTATTTTTTAGTTTAAAACTCCTCCACACATGTGAAATAGGCACCTCCTTGAAGGTCCCCCTTTTCCTTACCAAGGTGTCAAAAAATGAATGATTACTCCAAAATATCTCATTTTTTTAGTAATATTTCATAATTTTTAACTAATAAATCTTGTACTCAGTCAACTCTTCATCTTATGTGGGCATTTACTCATTTTTGGGTTTTTTTAATTCATTGAATTTATCTCATCCCAACACTTGGATTAATCTTATTGGTCCATAGGAACCTTAATTGGACCATAATTTAAAATTTTCAAAAAATCTAGACCCTTAGGCTAAGGTCTTCTAAATCATTTTTAATTAACTCCAATTGCACCTTGGAAAACTTATTTTGATTTTTTATTTTAGGAAAATATATTTTTGATATTTGTAAAATTTATATATCCAAAAATATCTCAATATTGATTTACCACTCTCTAGAAATTTTTATCTCACTAGGCAAAACAAGGGAAAAAAATATTTTCTTGTATTCAAAAACAGGGAATGATTACAGGGTAATGAAGTAAAGGCTTATTCATTATTTAGGCTGAGGAGTAATCTTCCACATTCATAGCATAAGGTAATACCCTAGCATGTAGAGTAGGTAACCCTCGAGTGTATTGATACGTAGTAGATATTCAAGCTTGTAGCTTCTTTGTTACCACATGCTTTCACACTATAAAAAAACCCTACTGGCTTCAATACACTGGCTTCACCAGTGTATTGATATGTGGGTCAATGTGTGGAAGGTTATAGCTTTTATGCCCATGTTCAACAAACCCTACTGGCTTCACCATAGCGTATTCATATGTGGTCGATGTGGATGCTTGTAGTTTCTATGCCACCACATGCTTTAGATGCATATAGATACATAGTATGTACCTATACAAGGAAGTGTCCCTATAGTGGCCTACTCTAAAATGCCACCAACAACTGAGCCAGCTACTTATCAAGTTTTGCAATGCTCTTATCTGCACCTTTACCAGTTGTCCACACCAAGCACATATTTTTTTAAATCGTATAAGAGCATCATCTTTTGTCTTACGTGTCCTCCACTTTTCACACATTGCGATGTGTGCCTCTCTGTACTGCGAGAAAATATATTTATTTGTATGGACATTAAGACTATCTTTCCAATTAAAAAAGCATTAGAATTCTTTTCCAACCATCATTTCACCACTATTGTAAACCCTACAAATAGCATTTCAAATAGCTCTAGCTTCAATTAAAAAAGCATTAGAATTCTTTTCCAACCATCATTTCACCACTATTGTAAACCCTACAAATAGCATTTCAAATAGCTCTAGCTTCATCAGCCACCATGAATCCAAAAAAATGCACGCTTCCCTCGATGCTCAAACATAGCCAAATTTATATTCTCCTATAGTAAGATCTGTGCCTCTTCATCTTCTTCCTTGAATTCACATGTGGCTATTAATAACTCTTGGATGCTGAAAAAATAACTAAATTGATAAGTTAAACTTTTGACCACTATAAGTAAACTTTTCATCAATGATGGTTTACCAATAAGCGAAAACTACTCACTATAGGGGTCGTACAGATATGCAACCATTGTGTGCAATCCCTCAATTATATGAACATGATTTCTAGATGTTTGTCTCCATTCTCACTGAGGCTTGGTCTCGCTGATTGATTTAGGGAGATCTGATTTTGAATTGGGTCTTATCTTGGGTAGTGTACCTGTTTCACTTAATGTTGTAGAGTTCTCTTCTTGGGTTGGACCCTTATTGGCCTCATCCCTTTTTGTGGCTAAATTGGTTGTAGTGTTTTGGTTGACTGGTGTGGTCACTGTGAGGCTTGTGCCTTGGAGGCTATGCTGCTGCAAGATTTCATGACTTGGGTAGCCATATCTGTGTGTTTCTTTCATAGTAACTTTGTGCTTTCAATCGTGTTTTGGGAACCCAATAGCACTTGACATGAGGCTGCTGGGTCAGAGACTTTTGTTGTGGAGGGGAATTCTGGCCCTTATATGTTTTAGCAATTGCCTCATCCTCCTTGAACACTTATGATACCTCAAGTGTGGGAAGGCATTGTGGCATAGTGGCATTGTGGTTGATTATGCTCGGTCAGAGACTTTTGTTGTGGAGGGGAATTCTGGCCCTTATATGTTTTAGCAATTGCCTCATCCTCCTTGAACACTTGTGATACCTCAAGTGCGGGAAGGCATAGTGGCATTGTGGTTGATTATGGTGGTGGCTCAATTTTGAAATTATAGATAGTTGATATGGTACTCCCAATGGTAATGTGTATTTGCAGTTTCTTGCTGTCAAGTTAGTAGTCCTTTTCTCCCAATCGACTTCACAATTCACGGCAAAGATCCAGCTCTTCCTGAGCAAAGTCCTCAAGTGCAATGGTGGACACTTGATTGTATCCTAAGAACCCTTACAAGAAATTGTAAGCTTTAGCTCTCCTACCACACCCATTCTAGAACATGTTCCATGTATGGCAACAGGTAATGATCTCTACTATGGGTCATCGCGTGGCACATGTAAAGCTTCTCATTTTTCTTTGGTACAACCATAATTGGTGATACCCAGTTTGTGTGTTCCTCCTTTACAATTGCTAAATATTTTGGATTCATTTGGTATGGGTGTTGCTTTGACTGGCCTGGAACCTTCCATGAAAGGGATGGTATGCTGCACCACTTCTGGAGGCACTCCCTTCATGTCCTTATAACTCCAAGTAAAGCAATCCTTAAACTCCTTTAACATAGTTATCAATGAATCTTCTTCTTGCAGAGTGAGATCCGTGGCAATGAAAAAAGGTTTGGGTTCCTTGCCTATCTATTTAATATTTACTTCTTTCACATCTACAAGTCCATCATATGAGGATCTGGTTTGATCGCCTTTTGAGTGTTGTGCCTTTAGGTGAATTAACTTCCTCTCATCAACATCAAGAACTTGGATAACCTTTGGCTCCTATGGAGTTAGTAACATTACTTTCCTTAATTCATTTCCCAAATTCTTAGAAAATTCCTCACAAACTTCAATAGCTTACGTATCTTAGCCATTGTGCCGTGGGGTGGATCTTCTTCTTAGAATCTTGCTAGCAATTTGCTCAATAATGTTTCTTCTTCAACCATTTCCAAAATTTCAACCTTGCAGCAGCTGAAATCAAGGCTTCTTTCTCTTCACCAGATTTAGTTCCCTACGCGTCTGAAGAGCTCTCCTCAGCTTAGTTCATTACTGAGGGTCTCAATATTCGTATTGTTGGGGTCTCATCAAGTTCTACAAAATTTGTCCTAGTCTTCCTCCATGACATCTATCGTGGCTAATATATGTATCCAATTCTCGAAAAAATCATCATTCGGAAGAGAAGCATATAAGATGTTCTCTTCTTGTGATTATTCTAGTGGTTCATGGGGGTTGAGCATAGTTGTGCAACAAAGTAGTTCAATTTGTAGTTTCTCAATCGTTCCCAAACAGCCCCCCCCATCCATGGAATGCATCGTCCAGGTTTGCACATCCACTCTTAGGATTTTTGAATGCTTTCATATATAGATGTGAGGTCTATGGCCCAATCACGTACAATTTGGGAATTCTCATAAAAGGCCTTCCAAGAATCACATCATATGAATCTTCATGTCCAGTAAACTTCATTACTGCAAACGTATGGCAATATTGGAAGGAGAAGACTTTTATCTTCAAATTCTACAGAACTCCCATGGGTCATGCATGACATGGTACCATCTTCACAATGAGGTTTGTCTTCTCTAAAGATGGCTTCCCCCATTTCTCCCAACATTGTTTTGTGATGATGCTCACTGTAGCTCCTAAAGAGAATGTGGGGGAGAGGGAGAGCTTCAAACCCTAGCAAGCAAACACACACACACACAAGAGAGAGCAAGATACACGAGAGAGATGGATGGCTGAATTTTCTTCTATCTTCTTCTTCTCTACTCAACCAACATAACATAAAGATAAGAGTACACACTATATGGGTTAGTACTCAACTACTACAACATACAAGGGTTGGTCCATAATGTGAACCTAGCTAAATGAGCTGGCGCTATAACTATGCCAGTCTCTAGTAATCCAAAATGGTTTGTCACACATAGCCTGTCATCCCACTGGCCGCATATCACCCATAGCCTGTCATCCCACTGGCCGCATATCACCCATAATCTCACCAACCATAATCTCTAGTAATCCAAAATGGTTGTTACACATAGCCTGTCATCCCACTGGCCGCATATCACCCATAATCTCACCAACCATACCAGTGGTGTGGATGCATAAGCTATCACCCAGGTGGGTCATCAATGTCCGCCGTAGCACTAGTTGAGCTTGATATCTCAACACTCCCCTTCAAGCTCAGCTCAACACACTACACTCCAAGTAAGCTCCTAAACTTGTGGAGCTTCTCTTTGCCCAATGCCTTCATGAAGATGTCAGCCACCTGATCCTCTGTGCTGACATATACCAGATCTACATCTCCAGATAATAGAAACTTCTCCCTCACAAAGTGATAATGCACCTCAATGTGCTTTGTTCTAGCATGATATATTGGGTTACTGGCCAATTATCTACTGCTCATATTGTCACAATATATGACAACTGCCCTATCCACGAGCTCTCCCATGTCAAGTAGCTTCTACAACCAAGCTACATCACAAGCTGCCATAGAAACACCTCTGTACTCTACCTCTGTACTCGATAAGGCAATTGTTGGGTGGCTACTTCTTACTTCTCTAACTCACAGTAGCACTCCCAAATGAGAACATAAAATCACTGGTAGATAGATCTCCTGTCTACAATACTTCCAGCCCAATCAGCATCTGTGTACCCATGCAACTGTATCTCTGTACCAACTTCATAGAAAAGCTCATAATCAACTGTGGACTTTATGTACACGAGGATCCATCTAGCTGCGCATCCAAGTGTGGCTTCCTAGGGGCCTGCATAAACTGACTCACAAGTCCAACAGCATAGCTCAAGTCTGGCCCTGTAATGGTCATGTAGATTAAACTACCCAATATGCGCCTGTATTATGTAGTGGGGTCCTCCAAAAGCTCACTTGTATCTACGGAAAGCTTTGTGTTCTAATCTAATGGCACTAAAATAGGCTTACAGCCTGTCATACCATACTTGGATAACATGTCCAAGCCATACTACCTCTGTAATATAATAAAATGTCATGAGGTGATCTCACCACCTCTATGCCAAGAAATACTACAACTCACCCAAATCCTTCATCTCAAACTTCTTCTTCAAAGCATCCTGACATCATGTATGTCTGCATCACTATCACCAGTGGTAATCAAGTCGTCATCCACATAGATGACGAATAGCATGATCCCTCTATCTGTCTTTTTCACATATAGTGAAAAATTTGCATTGGATATTTGAAATCCAATGGTAACAAGATACTCCTCGATCTTGTTTGATCATGCTCTGGGTGCCTACTCTTCAAGCCATACAAGGCTTTGCGTAACCTGCACCACAAAATTTGGATGTGCATCACTCTCATAACCCGGTGGTTGCATCATGTACACTTCTTCTTGCAAATCACCATGCAAGAAAGCATTCTTTACATCCATTTGATGTAAAGACCAACCCTTCACTGTAGCCATAGCAATGACAGCTCTCACGATTACCATTCTTGCAACTAGGGCTGAACGTCTCCTCATAGTCTATGTTGTAAGTCTGTGCATAGCCCTTGGCAACCAATCTTGCCTTGTACTTGCTCACTAAACCATCAGCATTGTGCTTGACTTTATACACCCACTTACATCCAATTTCCTTCTTTTCCTTAGAAGGCAAAGGCATTATCTCCCATGTTGCATTTGTATCCAATGCTGCCATCTCCTCATCCATGGCATCTTCCCATTTCTTATTTCCAATTGCCTGCTCAAAGCAAGTGGTCTCAACCTCCTATATTGCTTTTACCATGTAAGCATAATGATGGGCTGTATATCCATCATATCTCAACCTATCAAATAGGGTATCTAACCCTCATAGACCTGCGTACACCTGGATCATTGCTAGGTGTCCTCAAAATAGCCCTGGTTCTCCTTATACGAGGAGTAACCACAGACGGAATGCCAAGCTCCTCATCAAGGCTCTGCTCAAAGCCACTAGAGTCACCATCCACATATGGGTGACCTGCACAGATCAGGGGGCACAAAAGGTTGATCTACCTTGTAAGGTTCCTCCTTAACCCCTAAAAGATGTATAAGTTCTCCTCTCAGTCCCCTGTAATCATCCCCTATTTCAGAATGTAAGAAAACATTATTTTCCTTTGTTTTTAGTCTAGAGAGAGAAAATATTCTAGAGAGAGGTGATATAATTTTGAGATATTTTTTGGATATAAAGTTATCACTTAAATTTAAGATGAATTCCTCTAAAACAGAAGTTTAAAAAGAGTTTTCTAATATGCATTAGGAATTAATTGAATATGTGCATTAGACACCTTAGCCTAAGGGTCCACATTTTCAGAAAATCATGGATTAAGGTCCAAAGAGTGTTCTAAAGGGCCAATAGGGTTAATCCAAGTGTTGGCATAAGAAAAATGCAAGAATAAAAGAAAATCCACCAAAAATGAGTAAATTCTCACATCAGATGAAGAGTTGTTGACTAGTACAGGTACTTAATAGTAAAAAAATGAGGATTTTAGTAAAAAATTAGAATTTTGACACCTCAAGAGCTCATGAAGGAGGCGCCTAGAATCTCATCATTACCTCAAATTTTTTAATAAAAAAATGAGATATTTCATCTCTCCTCTTTCAAACTAGATCAAAAAAGTGAGCCTAACTTGTCCAAAACTTGTCCAAATTGGATCAAACTGAAGCTGGAAGCCTCTAGATCCCAGTTGGACTTGGTTGGTGGCCTCCCTCTCCTATAAATAGAACCCCATTCCTTTGTGTAAGATTCCTCCTCAGCCTAAATAATGAATAAGCTTTTACCTCAATCCCCTATAATCATCCCCTATTTCAGAATGCAAGAAAATATTATTTTTCCTTGTTTTGGCCTACAGAGAAGAAATATTCTAGAGAGAGGTAATTCAATATTGAGATATTTTGGGATATAAAAATTTTCCTAATATCTAAAATATATTTCCTTGAAACACAAGTTCAAAATAAATTCTCCAATGTGCATTAGGAATCAATTAAAAATGTGTATTAAAGGCCTTAGCCTAAGGGTCCAGATTTTAAAAATTTTTGGATTATGGTCCAATTAAGGTTCCAATGAGCCAATAGGATTAATCCAAGTGTTGGGATGAGATAAATCCAAAGAATAAAAGAAAATACCCAAAAATGAGTAAATGCTCACATAAGATAAAGAGTTGACTGGGTACAAGGTTTATTAGTTAAAAATTAAGAGATATTAGTAACCAAATGAGATATTTAGGAGAAATGATGCATTTTTGACACCTCAGTAAGGAGGGGAAGCCACATCAAGTAGGTGCCTTTTTCTTCATGATTACTTGAGTTTTTTAATCCAAAAAATGGAATATTTTTCTCTCTCCTTTCTCCTGGATCGAACTGGATCAAAAAGGGAGCCAAACTGGTCCAAATCTTGTCCAAATTGAGTCAAACTGAAGCTAGAAAGCTCTAGAACCCAATTGAACTTGGTTAGTGGCCTCTGTCACTTATAAATAGACACTCTTTCCTTTGTATTCTCATCCTTGAGCTATACCATGCCAGTATTATCTTAAAATAATCAGATTTCTATTATCCCTTAATTTTTCTCTTCTCTTGGGGAGCTTGGAGCTTCTCTCTCTCTCCAATAACTCTTGAAGTTTGCTCTTCTCCTCTTGGTGACCAATTGATTGGTTGGGGGCTTCACTACATCAAGAATCAAGCTAAACTTAGAGGTAAGATTAATTTTTATGGTTTTTTTTTCAATTATCTCAATGACTTTCTTCTTCTCAACCCCTCTCAAGCTTGAGAAGCTTTCAAAATGATTTTTTTTACTCAAATCAAGCTTTTCCTAAGATTCTTGATGTTTAATTAGGGTTAAGTTAATCTTTATGCTTATTTGTAATGCTTTCCTTAAGTAAATCTCTCTTAAAAAGAGTAGTCGTCTTTATGGCTAAATCTTTAGCAAAAGAATGTTTCTCATTGATAATCTCTTATTTCAAAACTAAACTCTAGGCTTGATGAGCTAGAGATTAAGAAATTGATATTTTCATGATTTTGTGTTAGTAAAAATAATGATTATTTATTTTTAAATTATTTATGAGTAGATAAGAATTACTTTAACTTATTCTAAATGAGAAAAGGATTATCCTAGCAAATTGGGAAAAGAGGAATGCTTAATTTAGCTTAATCAAGGAAAATAATTATAATTATGCTTATAATTATGGTTAAAATTATAATATGAATACATAATTTAAATTTAAGCTTAATAGAAGAGCTTCTATCATATTTTCATTACAACCTTTTATTCTTTTATTAAAAATTTGAGAATTATCAGTAATAGCAGCGAAGCTATGGCAAATTTTTCTGAAAAAAATACATATCTTATTTTTATGCATAATGCTAAAAGAGGAACTCCTGCCATATTCTAGGTTTAGAAATTTTAAGCAAAAAGAATTATTTTTATCATATTCATGAAAGAATACTTTTTTTGTATTTAGGCATAATTATTTAATTAAGAGAAATGAGGAATTGTTGATAAATTTATTTTTATGCATAAGAATTTTTAAATGTTTAAAAGAGGAATTCCCATGACATTTGAAATTAAATCATTTAAATGCTAAAAGAAGAATTTTTAGCATATTCCAAATATGGATATTTTTATTTAATTTTTTTAAAAATAGAAATTTTCATAGTATTTAAGTAGAAAAAGGTCTAAATTAGTTTTGATGATAAAAGAGAAGTTTTCACCAAATTTCCACATAGAAAATTAGGGTATACTAATGTTGATGATTAAATTGGTGGAAAGAATATTTTAAGATATTTTTTAATGTGGATAAATCAACAAATTGATATATACCCAAAATTGGATTAGTGGAAGAAGAGTATTTTTATGAAATCCCGATATTCTTGTATAGAACTATTTTTTAATTCTATTGTAGTTAGGAAGGAAAAAAACTCATAAAGTTAGAATTTTTCTTACGATTAGAAGTTCTGTTAAAATTATCTGAAGAAAATCCTTATTAGGAATCAAAGTTAGAAGTAGACCAAATAATTTTTGGCTAGACCATGATGGTGAGAATGGCGGCCAGTAAATTACTTGCCCATCTCTCGAATCTGAATCAAGCAAAAACCTCGTGACCAATTCCAAATCTTGACACAAAGAATAGTATATCGTTGAATTAAAGTAGTTTTCCCTTAACCGAAATCACCAAGAATCAAGTTGGAAATTCAGTCAAGTGATGGGTAGATTACCTTGATGTGAGATCAATGATTCTCATTGAGAAAATCTAGATTATAGGAAAAAGGGTTTTGTGGAATCAAACTCAAACCAAGAATACTACTTGCATAGAACCTAAGTAGGATCCTAGAGGGTTCTCACTAGGTGATGCCTGCACAGGCTCGTCGTGGTGGTTGCTAGGACACCCATGCGTATGTCGAGGAAGAAGCGGATGAACTGAAGGGAATTACTTTTGTGAATTGAATTTTGATATTGGATCTCGTTGGTTGACTAGTTGGTCTTCAACAGAGAGTCCAAATGATATATTTTTGTAAAATAATGGACTCAATATTTTGGAGGATTATGATCAATAATACTATGATTTCATTGAAGGATTGTTTTAAAGACAGCTGAATATGTTAAAATGGCAATTTCATACTAGGTGTGTAAGTGGTATGACTACCTTAAATTTTGCTTTTGAAGCACCGGCTAGGGGGCCTGGGAACTCTTTTCCTCGATACCCAGGCAAAATATAACCAATTTTTTATAAAGGAATCCCACCAATATAGTGGTTTGGCAGTTGGCTCACCCATGGGCTAGGCTGGATCGGGGGATTCTTGTTGCGATACAAATAGTTACGATTAAGTTACATTAGTTAGATTAAGTCCTAGTGTTCTGTGGGATGGAATCAGCCGAGTTGTGCCTCGTTTAAAGGGAGAAAAACGTAGTGATTCTATGGACCAAGTGTAAGTCTCTTCCTTGATCTGGCCATGTGTCTTTTGGGTTCGGTTAGATTGGTTTGGTTAGTTAAGACTTTGACTCATTAGATTAATTCTTCCGTTAGATGATTTTCCTAGTGGAATCGCCTGTGCCTCTGGGCGAGGGAAGTTTTTTCGGGTTCGGTTTTGGAGGAACTGCCGGGATAGTCTCTTGTTCGAACATCCGTGGGCAAGGCCCGGAGTGTGGATCCCTGCCCCGCATGAGAGGTTGATGCTGCTTCTACCACCAGCACCCTCGGAGGGGGCATCGCAGAGGGGACGGGGGTCTTACAGCTGGTATCAGAGCTTTGTGAAAAGCTAAGAAGGAAAAACAAATTCTTATCATAAATTTATAATAAAAAACTCAGAAAGAGCATTTATGTATTGTATTTTCATTCCTTAAGCTTCATTAATGAAGACTTTTAATCAATGAATTTGGTTTTATAGATGAAAGTTTCTTGTTTATTCGGTATTCTCGATCTCACTTAGTCTCAGGATATGACTGCCTTCGCCTTCGAGCATATCGTCTCCTCTGCTACTACGACTCGAACGAGAAGATCTAGACTCGCAAACCATTTCAAGGATTTATATTTCCCAGACCCAACCAGTGGAGAGACGGCAGCACAAGTGTTTTGCAGGGCAGTATGTCCATGCCTCCTCTTGCCAGCGCATGATGCTGAGGGAGAATATCTCATTGGCCATGGTCCTGTTGAGGCTAAAAGTGATTCATGGTGTTATTTTGTACACCCCACGCCTCGAGATTTCAGACTTTCCTGCCATATCTATAGACTTCTTAGCTGCTTTATTCCAAAGAGTAAGATAGTAGCTCCTTTGGCAGTGAGGGAACATTTGTATCGGGGAATGTCTGTAGCCCCCAGTATCGCCGTCTTATGTATTTCCCGTGGAGGTTTTGACTTTCTGGAGCCGAGATGCTCTATGTACATATTGCAACCTTTATATAAATAAAGAAATGTTTTGTGGAAAATTTCTTGTTATATAAGTGATTGTTTATTATATGACGAATTGAAGAAGCAACATTTGTTCCTCGAACATATCTCATAGATCTCCAATAAGGTCGATTATCTTGTTTAAGCAATTATTTTTCTGAACCTCTTAAGTCTTAGGATCTCATTGACGAAATCAAATAGAAATTTAATAATGTATCATTTTTGGTAGAATCATGAGGTACACGAACTGTGGTCGACAGCCAAATCCTCTCATAGATGAGGAAGAACTTGACCCCGATGCTCACAAAGCCCTTCACAGAACTCAGCCAAGTCCCTTCATCAAGGGTGAAGAGGGGAGAACTTGGGCACGACTGTGGAGAAGTGGGTCAAAGTAATGGAAGAATACTTTGATGTCACCGGATACAACGAGAGGAGCAAAATGGCTCTTGCAAGGCTGAAAATAGTGGAAACAACCAGGGTGGCATGGAGAAACCATTGCGAGACCAACCATCTAGATAGGAACACCCAGTCTTGGAATGATCTCAAGGCTTATCTAAGGAAGAGATTTTGTCCCCCCGAATTTTTAGAAACCAAGAAGAATGAATTCTTAGAGTTAAACCAGGGGAGCAAAACTATTGATGAATATCACTAGGCATTTGCTCTTCTCCTCAAGTACTCACCACTGCTAGACGAAGAGAAACCCATGGCCGGGTTCATTCGGGAAATGAACGAACCTTTGGACACCCTGATCAAGAATGCCAAGCCAGTTTCCATGGTTGAAGCTATAAGGATGGTGAAGGACTTCGCCAACGCCTTTATTGTTAAAGTCCCACCAAAGCCAACTCCCTCATCCTTCAAGAGATTCCAAACACCAGGAAGTTCTTCCAACCTTTCGCCACCAAGGCTCCAATCAGATTCAAGAGATAGGACATTTCAGAAATGAAAGAAGACCTTTCCTCGAAGCTCTTTCCTAGGAACTCCGGCTCTTTCTAGAATGCATAGGGAAGAACTTCGAAGTGAGAACAGGTGTTTTGGTTGCCAAGGGATTGTGCACAAGCTCAAGGATTTCCCATCTCCTTATATGGGCCAAAGAAGCCAGGGTCCCAAAGTTCAGAGACAGACTCCTTTGTATCACTCCAATCAGGGTCCCTCGCACCAAAATCAGGGTAACCCCATAAGAGTGCCAGCTCAGCCTACAGTCTCCATGCAAAGTAGTCTCCGAAATCCCTCCCAGAATTAGGGAAACCAAAGAGCAAGAGTTCCACCTCAGACTGCACAACAGCTAGAGCCATCACTATAGTTGAAGAAGTGGAGGAAAAAAAAGGACAGATCTATGCCGTGATTGAGCATCAGGGGCAGAATCGTCAATTCTCAGTCCTCCAGACTCCAGCAGAGTACCAGGGTAAGTAATTTAAGCTTTTGATTGATTCAGGCAGTACTCATTCTTTTATTTCCCCAGGATGTCTGCGTAAGTTAGTCCTAAATCAAAAATCAGGGAAACCTATGCAAGTAGAATTGGCCACAGTGGAAAGATTCTTTTCACAGACAGACCCTATTCAGTTTAGTCTAGATGGGAACGTGATAGATTGCCAGTTCAGAGTCCTACCCTTGGGAATCTATGATGGAATCCTTGGAATGGATTGGCTCCATAAGAATACAGCGGCTGACATTCATTGTCACAATGGAACCATCTCTTTCCTTGACCTTCACGGGAATAAAGTTCAAGGAACTGGAATTTCTGGATCCCTAGTGCTGCAATTAGTCAAAGCTTCTAAAATGTTAAAGGGGCTCAAAACCTCCACTCCACCCTCTGCCATCTGCAAGCTCGCCAACCGTGATGCTTCCCGTTTTGCTGCAAGATCTTTGTCTATGGCCTTGGGTAGGAAACCAGCACTTTTAACCTTTGCAACATGTATGCGGAGTTCGGCGAGCTCGAAGAATCCATTGCCATCATGGAAAAGAACATAGATAAGAGCCGTGGCTATCCTCAACACTATCTCCCATTTGGTCCTTTGTCAGATGGCATCAATGGATAACATTGATAAAAAAATGGCTATGCCTTTTTGGGCCGTCAAATAAAGTAAACTAGGGCGAGTAAAGTAAACTACAAAAAACTAGGAAAATTTTATCTTCATAGTTTACTTCCTAGTTTAATTTATAGTTTACTAAGCGGGCATACTTTACTTCCTAGTTTACTTTGTAGTTTACATCAGGGAATGAGGGTGAATTTAGGTTTGGGACTTAGAAATTTTTTTGAACTTGAGACCTTGGATCACCATTGGAAACATCGTACCACTACACTATACCTTCAAGCAACGAAACCATGTGGTTTTAGGCCATTATATTTTATGTTTTTCACCCCTAGATTACTTGCCCTAGTTTACTTTATCCGGCTGAAAAAAGACGTCACAATTTTGATCAATGGCATCCATTGATGCCATCTAACAAGAATCTTTAAGACCCCATGAGGGAGATAGTGTTGAGGCATGGATATGGATTTGTCACTTACAAACACATGGATGGTGCCATCAATGCCCTTAAAGAACCTAGTAAGCACATCGATGGGCCGTATCAATGTTTGTTAGCTTGCCTCTGTAGGCCTTGGCTCCTCTCACCCTCCCAAGACCTGGCTAATAAGAAAGATCTATGTTGGGAGTGTCCCCATGGCCCATCAGCATCTTTGCTAAGTATGGTGATATTGAGGAAGGTCCCCTTCCCCTTCCCCTTCATAAGCAAGCAAGTAAAGCATGGAGGTTTTCCCTCTTCATCTACAAATCTCCCGAGTTTGCCAACAAACGGGGCCCTCAAAGAGCATGTTAAGAACATTGGGGAAAGCATCAGTTTTTCTAAAAAACCATAGTGGAGGGCACAAAACAAAGGGCAAATATGCATAGCCAGCCTGACATGTCTGAGCTCTAGCCATGGGTCAGCCCTATGGAAAAATAGGTCCACCACCTTCAAACATGTCATATGGAGGCGCACAATATGGTGTAGCACCTCAAGGCATGATGATGTAGGGTGTTCCCTACAATCAAAACTCTAATCCCAGCATGAATACAGGTTTGAATCTATCATTGAACCATTTCATGAACCCTAACATGCATCCCAATGTTGTGGGGCCAAGACAACAACCCATTTATTCTCTCATCCATGAACCATACTCTTGGGTCCTGAGAACGTGAGTGGATTTTATATCACATAGTCTACTAGATGGGTTCCCTCACCTTACTAAGGATGTAGATGTTTTATTGATGTTGCCATGGACATGGGCTACTTGATGCTATCCCTCACATAGTTGAGAATGATGATGATTTGTTCTTTGATGTAGATGTAGCCATGGCCAATGATGATGCACATGGGCTACTCGATGATGACCCTCATGCCATTAAGGATGATACTATTATTATGATTCCTTGGGAACCTTGGACTCATAGGGCTACAATGCCTTCCCATGCATGGGAAATACACATAAGCAAGAGGTTTTTTTAAATAAAACTAACACTAAAAGTTAAGATCAATTAACCTTGCGTGTGAATGGCAAGAACCTTGGTATTGCACCATGCTCTACTTGTTAGGAGCACGCTTGGTCTTACACTAGTGTGGTGCACTAGTTTGTGGGGAGAATGAGTTCACGGAAATCTTGCATGCCTAAATCACGTAAAAAAGAAGGTAATTAAAAATATAAAAGAGCACATTAAAAGAAGCACACATATGGCATACGACATGTTAGCTTTGATTATTGAGCTCATCTATGCCTATTTCATGGAGTACATAGAACACATCCTTTACCTCCATGGGAAACTAGGGGTGGACGACCTAATGAACATAAATGGTAAGTAATTGGCCAATTCAAATACATCAATTGTGAAATATTGTCTTGAAATATGGTGTCAATGGAAAAATGATATTAATATTTAAAGAATGAGGCATGAGAGATTGTTTAAGTATTGCCTTGAAATATGGAGTCAATGTAAAAATGATATTAATATTGAAAGAATGAGGAATGAGAGGGCCAGAGGAGATGCTTGATGAGGATACTATGGAGGCGCCTGTAAGACCGAGTGAGAAGCCATGAGGTTCAGAGGAAGCCCATGCGAGGTCTTGATTGTGTCAGTTGTAAGTCCTAAAAAAGAGGAGACGCTTGATGAGGATACTACGGAGACGCCTGTAAGACCGAGTGAGAAGCCATGGGGTTCAGAGGAAGCCCATGCGAGGTCCTGATTGTGTCACTCGTAAGTCCTAAAAAGAGGCATGAGGGCCAGAGGACGAGTCTTGCATTGAGGATTCTACCAAGAAACATGTAAGATTGAGTGATAAGGCATGAGGTACAAAGGATGCCCACTTAAAGATCCCTACTGAGTCTCCTATAAGTCCTAGATAAAAAGGCATGAAAGCTAGAGGATAAATCTCAGTGATACCTACTGAGATGCCCATAAGATCGAGTGAGAAGGCATGAGGTCGAGAGGAAAAGCTCACTAAGGTCTCTATCGAGTTGTTTGTAAGGAAAAGGAACAAACAAAATATAAAACAAAAGGAAAATTCTAGAAGCGTAAGAAAATTAAAGAGAAAAATCATGTAATGATTTCTAGAATGCAGTTACTTGTTGGGTGTTGTAATTTCAAGACCTAAGGGAGGACTCACTTTGCAGACTTCTAGAGATAAAGTTGACTTCCCGGACACATGGAACAAATTCAAGTGGCTACATCAACAGAGACGATAGCATACTTGAGTGCCCATGGACAAGATTCTTCATCGGCATATGATTGTGGATTCTTTATTGGATCGGTGGAAATCATTTTCCCACCATATCCTTGGCTAGTATCAGTTTTATGTGGTTCTACATGATTGTATTGTATGAATTGAAATGGCTTGCATTGTACCTTCTAGCATCCACGTATTCATAGATTTTCATGATGTACTTAGCATTCATAGGAGATATTACACCCCCGACTAAACAAAGGGGAAGAAATTTGTTGATGAGTGTGACCATCCCTAGAATTTTGGCATTAGATTGGGTGTGAACACCCTCTAGAATTAGTAGTATTAGCTTTCGGGATAATCAGTTGTGGTATTTAGTTATTAAAATATGAAATATCAAGAAGTGGTTACAAGAGGGCTAATGGGGAGTTAGGATCTTGTGGAGGAGGCTATGGGAGCCCAATAGTCACATGGGAATCCCAAGATTCACATGGGTATCCCAAGAGGCACATGGTTGGATGGGTATATAAAGCCCCTCTATGCAGATTGGATGCACAATATACATGATGGATATGGAATACACTATAATGTTTTGTTGTATCTTTATCTTGTATATTTTTTCTTGTTCTTGATCCATGTCTTTTAATCCATGCTCATGTGTATATGTGTACTCCATGGCTATGTCTGTTGAAGCATGTGTTTTCCGCCATGTTAGTAATAGAGGCTCTTAATGTCATGAATTGAGTAGGGTTTGTCAAGGAACTCATACCCTAGAAGTTCACTTACCCACAATGCAATAAACATGCTCATGTGTACATGTGTACTCCATGGCTATGTGTGTTGAAGCATGTATTTTCCCTCATGTTAGTATTAGAGGCTCTTAATGTCATGAATTGAGTAGGATTTGTCACTCTACTCCATGCTCATGTGTACATGTGTACTCCATGGCTATGTGTGTTGAAGCATGTGTTTTCCCCCATGTTAGCATTAGAGGATCTTAATGTCATGAATTGAGTAGGTTTTGTCAAGGAACTCATACCCTAGAAGTTCACGTACCATAATGCAATAAACATAGCCGTTGAGCTACCAAAACAATTAAGAATTTGGAGAAGTCTTGAGAAGGTATAAGAATTTGCACTAGCCAACTCAACTCATATAAATTTGTTCCAAGCTCCATGAAAGTAAGTAAAACTTCCATTTTCACCATTTCTACTAGACTCTCAAACGCCACATGTTTTGTAGTAGCCCATGCAATGGTGGGTCATTGAGGTATGTCCACCCATAGCTAGCAAAGTTACTATAGAGCTCATGCGACATGGTTCTCGACCTATGAGTAGGAGACCATTGAATAGGGACTCAAGAGGATTAGGATAGGAGAAGAAGAAGAGCCAGGAGCGGGAGAAAGAGGTTGTTACAGAGGTAAGAGTAAGGGGCCAAGAAGGATGGCATTGTCTTCTTCTTCATTCCATAATGTGGACGCAGGGTTGACTGCACATTGACTGAGGTTTCTTGAGCATTTGCAGGAGAAAAATCATCTCTTGTGAGGAGGGTAGATGCTCTAGCTAAAAAAAGACTAGCAATTCGGATCTACACTTAGCCCATAGGCTTGGACATGGCCAACTCTATCACCATTGCCCATGAGCACCACCTTCATTGCATGAGAGGCATAATTTCCATGCTTCTCTCTTTTACAACCAAAGTATGTGGGTGATCCAAAGACCTACCTACATATAGGTTATGTTGGTCTTGTAGCAAAACCGTTGTGCTCAAAGGTTATCTCTGGGGAAAAGTGATGGTGTGGTTGATCCGATTCTAGAGGTAGTAGGCAATCATAAACATCATCCTCCTAGCATGTATGTGGAACATCCTTACCATTGAGCGATCCTCTTCCATGATTTTGTTCTTCATCATTGCAACCTTGTAACAATTAACGGGTGTAGGGAACCGTATACTGGTAATGAACAAATTGAACATATTCTCCACCATTTATCAATTTAGATAATTTTGATTTTTGCACTCTAACTGATTTTCAACCCTTTGGTAGTAAACCTTGAAGTAATCTAGGAGAGTGGATTTATCTATTGAGAGAATAAATTAGGGTGTACTTGGTGAAATCATCAATGAAGGTCATAAAATATTTGGCTTTGATGAGAAAAAGAGTTCTCACTAGTCCATCAAGATCAAATTCAACTAGTGAACATTGGTCCACAAAGATCAAAATGAACTAGTTTAAAAGGTAGATTAGTCTTGGTGTTATGTAAGATTCCTCCCCCAAACCCCTTTTTGATGTCTAGTATCTTCTTCTATAATCAATCCCTCTTCAGAAATATAAAAGACTTGTTTCTAACTGTTTTAACCTAGAGAGAGAAAATATTCTAGAGAGAGAATATTCAGATTTTGAATATTTTTGGATAGAAAAATATCTCTTATAATTAAGATAAATTCCCCTGAAACAGAAATTCAAAAAGAATTTTCCAATGTGCAATTGGAATTAATTGAAAATGGGTATAAAGGACCTTAGCCTAAGGGTCTAGATTTTCAGAAATTTTTGGATTATGGTCCAATTAAGGTTCCTATGGGCCAATAGCATCAATCCAAGTGTAGGGAGGAGATAAATCCAATTTGAAAAAGAAGATACCCAAAAATGAGTAAATACTCACATAAGATGAAGAGTTGAAAATGTACAAGGTTTATTAGTAAAAAACTATGAGCAATATTAAAAATATGACATATGTAAGGAAGGGGAGTTCTTTAAAGGAGGTGCATATTTCACATGCTTGAATGAGTTTTAAACTCATAAAAATTGAGATATTTCATCTCTCCTCTCTCCTCATTCAAGTCTAGTTCCAAAAAGTTAGCTTAACTGACCTAAAAATGGTCAAATATTGACCAAACTGATTTAGAAAATTCTAGAATCAGTTTGTTTGGTTAGGAGCTCAATTTTTCCTATAAATAGAAGCCTCACCCTTGTTGAAAAATATATAGTGTTTATGCATCGTTACTCTGCCAAGAACTGTGAATTCATTTAATAATTCACTAGTTTTTGGAGCTTCCCTCTTTCTTCAATCCCCATTAGTGGCTCCATCAACATACTTAACCAATTGATTGGTTGGGGGCCTCTACCGTGAACAAAGAATCAAGCAAGTTGTAAGGTAATTAGTGAATATTGATCTTTCTATAATTTCTCAATGTTTCTCTCTTCTCAACCCCTCTCAAGCTTGAGAAGTTTAATTGGTATGGTTTTTTTTTAAATGCTATTGAAGTTTGAATAGTAGTGAAGAGTTACATAATTTAATAAATGCTATTGAAGTTAATTTTCATTTATATTTAAATTCTAATGATTCTTATGTAAATTCTCTCTCTCACTCAAGAAATGGTTATACTCATGACCCGTTCTCAATCCAAATCAAGCTTTCATAAAGCTTTTCCTTAACCCAAGATTAAGCTATGCTTGAGGCCAAATTAATGGCTTTTTTCTATGCTTTTAGTTTATGTATATTGATGATTCAATCCATTATGGATTAATAATCCAATTAGAGATCATTTTAATTATTTCCTTAATGATAAGTATTATCCCTTAGAAAAATTGAGATTTATCAGTCATAGCAGCGGAGCTATGGCAAAATTTTTATAAAAATTATGCATAAAATAATCTCATTCAAAGCATAAAAAGAGGACTTCCTACCATATTCTAGGAATTATCATCCTAGATTAATTGAAAGAATTTCATTACAATCATGGAGAAATTGAATTTTAATATTATGCATAAAGGATAAGTTTTTATATCAAAAGTGTTATTTTTACCATTTTTATTTCATGCATAGAAGTATGCAAAATGGATAAATTTTTATATCAAAAGTGTTATTTTTACCATTTTTATTTCATGCATAGAAGTATGCATAATGGATAAATTTTTATATCAAAAGTGTTATTTTTACCATTTTTATTTCATGCATAGAAGTATGCATAAAGGAAAAAATTTTATATCAAAAGTGTTACTTTTATCATTTTTAATTTTCATGCATAAAAGTATGCATAAAAGAAAATTTTTATATCAAAAGTGTTACTTTTATCATTTTTAATTTTCATGCATAGAAGTATGCATAAAGGAAAATTTTTATATCAAAAGTGTTACTTTTATCATTTTTAATTTTCATGCATAGAAGTATGCATAAAGGAAAAAATTTTATATCAAAAGTGTTACTTTTATCATATTGGATTTCATGCATATAGGTATGCATAAAAGATATTCTTTTTATACTAAAAGTATGATTTTCCTCATAAATGGATTTTATGCTTAACTAAGATGCATAAGAGAAATTCTTTTATTCTAAAAGTATAATTCCCTACCAAATTGAAATCATGCATAAGAAGATGCATAAAAGATTGATTTTAATTTCGAAAGTGTTAGTCTCCTTAAATGGAATTTATGTATAAATAAATGTGTAGAGAAATCTTATATCAAATAAAAGAATTCTTTAAAAAAAAAAGATATGAAATGTGATAAGATGTGATAAGAGGTGTATGAGATGTGATAAGAATTGATAAGATGCGTATGGAAAGTGATAGGATGTGATAAGAGGTGATAAGATGCTTATGAAATAAGTTAGGATGTGATAAGATGAATTAAGATGTGTATGGGGGGATGAGGTAAGAAGTGTATGTGATAGGATAAGATGTATATGGGTTGTGATAGGGCGAGACTGGATGTAATGTAAAAGATTAGATGTGAAGGTATATGGGGTTATATAAATGGGAATGTGAAAATGGATGTATGTATGTGGATGTGTGGATATGGAGATGGGAGTGTGGATGTATGAACATGAAAATGGATATATGCATGAAGATGTATATGCATAGATGTAAATGTGGATGTAGATGTGGATGTATAGATGTGAATGGATGTGGATGTATAGATGTGAATGAAAATGTGGATGTGGATGTATGTGAATGTGGATGTAGATGTGGATGTATAGATGTGAATGTGGAATGTGGATGTGGATGTATGTATGTATGTGGATGTAGATGTGGATGTATAGATGTGAATGGGAATGGGGATGTGGATGTATGTGAATGTGAATGTAGATGTGGATGTATGTGAATGTGAATGTAGATGTGAATGTGGAATGTGGATGTATAGATGTGGATGTATGGGAATGTGGATGTGGATGTATGTGAATGTGAATGTAGATGTGGATGTATAGATGTGAATGTGGAATGTGGATGTGGATGTATGTATGTATGTGGATGTAGATGTGGATGTATGGATGTGTATGTATGAATGTGGATATGGGATGTGGATGTATAAATGAGGATGTGAAAATGGAGGTAAGCATGTAGATGTGGATGCATGTATGTGAATGTGAATGTAGATGTGAATGTGGAATGTGGATGTATAGATGTGGATGTATGGGAATGTGGATGTGGATGTATGTGAA
This sequence comes from Cibotium barometz, assembly GCF_041138505.1. NCBI lineage: Eukaryota > Viridiplantae > Streptophyta > Polypodiopsida > Cyatheales > Cibotiaceae > Cibotium > Cibotium barometz. The sequence goes on along the minus strand of NC_141052.1, from coordinate 12,518,408 downwards.
TGTGAATGTAGATGTGGATGTATAGATGTGAATGTGGAATGTGGATGTGGATGTATGTATGTATGTGGATGTAGATGTGGATGTATGGATGTGTATGTATGAATGTGGATATGGGATGTGGATGTATAAATGAGGATGTGAAAATGGAGGTAAGCATGTAGATGTGGATGCATGGATGTGAATGTGGATGTGGATGTGGATGTGGATATGGATGTGTATGTATGAATGTGGATATGGGATGTGGATGTATAAATGAGGATGTGAAAATGGAGATAAGCATGTAGATGTGGATGTATGGATGTGAATGTGGATGTGGATGTGGATGTATGGATGTGGATATGGATGTGAATATATGATATGTGATGTGAAGGAATCTGAAGTGAAGAGATGGAAAAGGAGGTGATTGGATGAGTACACATATACATGGAATGTGGAATAAGTAATGTGGATTAATGAGGGATAATGTGGAAAAATGAGAGTTAATATAGAAACTGTATTTGTAAACTGTTTGTAAATGCTGTTTGTAAATGGCTGTTTTATGTCAAGAATGCTGGGGAAGCATTTTGACCGTCTTGTGATTAAGGTCGTGGAGACCTAACTGATAAAGTTGCAACTGCTGACGGAGAGTCAATGGAGGACGTCTCGCGTAGCAAGGTCGACCGAGGTCTTGACCAGCCTCGGTTCGATTAAAATGGTGAGCTTCCGGTACGGTGGATGAGGGACCAAGGAAGCGGCCTATGAGTGAAGCGCTAGGTCACCTGCGAAGGATCCTAGAGGGTGCTGACCATACGGTGCTCGGGCTCTGGGTCGCCTAGGATACCCACGCGTGCGTCGAGGAAGATATTGGAACAAGGAGTAAGAGTTGTTTTGTGAAACCGGGCATGGATCTGGTTGACTGACCTTGCTGGTCCTCAACGGATGAGTCCATGGCTCTTTTATATGGATCTGTTGGTTGATCTTGCTGATCTTCAACGAGAGTCCATCTTGATAAATGATTATATTGCCGAGTATTATGGGCTAGGAACTATGGAAACGGCCTCTGAGTGGACAGGTGGTGAGCGTTCTAGTTGCCAATGATGCCTTAGATACTCTGATGATGAAGGAATGATGGGAAATTTGAGAATCAACCGGATAATTTGGAAGACTGTGATCAGTGGTACTATGGTTTCATTAAAGGATTGTTTTAAAGTTAGCTGATGCTAAGAATAAGGCAATTTCATATTGGGTGTGTAAGTGGTGTGCCTAATTTTATGTTTGCATGAACTTCCGGCTAGGGGGCCTTGGAACTCTTTTCCTTGGTACCCGGGACAAAACCTAACCAAATTCCAAATTGGATCCCATCACTACAGTGGTTGGGCGGTTGGCTAACCCATGGGATCGGATGGGGTTAGGCTGGACTGATGGATCCGTAAACCGAGACTCAATTTCTGTTATTACGATAGATGAAGTAAGTCCCGGATAGTAATTGTTCTATGGATAGGAATCAACGGCTGTGCCTC